>NC_048226.1:49457043-49685263 GCF_002007445.2 Ailuropoda melanoleuca
AAAAAAAATCAGCTTGGAGGGAGAGAAATAGTGACAGGAAAGAAACATAGTTCTAGTCTTTACAGTGCATGAAGTCTAGTGAGACAACCAACTTGTACAGCTGATGATCTGCTTACATTTCATCTAGGTGCTTAAGAGAGAGCTTATAACACTACTGGGAGAACGAAGAAGCCATGCACTTTTCCTCTGCCTTTGAGCTCGTGGGTCTCTGTGGATTTTCTAGTGTAGCTCATAGTTCCAGAGCCCTGGCCCCAATATCCCTCCTGACTTCTCTTTCCTCACTGATTGATAGCCTAGATTTTCTTTTATCTGGACTACACAAGGAAGCTTGGAGCCATTTTCCTGTAATGGGGGGACCGTAGTCTTCCAGAGGATGAAGAAGCAGCCAGCAGATTAACTTCCGTATCAGTGCTAAGTCTCTTCATTCTATGCATTGGTTGTGATCCTGCGATAAATTTCAACAAATGTCTTATGCCTCACCTTCAGAAGTAATACTCTTTTAGGTAATGTTCAATGGCCTGAAATAATTCATTTATTTATTCAGTCATCCATATACCCACCCTTCCCAGGCACAGCCCTGATCACTGTAGTTGCAAAGTTCTACCCTCTCTGGAGAAACTCAGAGTCAGTGCTAGCTCACCCACAAAGAAAGACAATGCAGTGATATCATATAAAATCTATTTCACGGTTCTCTTGAGCACTGATAGTCAGAAAGACAAACAAGGTGGTGAGAGATCTCCTAAGGAATCACAGAAGAGGTTATGTATGAACTGGCCTATTTAGTCTGATTGAGAAAAAGTAAACAACAGCTTTTTGCTACAAAAGTAAATGGTAATTGTATAGAAGTGTCATGGGATTAAGAAAAGAGTCATATCTTGGGAGAATTACTTTTTTCTTTATGGGCAAAAAACATTCAAATAATATTTCATAAGAGCAAAGTGATATGATTAGATCTGTATTTTAGACAGGTAATTCTAGGACTATGGAGGATAGATACAATAAAAAAATATTGGAAGCCCTATTCCCAAGTTCCTAAAAACACAAGGTTCAAAGTCTCCTGATAATCAGCACAACCCTCAACTATCTGACTTACTGCTAATAACTTCAAAAATTTTGAAACACATCTTTTGGAGCTTCTACTTGAAGAAAAGAAAAAGTACTACATGAATTTTAGTCTTCAGAAATTAACCACAGGCTATCTTTATGAAATATTTAGTTTGTTTTTTAAAAAGTATTATAGTTCTCACGTCCATATACTTAATGAACTAAAGATGAGGGCCCATGGAAGTGGTGGAAGAAGTCTAGAATTTATTCCAGGGATGGAGATATAATTCATACCTTATTAAAGACTGATAACATANCAGGAATTCAAAGTTTTGAAAGCATCCAGAGATAACTCTCACGGTGTGCAGTAGCAACAATGGGGCATGTGAACAAGCAACAAGCAGGAATGGAAGAAAAGCACATACTGTATGAGAATCACAGCCTACAGACTGGTTTGGGAGTAATGGGAACTTTTCCTTAGAGACATCCATGAAGAACTTGGGGCACGTTGGTTGAAAGCTAAAATCATGCTAGTACGTGGGGTAGCATGACTCGAAACATCATGAGATAGTCATATATAGACATGTGAAATAAATAGATCACTTGACTTAGCTTACATAGACAGTGTTTTCATATGAAAAGTAAGGAAAAAACAGTACCCACCTCAAATAGCACTCGAGATGATTATGTAAGACAGAGTCTTAACAGGACCTGGTGCTTAGCAAACATTCAGCATGGTTTTTTCAACAAGCACATATACTCTTTTATACATTAAAAAAAATCAGCTTGGAGGGAGAGAAATAGTGACAGGAAAGAAACATAGTTCTAGTCTTTACAGTGCATGAAGTCTAGTGAGACAACCAACTTGTACAGCTGATGATCTGCTTACATTTCATCTAGGTGCTTAAGAGAGAGCTTATAACACTACTGGGAGAACGAAGAAGCCATGCACTTTTCCTCTGCCTTTGAGCTCGTGGGTCTCTGTGGATTTTCTAGTGTAGCTCATAGTTCCAGAGCCCTGGCCCCAATATCCCTCCTGACTTCTCTTTCCTCACTGATTGATAGCCTAGATTTTCTTTTATCTGGACTACACAAGGAAGCTTGGAGCCATTTTCCTGTAATGGGGGGACCGTAGTCTTCCAGAGGATGAAGAAGCAGCCAGCAGATTAACTTCCGTATCAGTGCTAAGTCTCTTCATTCTATGCATTGGTTGTGATCCTGCGATAAATTTCAACAAATGTCTTATGCCTCACCTTCAGAAGTAATACTCTTTTAGGTAATGTTCAATGGCCTGAAATAATTCATTTATTTATTCAGTCATCCATATACCCACCCTTCCCAGGCACAGCCCTGATCACTGTAGTTGCAAAGTTCTACCCTCTCTGGAGAAACTCAGAGTCAGTGCTAGCTCACCCACAAAGAAAGACAATGCAGTGATANGTCAGTGCTAGCTCACCCACAAAGAAAGACAATGCAGTGATATCATATAAAATCTATTTCACGGTTCTCTTGAGCACTGATAGTCAGAAAGACAAACAAGGTGGTGAGAGATCTCCTAAGGAATCACAGAAGAGGTTATGTATGAACTGGCCTATTTAGTCTGATTGAGAAAAAGTAAACAACAGCTTTTTGCTACAAAAGTAAATGGTAATTGTATAGAAGTGTCATGGGATTAAGAAAAGAGTCATATCTTGGGAGAATTACTTTTTTCTTTATGGGCAAAAAACATTCAAATAATATTTCATAAGAGCAAAGTGATATGATTAGATCTGTATTTTAGACAGGTAATTCTAGGACTATGGAGGATAGATACAATAAAAAAATATTGGAAGCCCTATTCCCAAGTTCCTAAAAACACAAGGTTCAAAGTCTCCTGATAATCAGCACAACCCTCAACTATCTGACTTACTGCTAATAACTTCAAAAATTTTGAAACACATCTTTTGGAGCTTCTACTTGAAGAAAAGAAAAAGTACTACATGAATTTTAGTCTTCAGAAATTAACCACAGGCTATCTTTATGAAATATTTAGTTTGTTTTTTAAAAAGTATTATAGTTCTCACGTCCATATACTTAATGAACTAAAGATGAGGGCCCATGGAAGTGGTGGAAGAAGTCTAGAATTTATTCCAGGGATGAGATATAATTCATACCTTATTAAAGACTGATAACATATTTTAGTAGGACCTACAGCATTTAACAAAATATAACTGCCGGATTGACACACAGTTTTTTTGTATCTGAGTCTTGCAAGGCTAAAATCTATAAGAAATATCGATAAAAATATGATGCTCTCTAAACAAATGAGTGAAGCAAAAATTTATCATGTCCATTAAATTTTAAAGCTGTCACTGTCAAGTTGTTTTAGGTAGCAAGCAGTGAGACAGAAGATGCATTTGATGAGAGTCTCTAACTTTTTGACATAAATAATTTTATCACTTTTTAATGCGACTGGTAATAGGAGACACATTATGCATGGTATAATGCATGGCAAAAGTTTTAAGTATCTGAACATGAATTTGTGTAAGTGTGCTTAATCTGGAGAGTTTAATCAGTGTTATCAACAACGCTCTGCATGTGAGAGTTGGTGGGCAGCATGATAATGGGACCTCATTAAATTAATACTTGTGATGAGGATGAAAATGACCACCGAATATCAGAATAAATAATGCATCGTCTTGTGTTCCTTTGCCACTGCTGCTTTAGGCATCTGGGGAAATTAATAAGGGTTATTTGTGTCAATCAGGCAAATCAGAAGTAAAAAGAAATCTTCAATTAATCATGGTATTTTACAACAATCCCTTTGGAAAAAAAGAGAAGCCTATTAATAAAAAAGCATTATGCCTTCTGTTGCAGTTGACAAACAGTGATAAGCTTCTTGGGGGATGTCGTGTAGGAGAGATTCATAATGAAGTTTTCCTGGTAAATTTCCCTAAAATCATTCCAACTGCAGAATCTTAGCAGTTCTGAGGCATGAAACCCTTCGGGGCTTCATCTAAAGAGGGTTTCCTTCTGGCCTTCACAGAGCGAGCTGGTGATTACGGCATAGGCTCTTTGTAGCATGCTGCCCGCTGCTGTCACAATTAAAAGGCTGAAGTATGCCCCCTGAACCAACAAATTTGGTTAATCAGGAAACTTCCCTGGGACCATCCAGGGATTAACCAGTAAGTCCCCCACATATTACCAGCCTCAAGAAACTCACAGTGCAAACAGGTTTCTACTGACTTCATATGAGTTGTCATATGCAATATTTTGGTTGCCACTTTGGGGCTTATTTTTGGAAGTTTCAGACTAACTGGTAATCAAGACTGAATTGGAATGAAGGGGTGAAGTTTCCGTCAGTGTGAACTTTTTCTGCCATAGCGCAGAGTGCCGATTCTTTTAGGGCATCAGCCTTAAGTCTTCACATCATAAAAAGCACATATTTACTTTTTTTTTTAAGATTTTATTTATTTATTTGACAGAGAGAGACAGCCAGCGAGAGAGGGTACAGAAGCACAGGGAGTGGGAGAGGAAGAAGCAGGCTCCTAGCGGAGAAGCCTTGATGTGGGGCTCGATCCCAGAGCACCGGGATCACGCCCTGAGCCGAAGGCAGACGCTTAACGACTGCGCCACCCAGGCACCCCCACATATTTACTTCTTGCTAGGATGAATTTTCCACCTGTTAGCCATCTCAGAAATTCCACATTTCCCCCCACTCCCTATGATTTTAATTTCATCACTAAGGGAGGAAAGGGGGAGGAGAACACAAAATGTTAAACATTCTTTGTCCTAAAATTTGAACATCAGATAATAGCAGCCATTTAGCCCTTAAATAGCCATTAGCTTTGGGACAAAAAAAGATAAACTCAGAATGATCAATTCTTAAACACCACTTTGAATATTCTTGAAAAGAATCAATCACTGTTCCTATACATTTTATCTTAAGCAAATACGCAGACCTGGACACAGTCCCTTTGCCCCATTTTTTACCAGATTGTAGGAGACAATAATTTTAAATCTCTGTTTTGGAACAGAATGGAGTCTTGACTTTGAGGATAGGACACATTTTAAAATATCAAGAAATTCCAAGAAAAAATCTATAATTCTCCCATATAGTCATCTCCAGAATTGATATCTATCACAAAGAAGGTGCATTTATTTGTAATTTTAAGTGAATAAATTAAATTTAGACTTGTTATTATAGTATTTTTGTACTTTTCACAATGGTACTTCTCAAGTACTCTGTAGAACTAATGTAGATAATTTTTTATGTCCTATATAGGTATATATTTATAAAGACAGACAGCTGTATGTCACTAAATAATAGTATATTTATAATATTACATTGCGGTGTTCTCAACCTTCTTAAAAAAGAAAAATGCATATGTTCAAAAGTTTAATCATTTATAAACGTTTGAACACAAAATCCAGTTTGAAAAAGTGATATATGTTATTGATGCAAGCATGCTCCACAACATGCATATACGATCACCAGAGCAGGAGATTACGTTATTATTTTATTTTCATAAAAGGAATATTTTATTACAAAAATAAAGTAAAGACGCTGTATCTTATGTATATATTTTTCATCACCATAAGGTTACGACCTTGGAAACTCATTTAAAGCTTCCTTGTCATAAGTTATAAGATACAATCTTCAATGCGGTAACAAATCATATGATACAATGCTATTATTTCTTTTATTTATCTACGGTGCTACCTATCTCTTTACCTATCTAAAGCAATTGTGGGGTTATAGTGAGGTATAAAGGCAGGCTGATTCATTATTAATAGAATCCTTTTGTATAAAATAGCTTTTAAAGATGCCAAGGAGAAAATACGACTGAGATCTGAATATAAGGACAGGAATTAAATGTGGATCTTGACTAAATTGCACGTTTCCTACAGTGCAAAACAGCAATACTGTTAATGAATCTACTATGATTTTCTAGTTGTCGATGCACAAGGATATAGATGGTAATGGTATTAGTCCTTGTCCTTTGTTAAATGTAATTGTTTCTCTAGAAGAAGTAGGTCTTTTAGAAGAATGGCTCCCCAGAGAGAGAGAGAGAAAAAGAGATTAAGAAAGAGATTTCAGGTAGGAGCTTCTATAGAAATTCATGAAAAGACCATCACACGGAAAATGTTACTTTTCTCATCAACAAATCAAGGGTATTTATAAAAATCATCTGTAAAAAAAAAAATAAAGCATCCTAAATTAGCAGGATTATATATTTAAAACTACTTTTAGTGGTTATGCAACTCCAGGAGTCACAATTTAAAATCAGAACTGAAAAGGAATATAAATGTCATTTGTTTTTGCCTATGAGACAATGAATTCATTTATTAATTCATTCTTGCTATGTATTCAAGCCATGAATCAGTCAAAAGACACTTATCCAATGCTTTAGTGCAAACCACTACATTGTGTTTTGATTTTCATATGGAGTTACATTTAGATAGATATATGGGGCTACCAGAAGATCTCAGACATTTTTAGGTTTAGGTTGTGGGGTAGAAGACACAAGTCACTCTTATCGATCACTTACTGTGTGCCTGGAAATATTCTATATAAAATTCAATGTTTATCATGTTCCAAAAATTGCCTCCAGTCCTGCATTGGCAGCCATCTCCCTGGTTTCTTCATCATTTGGCAAAACTCTGTCAGGCACTGTCCTGGTCTATTGATTGAAAAGAAGAGAGGGGCAATGGAGAAAATGGGTCTGCCCACAGAGGCTTAAATTCTACTGGAAATAAACATGCAAACAATTATTATATAATAAAATTGAAGATTCCCAGAGATGTGTAAGATGTTGAGTGAATGCAAGGGGATGGGAGATTTAATCAGCCCAGTGAAGTCAGGAGAGGCTTCTGCAAGGAATAGTCTTTGAGCTGATAAACTAGGGTTAAGCTGAAATATTTCAGAGAGGAAGGCAGGATAATGAAACTTTATATAATAAGGAATTTCCTGGGAATCAGAAAGTAATTCAAAACTTTTGGGATATAAAACACAAGCAAGGTTGAAGACAGTGGAGTAGGAGGACCCTAAGTTCACCTCATCCCACAGATACAACTAGATAACACTCATATCAGTGCAAATAACCCAGAAAATGACCCCAAAACTGGCAGAACAAACTCCACAACTAAATGTAGATGAGCCCACATTGAAGAGGATAGGAAGGGCAGAGACTCAATGGGGAACTAAACAGACCACAGGACTGTCAGCAGGAAGGAGGGACACAGAAAGCACAGAGAGGACAGAGAAACAAACTATCACACCAGGGAGCCCATGTGGGGAAGATGAATCCCCATAACATTGGCTTTGAAAGCCAGAGGAGCCAAACTTTAGAAGTTCTTGCAACCAGCAGGACTTAAAACCTAGAATTGTAAAAGTCAGTGGGCTCAGCTCTGGGAGAGCTAGGGAATGAAGGAGCTGGCAGGTGCCATTTTCCTCCCCTGCCACCCAGCATAAACACATGGCCACTGCAGGAACCAGCAAGGTGCCGATACTCAGTACCTAACTCGGTAACATGCCCTCCCTTGCACATGTCACAGATATGCCCCATCCGTGGTGGTACCATAGGCCTGGAGGTGTGCAAGTAGCCCCAAGGGGAGATAGCACCACCCCAAAACAATTCCTGTCCTGGAGAGAGGACCAGTCCAACCGCAGCCCCGGGGAAGCCAGAGGGAGACAACTATTCTGATTGCAGGTCCTGCCCACCAACAAAAGCTTCTCAGGGGTCAACACAGGGAAAGAGCCCTGCCATTTGGAGCTACTGCATTCTGAAAAATGCCTGTTCTGACTCAACGCAAGCCCAAGGTGACACCAGACTGGCCCACTAACAACGCAGGGACAAAACACTGCCACAACAGGCAGACAGAGCCACTGCAGATGACTGGACTGAAGGAAAAAGTGGCTCAGCCACAAAAATGAAGCATATGCAACACATGTAGGAGATAGTCCTACAGCACCCAGGTTCCAGTGAACAGGGAGCACTGCACTGCAAGGCACTCTAGGGTCTCTGCTTCGTAAGGTTATTATTTTTTAAAGTAGGAGACATAGTGGACCTTCCTAGCACACAGCAATAGACACAGAGGACAAAATGAGGTGGCAGAAAAAAATGTCCCAAATGGGCACCTGGGTGGCTCAGTGGTTAAGCATCTGCCTTCAGCTCAGGGCATGATCCTAGGATCCTGGGATTGAGCCCTGCATCAGGGTCCCTGCTCTTCTGGGAGCCTGCCTCTTCCTCTCCCACTCCCCCTGCTTGTGTTCCCTCTCTCACTGGCTGTCTCTCTCTCTGTCAAATAAATAAATGAAATCTTAAAAAAAAAAAAGAAAAGAAAAATATGTCCCAAATGAAAGAACAGAAAAAAATTACAGCAGGAGACCTAAGTGGAAGGGAGATAAGTGATATGCCTGATAGGGAATTTAAAGTAATGGTCATAAAGATACTCACTGAACTTGATTAAAGAGTGGAGGATATCAGTAAGACCTTTAACAAAGAGACAAAAAAAGAAACAATCAGAGATAAAGAACACAATAAAATAAAATTTAAAAATATACTTGATGGAATAAAGAGTAGGCTAGAGGAAGCAGGAGAACATATCAGTGACCTGGAGGGCCAAGTAATGGAAAGTTATCAAGCCAAGCAGGTGGGAGAAAAAAACAATTAGGCAAAATGAGAATAGATTTCGAGAACTCAGTAAGACCATGAAGCATAGTAACATTTGCATTACAGGGATCCCAGAAGAAGAGAGAGAAAAGGGGACAGAAATTTTATTAGAAAAAAATGGTACCTGAAATCTTCCCTAATCTGGAGAAAGAAGCAGAAATACAGATCCAGGAAGCACAGAGATCACCTGACAAAATCAATCCAAGGAGGTCTGCACAAAGACAGACAGTGATTAAAATGGCAAAATGTAGTGATAAAAAGAGAATTTTAAAAGCGGCAAGATAAAAGAAAGCAGTTTTGTATAAGGGAAACCCCATGAGGCTATCAGCTGATTTTTAAGCAGAAACTTTGCAGGCCAGAAGGGAGTGTCATGAGATGTATTGAAAGTGCTGAAAGGTAAAAATTCTAGAAAAAGCTAGAAAAAGAGGGACAAACAAAACCCAAACCAGTAAAAGTAAGAAAATAATAAATATTAAACCAGAAATAAATGAAATAGAAACTAAAAACAAAACACAATAGAATAGGTCAATGAAACCAGAAGCTGGCTCTTTGAAAAGATTTTTAAAAATTGATAAAACTTTAGCCAGACCTATGAAAAAAAGGGGGAGTACTCAAACAAAATCATAAGTGAGAGAGGAGAAATAACAACGAACACTACAAAATACAATGGATTATAAGATAATATAATAAAAAAATTGTATGCCAACAAATTGGACAACCTAGAAGAATGGATAAATCCTTAGAAACATCTAACCTCCCAAAACTGAATTGGGAAGAAATAGAAAATTTGAACAGACTTATTACCAGCAGTAAAATTGAAACAGTAATCAAAAAAACTCCCAACATACTAAAGTCCAGAGACAGATGGCTTCACAAGTGAATTCTCCAAAACTTTTAAAGAGGAGTTAATACTTATTCTCAAACTATTCCAAAAAATAGAAGAGGAAGGAAAACTTCCAAATTCATTATATGAGGTCAGCATTACCTGATACCAAAACCAGATAGACATTACAGAAAAAAAAAAAAAAAGAATTACAGACCCATACTCTGATGAACACAGATGCAAAAATCCTCAACAAAATACTAACATATTGAATCCAACAATGCATTTAAAAAAAAATTCACCACAATTTATTTATTCCCATGTGTACATGGTTCAGAATTTACAAGTCAATCACCATCACATCAATAAAAGGAAGGATAGAAACCATACGATCATTTCTATGGATACCAAAAACAAAAGCAAAAACAAAAACAAAAAAACAACAAAAAAAATCTGACAAAATATAACATTCATTCATAATAAAAACTTTCAGCAAAGTGTGTTTAGAGGGAACATACCTCAACATAATAAAGGCCATATATTAAAAACTCTCAGCTAACATCATACTCAATGGTGAAAAAGTGAGAGTTTTTCCTCTAAGGTCAGGAACAATAATGGATAAAGGATGTCCACTCTCACCACTTTTATTCAACATAACTAAAAAAAGTGAGAGTTTTTCCTCTAAGGTCAGGAACAATAATAGATAAAGGATGTCCACNACAAAAAAAAAAAAAAAAAAAAAAAAAAAAAAAAAAAAGGTGGGAATAAAAGGCATCCAAATTTGTAAGGAAGAAGTAAAACTTTCACTATTTGCAAATGACATAATACTATTTATAGGAAACCCTAAAGACTCCACCAAAAAACGACTAGAATTGATAAATGAGTTCAGTAAGATCACAGTATGCAAAATCAATATACAGAAATCCATGGCAATTGTATACACTAATAATGAAGCAACAGAAAGAGAAATTAAAAAAACAATTCCATTTACAATTGCACCGAATGTCATAAAATACCTAGGAATAAATTTAACCAAGGAAGTGAAAGACCTGTACTCCAAAGACTATTAAAAAAAAATGATGAAAGAAATTGAGGACAAACAAATGCAAATATATTCCATTCTCATGGATTGGAAGAACAAATATTGCTAAAATGTCCATATAACCCAAAGCAATATACAGGTTTAACACAATCCCTATCAAAATACCAATAGTATTTTTCACAGGACTAGAACAAACAATGCTAAAATTTGTATGAAACCACAAAAGACCCCAAAAAGCCGGGCACCTGGGTGGCTCAGCCGTTAAGCCTCTGCCTTCGGCTCAGGTCATGATCCCAGGGTCCTATGATTAAGCCCCGCATTGGGTTCCCTGCTCAACAGGAAACCTGCTTCTCCCTCTCACACTACCTTTGCTTGTGTTCCCTCTCTTGCTGTCTCTCTCCATCAAATAAAAATAAAATCTTAAAAAAAAAGACCCCAAAAAGCCAAAGCAATCTTGAAAAAGAAAAATAAATCTGGATGTATCGCAATTCCAGATTTCAAGTTATACTACAAGGCTGTATTAATCAAAATGGTATGGTACTGGCACAAAAATAGACACATAGATCAATAGAACAGGATAGAAAACCCAGAAAGAAAAACCCCCCACAAGACTATATGGTCAATTATCTTCAACAAAGCAGGCAAGAATATACAATGATTAAAACACAATCTCTTCAACAATTAGTATTGGGAAAGTTGGACATCTACATGCAAAAGAATGAAACTGGACTACTTTCTTATGACATACACAAAAATAAACTCAAAACGGATTAAAGACATAAACGTGAGACCTGAAACTATAAAAATCATAGAAGAGAGTGCAGGGGCTGTAATTTCTCTGACATCAGCCATATCGTTTTTCTAGATATGTCTCCTGAGGCAAGGGAAAGAAAAGCAAAAATAAACTATTGGGACTTTTCATCAAAATAAAAATCTTCTGCACAGCAAAGGAATCATTCAACAAAACTAAAAGACAACCTACTGAGTGGGAGAAGATATTTTCAAATGGCATATCCGATAAAGGCTTAGTATCCAAAATATACAAAGAACTTAAACAACTCAACACCCAAAAAACAAATGATCTAATTAAAAACGGGGAAAAGACATGAACAGACATTTCTCCAAAGGAGATATACAAATGGCTAACAGGCACATGAAAAGATGTTTAACATTACTTATTGTCAGGGAAATGCAAATTAAAACCACAATGAGATATCACCTCACACCTGTCAGAATGGCTAAAACCAAAAGCAAAAGAAACAAGTGTTGGTGAGGATGTGAGGAAAAAGGAACCCTCATGCACTGTCGGTGGGAATGCAAACTGGTGCAGCCACTGAGGAAAACAGCTTGGAGGTTCAAAGAATTAAAAATGGAACTATTCTGTGACCCAGCAATTGCACCACTGGGTATTTACCCAAAGAATACAAAAGCACAATTCAAAAGGATATATGCATCCCTATATTTACAGTAGCATCATTTACAATATCTAAATTATGGAAGCAACCCAAGTGTCCATTTGCAACAACATGAATAAATCTAGAGGGTATAATACAAAGCAAAGTAAATCAGTCAGAGAAAGACAAATACCATCTGATTTCACTCCTGTGGAATTTAAAAAACAAAACAAATAAAGAAAGGAAAAAAGAGACAAATCAAGGGACAAACTCTTAACTATAGAGAACAAATTGATGGCTGCCAGAGTGGAGGTGGTTGGAAGTGGGCAGGGGTTGGATGAAACAGGTGAAGAGGATTAAGGGTAGTATGCTTATCTTGAAGGAGCACTGGGTGCTGTACCAAACTGTTGAATGACTATGTCATACACCTGAAACTAATATAACACTGCATGTTAACTACACTGCAATCAAAGCAGCAGCAGCGGCGGCGGCGGCAGCAAGGAAGATGACAGATGATAAAATATCTCCAAAGACATTCTTTTAATATAGTAAATTCTTAAAAATTACACATTGAACTAATGAAGTTTTGATGTCACCCAGAAAAAACTAATGAAGTCCTTTGTCAAAATGGCCTAGATTAAATTCATACCCAAGGAATAACATGAATGTGTTGTGAGTCATGAACTGTGTTATTTCCTTTACACATTATCCCCAGCAATTGTTGCAGAGCACCTTGGTCATCTGTCCAGTGGTGGTATTTTCTCTTTCTTGCTGGTTGAAAATTTGGACTTGGTGTTCATCCAGAACCATTTTCCACCTCCAGCCTCTCTAACCTACCTGTCTACTTCCCTGAGACAAACTGTATTTGGCTTTTCTTTTCACAAGATACTTACAATTCAGAGCTATCTCCAAGCCCTTTCATCTCAGTAGAGTGTCTCTTATCGTTTCCTATCTACATAATTCTTCCATTTCATATTGATGTTTCCTCATTTCTGTCTTTTCCTCCAACCTATTCCAGTACATCAGAGTAGACAACAAATGAGGCCCTTTCTGAATACACCATGGGAGTTGAAGTCATACTTTATGGTTAGATCGTTAGAGTAACTTGAAAATTTTCAATTCTGGAAGATGTTCATAGCGTAACATTTATTTGCAAACTGAACATGAGATTAGAGTTATGTGGCTGCTATAAAAATCACCTAAGTATACGCTCATATGTAAGAAAACATAAACGTTTTCATCTTTTTCCTTACCAAAATCACAAGCTTCTCCTTTGTTAACCCAAAGCACACATCTGTGAGAGATGAGGATTAATATACAGAAAGAATGTCAAATAAATAGAGGATATTGCTATTCTGTGTTACACATGTTAAAGCTGAAGAAAAGTTAAACAATTAATCCAGTGACCTAGTTACATAGCAACTGAGTTGTGAGTAGAAGCAAGTTCTACTGGGCTGCAAAGTCCATAAATGTTTTAACTATGAGATACTGTTTGACTTGGTTCTCCCAGGAATCTTTGTCTACACATTATTGTCAATTTGAGAATTCTGGACTAGCATGGACCAGGTGAGATAAATTGATACCACGAACAAAAGAGAGAAATGAAGACAGACTGAAGTTTAAGATTTTAACTTTTAAGAAAAAAAAGATGACCTTTCTTTCTTACTCTTAGGTAATGACATTGAAATGCTGAATAGAGATCAAAAGATCAAAGAGAGGACCAAACTGGGAGACCTTTAGTCTGGATGCTGCCCTTTTAGGGCAGCATCACAGACTTCATCAAAACTCTGTTGACCCCCAAAAGATCAGTTCCTGTCACTTTTTCTATTTATGATGATTCTTGCATCAATCCCTCAACTAATTCCAGGTCGAAAAAAATCATGCTCCGGAACTTTGTAATTTCTGAAGTAAAGGCTTTAAGATGGATTATTGCTTTGGGGGATGTCCTTACAACAAGTTATAGTCTCCTTTGAATAAGAATAGTTTAACAAAATTCTGAAATTCTACAGGCTACATCAAACTAAATATTTGTCTTGCAATCAGCTGTCAAAATCCTTGTTAATTAATTGTATTATTTCTGTTGTGAGGTATGGCTTATCTGACTAAAAAATAAAGAATTATTTTTAAAATAATATTACAATGAACATACTTAGATTCTTATCTGTGAGTTAATTTATAATTCAGTTTTCATACTTACATTTTTGGCTTTAAAGAAAGTGATTTATACAAAAGTGTTTCTTTAAAATTTTGATTGGCAATAATCAATATACTAAAATATTCTGAAATTGTTTAAAAAATGCCAGTTTATATTACATTATAGTATTTTAATCTCCTCTATACTATTTTACATACATTTATTATTTCCTAGTTTTTTATTATCTGGGAAAAATTATTATTTCTATTTTAAACTTGATTGGACTTTCTACTTTGTTTCTAACTTCCATTTAAATTTTATTTGGGGGCCCCTGGGTGGCTCAGTCAGTTAAGCATCTGCCTTCGGCTCAGGTCATGATCCCAGGGTTCTGGGATTGAGTCCCCCATCAGGCTCCAAAATAAATTTTATTTGGGTGATGGGCATTAAGGAGGGCACATGATCTGATGAGCACTGGGTGCTATACACAACTGATGAATCATTGAACACTACATCTGAAACAAATGATGTACTATATGTTGACTAATTGAACTTAATAAAAATTAGAAAAAAATAAATTTTATTTAAATTAATGCAAAAAAGGATATTTCTAAAATTTTATGTCACCATTGATCAGAAAGATAGATCAGAATTTATTAAAGTAAAAAATTTTTATAGGAAGTGTTGGAAACATAGGGCAGAACAACTGACAGTGCAAAAGAAGTGGACTTCAACAGTAGGATGAGATGAAAGTTATTTTTAATTTATAACAATGACAGAAAAAATACTAAGATTAAGTAAGCTTTGCTCGTCACAAATTTATTATTATTGAAACATCTGGATTTTTGAATAGTGAATTATTTTTTTTAAATCTTAATATAGTCTCTTTTTATATGTGGATTGTTTTCCACCAAAGAATAAGAGCTATTCAAGAATCTGCCTAAGTAAAAATAATTATGATTTATTGTTATTACACATTTTAATACAAAAGGTATACCCTCAAACCATACCAGTCATTGTGAAATACTGAGTAATAGCATTTTCATTGCTGAGTTTCATCTAATATACACTGTAGTCCCCCTCATCCAGCTTGAAGATTGAATTAAATGAGGGTATTATGAGTTAAACTGTATCTCCTCAAAATTCATATATTCAAATCCTAATTCCTAGCACCTCAAAATATGACTGTATTTGGAAATAGGATGGTGGCAGATGTAATTAGTTAAGATGAGGTCATATTGGTGGAGGGTGGGTCTCTAATCTAATATGACTGGTATCCTTATTAAAAGGGTAAATTGGAAGATCCACATTAACACAGGGATAATATCACATAAACATGAAGTCCATAGATCATGGTAATGAATCTACAAGCCAACAAACACCAAAGATTGCCAGCAAACTACCAGAAGTGAAGATAGAGGCATGGAACAAATCTTTCCCTAATGTCTTCAGAGGGATCATGGCCTTGCTGATACCTTACTCTTGGACTTTTAGCCTCCACAATTATGGGATGGTAAAATTCAGTTTGTGGTACTTTGTAATGGCAGTCCTAGCAAAATTATACAGGTGGATATTACACTTGATATTTCATGAATTCACATAGCCTGGTGTCCCCTAATTTAGAAGTTAAAAATATCCATCCAAAGATCTTAGTGTCCAAATGGCTTGTTGTCTTAATGAACTCACTTTGGTGAGTTCACAGCCTCTGTTTGAAGTCAAGTCATAGGTTCACCCTTATGATAATTTAATCTTTCCCAACATGCTACTTGTTTCTGCTTCTGTCTCCTCAATAAATAAGGGCATTAAACTTATTTGAAGTACAGGTTTCCGAATTGTCTCTATTTATGATTTACTGTGAATTCCATTAGTTTTAATTGTTAAAGGCTTTTGGTTTAAGCCTTAGCATTCACTTATCATTTAACAATTACTAGGTACCAGGAAAGTGTCTGGATGTTGAAAACACAGTAAGGAAAAAGAAAGACAACAGATAAAATCCTTACCACCCAAAATTGACATTTTAGTTCTTGTAGAACTAGTATTTAGAATTATACTCTTTTCCAAAAAAAAAAAAAAAGTAGGGGTTCTTTTAGGACTTTAATCTTATATTCATACAATTACATGTTGTTTTCAGGTAATGTAAACACAGTTTGGACAATCAAACTACATGTATATGAACCATGTTTAAAACCCTCCCTTGATCTCATATCTCTCTTTTGCTCTGTCCCATATATCTCCTTCCTTTACAGAAAAACTCACTGTTCCCTATTTGCTCTCCACATATCTATCTAAATTGACCCCAGGCAAGATTTTTCCCCTGCCTACCAACCCATAGTATTCTTTGTCAAGTTCAACAATGTCCCTATGTTGTCCAATCTAGTCCTCCATTTTTTGTATTCACCTTATTTGCAAAGTCGTCAGATTGTAAGCCAGTAGATTTTTTTCTCCTCAAAACACTTTCACCACTTGGCTTCAGGGATACCACCTTCTCTTAGTTTCTTCCTACACGTTGGCCACTGCTCATCCTTCATCTCCCAACCAGAGCAGATTTACTGTGAAATTAATAAAGTTAAGCCTTAGTGTTTCTGATCTTAATAAACACCTTTCAAATTTTTGTACTTAATTTTGTATTTGTAATTGTCTACGATTTTTTTCAAAAAATAAATACCAAAATTGTGAAGTTTCAAGCTCCGTAAAATCTGACTCCATCCTGGTCAAAAAACTATACAAATAAGATCTCCATTTCTTAGTCCTCCAACTTCTGTTTTATGTCAATCGCTTACTGGGTAAACTCAGTCAGACCCAAATTTTTAGATTCCATCTGGACACTGTTGATTCTCAAATGTATATGTCCAGTCTGGACCTTTCTACTGAACTTCATGCATGAATATCAAACAACCAATTCAACATTTCAAATTTAGTATCTCCAAAGCTAAACTTTTGATTTCATATCCAGCCTTACTCCTCTGACAGTTGGCTTCATCTCAGCAAGTAAGTACAAATTTCAATTTTCAATAGCTCAGGTCAAAAACTTTGGAATTAATTAAATCATTAATTGATCTCTTTTTTTATGCTCTACCTCTAATTCATCAATAGACATCAGTAGATGCTGTCAGTTCTAACGTCAAAATCCATCTTGAATCTTCCAATTCTTAGTCCTCTCTCCTGCCACTCGAGTCAGACTGCCTTCAGTTAACACCTAGATTATTGAAGTCACTTCCTAACCAAACTTTTTCCTTCCTCTCCTTCCCCAGAGTCAATTTTAAAGTCCAATCATCAGAGCTATCCTCTCAAATCATAAATTAGATCATTTTGCACCTTGCTCTTAGCCTGTTAATAGCTTTCTGGCTTCCTTAGAACACAATCCAGACTCTTTACAATAGTCTACATGGTTTTACCTGTGCTGTTTATGCTCTTTTAGCCTGTATGACTTTATCACATATGACGTTTTCTAACTTTCCTACTGTTCCCTGAAAAATCCAAGTAACTTTGACCCAAGGCTAATACTATTCATTTGCTTGGACATCCTTTCCTCCAGGAAAACTCATCTCTCAAAACTTTACCCTGGTTTCTGCTCAAATTCATATTATTGGAGAATTTTCCCTATTGACTTTTTTATATAAGTTGGAGAAAAATGTTCCCACCACCAACACTTTTACTAAAGGATTCCCATCCTTAACAAACTTTATTTTCCCATGGAAATAATCCTTACCTGAAATTACATATTTTTTTAAAACTTTTTTTTTCATCCCTCTATTAAATGCAAGTTCTATATGCTCAAGTACTGAATTACAACCCATTACACTGTATCTGGAGTATATCATGCATGTACATGTGTATAATTAATTAATTAGTGGTATACTGAAAATGACAACTTAATGCAATTTCTAAAACCAACTGAACTTAACTATACAAAGGCTTAGCATAATATAAGGAGAAGAGATAAACAGAGACCTGATGAGCCTTCTATTTGATTTCAGAAAGAGCTATTAGAGGACTCTCTCCATGCTATTAATTTTCAAATAATTTCACGAATATTAAAGTTCTGTGCCTAGAAAATGGTCACTCTTCTTGCTGACATTTGCTATTTATAAGTCAATTGCTCTGTATTATCTAGGAATTTCCCTCACCATGAAACTAGGTGTATTTATTCAAGGAAAAAAAAGAAGAGTGTATCTTGTAGACCATTTTAGTATTCCTGAACTGTTGCTTTTGATAAATAAATAACTGGATAATAAACCTATTGTTGATAACTAATTTGGAATGATTCCGGAAGGCATTAGAAAATCATACCTAGCTCTAGGCCTCAAAAACTAAGGTTAATGAAAGTCTCAGTAAGCATGGAATGGTGTCTAATTTTTAAAACTTATCATTTTCCATAATAGAAAGTTCCAAACTGCTGGTTATTTTCAGTTACAAAAAAAATTGGCCTATTTTACAAAGGTAACTATATTTCCAGAGATTTTTTTCAAAAGATATTCAAAAGGAATTTTCAAAATGGACTTAAATTAGTACTTTCTTTAATATTCCTCCAAATTATAAAGAATTTACCTTTCTCACAGCATATATCATACATCATACATTTTCATTTTATTTCTGCTTTGTAATTAATGTTTGTTATCTAAAGCGGGGGTACACCTTTTCCATTAATCACATTGTGAAGTCCCTAAATATAAATCCTCGTATTTGCTGTAAAAAAAAAAAGTTACTGAAAAGAATACTTTAAATTTCTACACTATTTCTGTATGTTACCTTTATTTTTAATTCCATTTTATCAATTAAAAAATAAGGTATCTACTAATATTTAAGAAATTATACTAATATGTACAACCTCTTTCAGAGATTGAAATGGGGGAAATACTTCCTAACTCATTCTGAGACTAACATTACCGAACACTAACACCAGGCAAAGACATCATAAGAAAACTACAGACCAATATCTCTCATGAACATAAAACATAAAAATCTTCAACAAATTCTTAGTATATACAATCCAACAATGTAAAAAAATAATCATCCCCGCAATCAAGGGAATTTATCTCTGATATGCAAGGCTGGTTCAACATCTGAAACTCAATTAATGTAAGCCATCACATCAACATACTAGCAAAGATAATGCATATGATCACCTCAATAGAAAAAAGTATTTGACAAACTCTAACACCCATTTATGATACAAAATCTCAAAACTAACAATAGAGTGGAACTTCATTAACT
The DNA here is from genome assembly GCF_002007445.2 of Ailuropoda melanoleuca. Classification (NCBI taxonomy): domain Eukaryota; kingdom Metazoa; phylum Chordata; class Mammalia; order Carnivora; family Ursidae; genus Ailuropoda; species Ailuropoda melanoleuca. The sequence goes on from NC_048226.1 coordinate 49,476,347, forward strand.
TGAGAACTATCATTTACCAAAAAGCTGCAGCTAGCTATCACATTATAAGAAACTAAGAGCATTCCCACTATGATCCGTAACAAGGCAAGGATATCCACTCTCACCATACCTTTCAACATCATGCTGGAATTCCAAACTAATGAAATAAGTCAGGAAAAAAATAAAAGGCATATTGGGAAGGAAGAAACAAAACCAAATGACCAAAATGCAAAACACAGATGACACCAAATTCTGGCAAGGGGACGTGGAACAACAGGAACTTTGACTCAGTGCCGGTGGGATTACAAAATGGTAGTCACTTTGGAAGATAGTTTCACAGTTTCTTAGAAAATTAAAGATACTTTCATCATAATATCTAGCAATTTTGCCTCCTTGGTATTTACCCAAATGAAGTAAAAACTTATGTCTGCACAAAAACCTGAACACAGATGTTTATAGCAGCTTTATTCATAATTACCAAAACTTGGAAACAATCAAGATGTCCTTCAGTAAATGAATGGATAAATAAACTATTGTACATCCAGATGATGGAATATCATCAAATGCTAAAAAGAAATAAGCTGTCAAGCCATGAAGAAACATAGAAGAAACTTAAATTAATATTGCTAAATGAAAGAAACCAATCTGAAAAGTTTGCACACTATGTGATCTCAATTATATGATATTATGGAAAAGGCAAAACCATGAAAGCAGTAAAAAGATTAGTGGTTACCAGGGATTGGGGAGGGGGGAGAAGGATGAATAGGTAGAGCACAGAGAGTTTTTAAGGAGAATTTTTAAGGAAATTATTATATATATAATGCCTTAATGGTGAATATGTGTCATTATATTTTTGTCTAAACCAATAGAATGTCTAAACCATCAAGAGTGAATCCTGATGTAGACTATGGATTTTGGATGACAATAATGTGTCGATGTAGGTTGCTGTGATATTATAACATCTAGTGCAGATGTTAATAGACAGACTGTGTACGTGAGGAGGGCTGGGGGGTTGGACATATATGGGAACTCTTTCTTCCTTCTCTTCTATTTTCCTGTGACCCTGAAATGGCTCTTAGAATGTTGATTTAAAATAGGAAAATCAGAATTTAGGTGCCCCAGAGAAGATTCCCTGAAGTCTGGTTGCTTTCCATTCCTTTGTGCTAAACAACTTATTGTAAGGTTGGAGTTATTATTTCCTTTGTTAGTTTTGTTTTCATTTATGGATTTGGTCTGTTACTTTCTGTGACACTTAGGGTGATGAAAAATGACTTTCTAATTTGCACATGGAAAGCTGTGTGTGGTACCTGAATGCTAGGATTATGAAAATTAGTGTATTCATTTTCTAGGGCTGCCACAACAAATTAGCACTAACTTGATAACTCAAAACAACAGAAATTTATTCTCTCACAGTTCCGGAGGCCACAAGTCCAAAATCAAGGTGTCAGCAGTGTCAGTTCCCTCTGGAAGTGCTGAAGGAAAATTTGTTTCTTCCCTCCCTCCTAGCTTCTGGTAACTGTTAGCAATCTTTGACATTCCTTGGTAGGCAGGTGCCTTGATCCAGTCTCTGCCTTCAGCTTCACATGGCCTTCTATTCTGTCCCCAATTTTCTCCTCGTCTTTCATGGACACTTGCCATTTCATTTAAGAGCCACTCAGTTGGTCCAGGATAATCTCATTTTGAAATCCTTAATTTAATTACATCTGCAAAGGTTTTTTGTTTTTGTTTTTGTTTTTCCAAATAAGGCCACGTTCACAGGTACCAGGTGTTAGGACTTGAACATATCTTTTTTAAGAAGTCATCACTCAACCCCCTACAATTAGCATTAATATATTGTCCAAAAATCTGATGCCAGCATAATCCTGTTACCAATCAGCTTGCTCATATATCCATACTTAACAGATGGAAAAAAATAGTCAAATCTAAAATTTTTTTCAAGAACTTTTTTCTTCCTAACTTACAGTGCTTTCTTTTACATTCAAAGAGTCCACATTTTATAATAAGAAATAACTAAGGACATATTTACATACATGAGATTTTTTAAAAAATAGACAAAAATATCCTAATCGTTCATATAGAACCTTACACATTTTGTTCTGTGCTATTGCCCAATTGTACGTAGTTTATCAAAGTTTGTACAGATTTTAGAACTCTAAATGAACTGTATTTCAGGTTTGTTTCAATAATAAACTTTAGAACTAATCATTCAGGCTAGATCATCTACTTTTATTTATTTCTGTTTGGTCTATCTATCTATCTATCTATCTATATATATATTTGGGGGGATCCTAATGTCAGTGCTTGTATTATACCCAATTATATTACACTAGGTTCCTAGGAGACCCCAAAAAGGATTTCTGTAAACAGAGTAATGAACAGGAAAATAAAAGGAACAACTATCAAATATTCTTTGGTTCTAGCTGTGCTTTTAAAGGTTATATCAGTAGGTAAATATCCCAGCACGGTCATCATATAAGAAAGGGTTACGAGTGATTTTGAGTTTTAAAGATCCATTCCTATTTTTTTCCTTTTTTCCATTTTTTTCTGATACTACTTTTCAGCACTGTCACCATAATACAGAGCCTTTTTTTTTTTAATAATGGGCTTATAACTATGCAGGACAAACCCTTCCTGACAGTGACAACTTTAAAGCATCTCTCTCTCCATCTTTAGCTGAAGGAAGTAAAAGCCATCGTCATTGATGTATGTGAAATTCTGGGAAAAGAGCAGAACTGGGGAAAACATGTATGCTCCCTAATCCCAGTTAGGGGACCAATTTGCAGTTTACCAATTTCCATACAGATGGTTGTATTCATTTCTCTGCTTTGATTATTTGCCCAGTTGCAAACCACCTTCCCTCCCCAAACACACACGTTGCTTGGATTTAGCTGATGATGAGGTCTGAATATTGCTGGAATGAAGAATAGAAGGGTGTTTGAATGTCATTATATTTGTCGGTGGGCTAGTCAGGAAGACTAAGTTAGCAATGATTCCTCCTCCTTGTCATCAAAAAACCCACTCTGAATACATTACCATGTGGCAGATTGGGATACAAAATTAGAGAAGAGAATATTATTAGTCACTGAAAAAAATCTATTCCAAAAGAAGCAGCCACATGTTTTCATCTCTTTTAAAATATTTTCTGATAATACTGTGGTTACTATTTGCACTTAAGGGTTCTAGAAAATCTAGAGGATCCAGTGCAGGATGAGTCAAAGAAAAAGTAAAATAGTGAGTAAGGGAGAAAGAAGATCTAAATTCCAAACAGAATTCTCTCAGACTGAGTTTAAGATGAATCTCTCATAGTAAATGCAGAATGCTACAGTTACACTTAACGAGCTTTTCAAAACACATAAGACACTTGCTCAAATTAAAAGTGAATTACCTGGGATTTCTGTGGAGTGGGTCTAGGTCTATTCTGTCATGACTCAAAAGTTTGGTCACTACAAAAATGTGAGCATGAGACCCTTGCTAATATATGTAATAGCTAATGGGCCAAAAACAGCCTTTCTTTCATAATATAATAAAAATATAAAAACCTCAATGCAGTCTTCTATATACTAAAATTTGTTTGAGTCAGTCCTTACATTATTCAGTTCTAAAAAAAGAATTATTTTTTTCTTAAGGAATGGTTCCCCTAACTTCTTTTCCACACCCATTAAATCAAGTTTCTGCTTTTTTTCTTTTTTATTCATCCAATAAACTATTGCTCACAATTATAATGAAACAACATGGTTCTTTACTTGTCTTTTTCCACTAGTGACTTATAAGTTACTTTAGGATCAAGATTAGGTCCTGATGTATCACTTCAAATCCAGCACTTTGCTCTGAATATGGTATGCATATTAAAATTAGATAGAAGAAGATAGATAGATAGATGATAGACAGATAGATGATGGATAGATAGATGATAGATAGATAGATAGATAGATAGATAATAGATGATAGATGATAGATAGATAGATATGGTAGATGGAGGATGAGAGAGAGAGGAAGGTTTTGAAAGCTATTTTTTAAAAAGATAGTTGAAAAGCTAGAGAACATGCAGAAGAAAAGGAGAGGGGATCTTGAGACCATATCTTAACAGTAAAAACTGTGCAAGGATGCTATGGAGTAAAATAATGAGTTTCCTATTGGATATTTTCAAACAGAAGCTTAATAACTGTCTATCTAAAAAGCTAGAGTCTGTAAATGTCTTGTTTGGGAGGAGGATGGAAGACTTTCAAGATCTTTTTAACTTTCTGGGGTGCTTGGATGACTCAGTTTAGCATCAGATTTTGGCTCAGGTCATAATCTCAGGGTCTTGAGATCAAGCGCCCCCCCCCCCCCCNAGCGCCCCCCCCCCCGCCCCACCACCAAGAGACCCATGCTCAGTGCAGAGTCTGGTGTCGCTCTCCCGCTTGTCCCTCTCCCTCCCCTTGCTTTCACTGTCTCTCTCTCTAAATTAAATAATTTAAATCTTTTTAAAATAAAAAGTTTCTTCTAACTCTCTGATCTATGGACTCTGTATTCATATGTCAATTATCTTGTCTATCCAAACTTTTGTTCGTTAACTTTCACTCCAAAGTAGGTGATTCAAAACAACTCATTTATTTGTTGATTTTAAGTTTTCTGTACTAAAAATTATAAGCTCTTGGAAAACTTTCAATAGTTATGTGTGTCCAAAATATTAAAGGTGGAGATGAGGAATTCTGTTTTCATCGTGTTTAACACTTGAATTATGAAAATTAGGAAATTAGAGATGACTTCAAGGTAGTAGAAAAAATAAGAGTAGAGTTGTAGTGTGAAGCTTTATCAGGAAAAGATTGGGATTTGACGTTTACCTATATAACCTAAATTGGAAGACAATGTCCCTTAAGACTTTTTTGGGGGAAGAAGTGATCAGCAATTCTTTTGTGTGGCAACCTTACTCAAGGCTCCTTATATTCAAATTCTTCCAGGATACAGGTAAGTGGATGTGTCTTTAAGATTCACACATATAGGGGTGCCTGGGTGGCTCTGTGAGTTAAGGGGCCAACTCTTGGTTTCGGCTCATATTGTGATGTCAGTGTCTTGGGATCAAGCCCTGCCCTTGGACTCTGTGCTCAATGCAGAGTCTGCTTGAGGTTCTCTCTCTCTCTCCCATAATATAGTTACTTTACAATTATTTTATTTTCCATTATTTAAATGTTACATGATATTAATATAAGCCATTTGTGTTGGGTTTTAATGAGAAACAAACTGAAACGACTGAAAAATACTTTCCTATATCCACAGACTTCTGGCCAACTGGCAAATCCCAGGTAAATTAGGTAGATCACGAATTTAATGAATCCATTTTGCAAAATTAGCAAATTCATCAACTTTTTATACTAAATCTAATTTACATGGAATGTCTTTATAAACTGTTTCAGAACTTTGGGGGGAAAATGGCATCAATCTGTGTCCCCTCAAAAAAAATGTGGTCACATATTTCTTATGAACCCAGCGAGGGGTAAAGGTTTAAATCAGTCTCTCCTTTGTGTCATTTTACCAAAAGTAGCAGGTCTTATGTTTGATATGCTTTGGGTGGTCAGCACCCATTAATGGCTGCCTCCCATAATAAGCTTAGTCCCCCAAAGCCCTGTGGTGTCTCAGAGTTAGTTCTATGAGGAGAAAGACATGAGAGTCAACAATAGTTGGGAAATCCTCTTCATGACTTAGAGTCTGCATTCTCTCCTAACTAGAGATAGGCCCCCAACGGAGACCCATGTGCTTCCCAAGGTAGAGCAAATTGGGACTTTTCCTGGTGCTTAGATTCACAACGTCTTTGTCTGATGGAGTCACTTCTTCAGTATGGTTAATTTTATATATATCTATTGTTTTCCATTCTTTTAAGATGAACGGCTAATCGCCTCTGAAAAGAGTACATGTACAGATTAATTGACTTAAAATTTTGATATTCATCTATCTGTGCTACCTCACCAGGAAGGTAAAATCAAATGAACCGGGTTTTATGCATTTGTATAAAGGTCAGATGGTAAACACAATGCTGAGAAATTATTAGGACAAATCTAGTTTTGTCAGGGCTGCATTTAATTGGGTAGCATTAATGGCATTATGTTTTTAGGCAAGGGCTAATGTGCAATTTTATTTTTAAAATTACCTAGAGACATATTGTTTCTGGACTATTAACTTTTTTTTCTCAGTATTTAGATCACAACTCCGAAAGGCTTAGCTATATTTTGACAGGTACTGACAAAGAGTGCCATGGAATTGTGACTCGATTGTCACTTTCAGAGTGTTCGAGCTGAAAAACTCAGGATGAGTGCTAGGTACTAATTAGAACTGTTATATTAGGAAAGCAAATACAATGGTGTCTAACATTAAACAAAGCACAGTTCTCATCAAAAATGGTTTCTTTTGTGTGGGGGTTAGTCTATAAAACCATTTTGCATGTTAATGAAGCACAAACAATTATTGGCAGAGTAACTAGTTTCATGCAATTACAAAAATCACATAAAAGCCCTATTGTTTGTTGTCTTATGATTTTTTAATGCTAATTTTGCACTTGATAATTTCGGATTTCATTTGTACCACAGTGCACAATTAGGTTTTTATATCTGTGGAGGTGAAGGCTAGTAATGGGAGAAATAACTCCTCATGTAAAAAGTAAAAGAAATAGTCGTTTCCAGAATGAGACGATCAGACAGCCTGAACACATGGAGAAAGGCGCTGAGGCGAATTTCCATCAAGTGAAAAGGCAACATTTATGTAGCTGAGAGAAGAGGGCAACCTAGAGGGCAACCTAGACTTTTTCCTATAGAATTTGGAGAAGGAGAGACAGAAAGAGACAGAGAGGGAAGAATGGAGGGAGAGGGGGAGGAAAAGATTGGGAAGAAAAAAAAAGAACATTGAAAGAGTGGAAGATAAGGTATGGGAAGGAGAGGAGGGTGAAGACATCGCTGGGATCATGGCAGAGCCGCACATATGGCGAGGAAAACCAGTTACAGGTCTTCAACTAGCGGGGTTCAGTGGGATGGGTTTACAAGTAAAAGTCCGTGGAGACAATTAGGTGCCAAAACTATTTAAGCAAAGAAATGCCACTATCAAAGAGTCAGTATGACCACTAGCTGAAATTTCAGCAAAACCTTGGAATAATCGCTTCATTGGTGACCAACGTTTTGCCTCAGCATCAGGCGAAGTGGCAGATTTGTGCCTCGCGAAACCAGGCTTTCGTTTTCACCCCAACGCGTGCAAGAGAGCTCACTCCTCAGGCTTCCCCTTTAGATCACAATTTAATCTTTTACTCCAGGAATGCAGATAGTAACGTCATGAAACAGTTTTTCCCCAGGGGGAAAAAATTGCTATGATGTATTTAATTTGTTTGTGTTTTATTTTTTAAATGAATTTTTAAGAAACCATAAGCCATTTGGAAAGACTTCAATCGGTGCTTACCTCCTGCAGTGTTTATGCGAAGTCTGTGTTTTCTGGTTGCTGCTACTTCCTAGACAGTGCACCATCTAGCAGGTACAAGCTGAGATTTAGCGCTGCCTTAGACATCGTTGAACAGGGCACACTGTTTGAAAGGTCAGAATTCATTTTTCTGTTAGGATTCTGGTTCTCGCTTTTATTTACTGCAATTTAAAGCATGCAAAATGTTTGTAGCTCTCCTTCCTACTAAAGAAAATATTGCAAATATCCTTAAAAGGAGTATGCTTACACTGTGAGAATAAGAGCTCCAAAATCCTAAACATTTCACTTTCCGCGTAACTGGCTGAGTTTAACCTTCTTTCTTCCAGTTTTTTGCATCTCCGTTTTTTCACTCTTTTTTTTGGGGGGGGTCTACTATTGCAAGCATTCCTCAGAACATTAGCATTTTCCAGGGGCGAATTTTCCTATTGCTAATTTTACAGTTAATTTATATCCTTGTTACTCATTGACTATGATTTTGCCTGTATATAGAAAATACATCTTATCATATGGAAATATTAACATACACTTGAAGCTATGCAGCATTTTAGAAATATTATACATTTTTAGGTAAATAGTTTTGTGGTTATCACAGATTCAAGGCATTAGTTTATATTCCTGAATCTCTAACCTTCCTTGCCCACTACTACTATCTAGTTAATGGAAGGAAGGCAGGAAGGCAGGAAGGCAGGAAGGCAGGAAGGAAGGAAGGAAGGAAGGAAGGAGAAGGAGGGAAGGAAAGGAAGTCTGGGAGTGTCTAAGTTGTTTCTACTACCTAAAGCAAAGAAAATCCTCAGGGTTTTTCTTTTAAATTTTGTTATCAGTGTTGCTTACCTTTGTGCGAACACGATAATACATTTTCCTTAATGATGTGGAAGTCAATGACAAATATTTAGTGCATTAATCATGTACATTTTCAATGTAAAGAATTTTGAAACTCTCTAGACAAATAATTAAATCTGTTTTATGCACACATATTCGAGGCAAACGTAAGAATACATGTGTTTATTTAAATACATAACAACATTGCCTTCTGTTAATGTAAAAAGTCATTTTTATATTACACAGTAATTGGTGACTAGCTATAGCATAATAATCTTAAGTTTATGTACATGACTTACTTCTTCTGGTGTTTTACGGACCTGCAAAAAATAGATTTTAAAAATTTACCTCATGTCTAGTCATTTTCGGGTTCAAGTCTATATCCCAAGCCTTGGTTCCTAGATGTGAAGAAAACTTGCAAAGTATAAAATAATCATTCAGCAGCTCAGCAGTGTTACTAATGAGTCCAAAACAGGACTGAGTATGAAGGGTTAATAGTTTGGGAAATCAATAGATATTTTGGAGAATGCATACTTTAATGGGCATTCCCTACATTAATCACTCTTAAAAAGGATTAGATATACTAAGCATTTCAGCATCATTTTTTCTTGTCAATTTAAAGTAGGCGATGCATTGTTTCCATAACATTTTCTAAGCCGTTAGACAAACAGAGGTGGTCTAAGGAGTCCCCTGAACGAATTCCTATTTATTAGTCATAAACCATAAAGTGATTGGTCTGTCTCACATTTTAGAAACGATAACATATCTGAAAGCAGAAATGCCACTTAATAAAAAGAATGCCACCCGTGCCTGTTTTCCCTCCAACTTTGGTCTCCTGCCCTTAACGTGGTTGTCGAATGTCCTCGAAGGAAGCCACTGCCAGCCTGGCCAGGAAGGGGGGGAACCAGGAGTGCCTCAGCATCTCAGGGTCCTGTGGCTAATCCTTTCCTTGCCCTGCTGCCCTGCCTTCCTGAATAGGGAGGGGGTCAGGAAACTTCTTTCAAACAATACCTCAGTTACTAAGTTTCCAGGGAAGGAAATGCCACGTATAAGCTACCATCTCTCCTTCCTTCTGGGGTCCCTCCACCTCTTTTTCCTTGCCAAGTGGCAGGGACACATCCAATCTTGACCAGCCCAGATTCTGGGAAGAGATCTCCCTTTCCTTCACGGATGCCTTTTGGCTGCTCTCTGGATGCCTCCGTCCCACAGCTGGGATGACTAGCCCTACTGTTTTATTTATGATGCAATCAGCGGCTGTAAGAAGGTGAACAGTAACTGCTATTCCATTGCATAAAAAAGCCTTTTTAGCCCAATGCTATAAACATTTAAAAGTCTCTCTTTTACCCTTTTAGAAAAAGCACAGCAGGAGGCAGATAGAGGTCACCGGGAGTCTCTAATCCATCTACATTTATAGTAGGTGTTGCAAGCTCTATTAGCAGAAAATGTACGACAGTCAGACCTAAGTTTAACGTTTTACTTAAAATATCTGCCTCTCCAGCTAATGCCAGAAGCTGTGCCCATGATTGGTGGCATGTAGACACTTACTAGCAAAAGCTTCCCCTTTGGCAGAAACTATCAGTTGGAAAACTGCTGTTCCGATAATATATTTGAGTATCATCCAGAAAATCCTGCTTAAGAGTGATTTTTTTTTTCCCCTGCACAAGCCAGCACTAACAGTACACAATGCTTCCTGCCAACACAGACATTGACGTGCACTAAAATATTGAATGGGAACCAGACGTATGTATATTATCTTGCAGTTCGCTGGTGGAAATTATTTTGAACCGGGGAAATAACACTCTTCTCACTGTACCAGGGAGAGTGTCCTAAAAGAGCCTCAGCACCAGTCCACCAACCTAGCACCCCGAAAAAGCTTGCAGAGTGCTGCACACTGACTGACTTCATCCTGTAATTATAATGGCTTCCTTAGTGGGCCCATTTCTTCTTCGGACACTGCCATCTTGTGAGTCCTAAATACATCATCAGTGAGGGTCGTTCTCATGTATTACACTAATACATCATTGGAATGACAACTGCTTCTGATGATCTATTAATGCAATACATCAGAGTGAGGTGTTTGAACGGGGTATTACTCAGAAACCAGTGCCGTCTTCATAAAGCCAGGTCCAAAATCCAATTCCATTTAATTACACAGAACTCAGAGCACGCTAGCCGCAGACGAGTAATACCCAAATTCTAGCACCATCAAAGAAATTATTTGCATTCTCATTAAATTATCAACAAACTCCTTTCCTGGAAACAGAGCTGTCTGGTAAGTGGGTGATTCAGACTCCATGAGCTCACCATCCCCTACGACATGCGAGAGTCATTTTGCAATGGCCCATGAATAAAACAGATACTCTTTTCCCTATCCTCACTACTTCACATTCTACAGTCGTTAAAAAGAGCATCAGAGTTTCCCATCTAAACGCAATTTCTTTGGTAAACATACACACTGCATTGAACACTCTTTGTAGTCACTAGACACCATCCAAACATTTGTACTTCTGTACGTATTATACAGAAGAAAGAAGACACGAGAAAAGAGCAGCTGAATTTGCTTTAGAGTCAGTTACACTGCACTCTATGTATGTGTCATTTGTCACAAAGCTATCATAAAGCACGCCCAATCCCTCTGTTCTTCATTTCTGTATAAAACACATCTATTGGTGTTTGGATAGCTTACCGTGAAATTTAAATTGTGTCGTCTATTGCTCGTTGGTTGGTGTTATGAAGATTTTGAATTGTCTTTGATAATCAAAGTTCAAACATCGTAGCCAACCTTAATTAACATGAACTCTTTTTAGAAATTCACGTTTTTACCTGCATTTTTTAAATCCCTCGAGTGTTTTCCATTGTGCTTCATAACAAGGATCCAGCACAGTCTAAATGAACCAGGTATCAAGATTTTGCAGCATTAACCTATGAGCTCTAGGTTATTTTGCTCTCAGTTAAAGTTAAGCCCACACTAAAGTGTGTCACAGATTGGTACCATAGTTTATGACACAATCGAAGCCCAGTCGTACAACACCCGCCTTCCTTTGTAACAGATTTTTCAAATAGACTATTTTGTTTAAAAAGCATTTATCTATTGTTAATGTCTTTGGAGAATTCATCTTGGGGTTTATACTGAAGATAAATGCAAGCGTGTGAAGGTTTATGAAAAATGCCTCTGCGAGTGACATGCCGCCTGATATGAGTTACCACAGTCCGTTTCACATGTGGGCCAACCCACTACTTGCCTTGCATTCATTATGGTTTCTTGCCATGTATTTTTTTCTTCCTGTTATTGAGATCTTTTGATATTATATACTCTTAACTACAAAATGCTGGCAATAAATCTGCAAAGAACGATCTATATCTACATATCTCTCTATATATATATAATATCACATTTTATATTATATATAATGCTATATACATAAAGTTAGAGTCACTTTGATATCAACTGCATTCCTGAATACCGATTGCACACCTCAAATAAGCAGTTCATTTTAACTCAGGACAAGAATAACAACAAATCGTCCTTAAAAACTACCTCAAAAAAAAAAAAAAAAAAAAGCTGCCTTGAACAGATGCTTCTTACTTTTGGAGCCAGAAAGTGTGTGTGTGTGTGTGGTGGGGTGACAGAAGGTACAAGAACAATGGTAAATAATGCATGTCTTCTGGAAATATAGATTAATCAATCTAGTTTGAATCTGTGATAAAGCTTCCTGTCACCTAAAAAATGAACGCAGAAGGTTTTAAACATGTGACTCCTTTATTGAGTTTACAATTCCTCCAAAGTTACAGTTCTGCTTTCCATTTCTTTTTCTCTCCTTTACTTTCAGTAAAGTTTTCTTAGTCTCACAATTTCCCTGATATGTTTCTCATAACAGCACCCACAATTAACTTTCAGCTTTTGCTACGTAAGGAATTACCTCGAGAGTTGAAGGCACACAGTATGTCAATAATACATAGTTGTTAAAAAGAAGCATGCTCACGATTAGTTCAGTTATGGATCTTCTTGTTTTTCTTTCCTTTCAATGGTGCCCCACGCCACTTGCTAGTATTTTCCACCTTTGCAGGTTTTAGGCTGTCTACCATACAACTACTATCTGTACCCACTTAGGCACACATGAAAAGCACTGGGTTAACGCAGGGAAAGTGCCTTCTGTGCTCTGAGGCGACGTTGCAAGTAAGTTCATGGTGACAGAGATGCCCCCTGTGCAGTTTCAGGACGTTGCGAGCAAGGGGAAAGATGGCCGGACCCCATCACTCTGGATGGATGCACTCAGGGGCTGAATGAATTTGAAATATAACCAAGTCTGAATGGAAGAGTGGTCAGAAAGCCAAGAGCAATTACTTCAGCTTGCAAAATGTTTAAACGATTTACTTCACTGGACAAATGCAGAGTCTTTCTGTGCTGGGAACTCTTAAAACTACATTTGGACAAAATTTGGTGAGGCTCCTTCCACAAGCTGTTGGAAAAGGGGAAGGGAAATGGTTTGAGAAGCCAGCAGCATTTAGTCAGGTCTTTCTGAAACCCAAACCCCTATCCTGTCACCTTTGTTTCAGAAAGTCTGACTCGTTCGCGTTTTCCATCACCTTGGGAAGAAAGCTCAGGTAAGTGGCTTAATTTATAGATTGAGGGGACAAACTTATTTAAAAATTCTCAGTATGTTATCATGAATCATGTAGGCCTATTAAACTAATTGCTAAGTAAATTTAAGCAGTATTTCAGTAGAATTCAGTAGAATTTATCATCAATCTGGAGAGATCTTTGGTGGTCTCATGCTGCCCCCCACAGATATGTCTCAGAACATTCATTATGCCATAATTACAAAGTCTCTTTGAAGAGGCTAAAAATCCCTAGACTCCTCTCATCAATTATTTTCACCTGTTAATTCATTTTGTGTGAGGTAATAACCTCGGCATAATAACAAATGTGCAAGTACTCCGATTTTGCAATTAAAAGCAGCAGGGCTTCTATTTTGATCATACAGACTGTGACATCCATCATAGAAAACAATTTGGGCCTAGCAGGATGACAGATGCCGTACTGATGGCTCTACTAACTAACTGCCTGTCCTAGGGAAAAAAAAAAAAATGGTCGGGCCTCAGCCTGCAGCTGCAAGCTATCTGATAGCTTCTGACCAGTCAGCGGGAGAAAGCCTGCAGTGACTAAATTACTGAAAGGTAATTTTACTTCACAAAATGAGGATTTCTGAGCCATAAACGTATGCATTCCAGTGGCTGCTGTAATTTGGAAACAAATAGCCCTTTTCATTTGAAAATGACTGGAATCACTGCCAGTGTTCAGGACGTTTTGTTTCTCAGGCTTTTACATGAAAAAATACAATGTAATACTCATTATTTCTGCCCCCTTTCACATCTTATTAGACACAGAAGGCAAGGTGGTTATCTCTGCTCTCAGGCTAATCCACACAAGGAATTCCCCCCCCACCCCCCCGCCACCTCCGGACAGGTGCCTAAATAATGGAAGAGAGCTCCTTTTTGTCCTTTGCTCTGCACCAAGTCCCAGTGAGCTCTGTCTGAGAATGGGATCCCACTACCCCAGCTCACCAGAAAGACGCCCACACCTCATGCAGGAGGAAGCCGCTTACCCGCACATCCTAGCTGTGGAAAAGGGAATTGGATACTAATAGATGCAGACGAAAGGTTTCTGCCTTATTTTTTCAATTCGTCGTATTTCAAAAGATTTCATAAAACACAATGTGCCTTCTCTTTTCACTTCAAAATTAAAGTATTTGGCATCTTACCCTAAGCTTCATTAGAACGACTGTCTTTTGAAACATATGCTCTCATACTATTGCCAATTTCGAAGAGAAAAAATCGTACAAATGTGCAAATAAGTTTTGGCTAATTGAAAACATAAATATTTTCATTATTACCTTCAATAGGAAAAGATCTAAATAGAAATTGAGAGGCTGTGTGCATCTGTTTCTCTTGCAAAACTGAATTCAGGGAATAGATTATGGACCACAGGTCACTCAGTATAATAAAAGCAGATACGAAATGCAAACAAAAACCATATTATTGGAAATTGTTATGTTTTTAGGATTATGTGTTCAGATTTCTTGAGTGAAGCAGGACAACAAAGGATGAGGCAAAGACGAAAGGTTAAGCACAGTATGAACTTTCTCAGCTGTTGGGCACTTTAAGAAGATAGCACCGATTATGATGTTAACAGACAATAATGCCTACATTTTACACTTTGCTCCCACATTCCTTGCAGACAAACAGGAAAGAACACAGTGTTTCTTGGGGAAAATCTACAGTTTCTTAGTCCATCGTGTCAATCTCATAAACCCTGTCATCAAGAAGGACAAACAGATGATTGAGGCAGGGATGTTCTCCTGGAGAAACACAGAGCAGGAAGGGAAGGGCTTCTTTTTTCAACGCTCCAATCAGGCTCCTTCCAAACCTTTGAAGGTAATCCAGGGTTGGACATGGGTCTCCTTTGACTTTTAGTAGGGTGATCCTTTCACATTTGCTACTAATAAATCCTTTACACTTGGGCAGAATACCTCTGCATAAGGGCAAAAGCCTCTGTGAGCAGCCTGGTAAGTTTCATACACAAGTTCTTTTCATCAGGTAGCACGGTGAAAAATCAAATGAAAGAGACACATTAGAACAACGAAATTGCAATTACCCATCCGAGATCTCCTTTAATGGGATGCCAGGAGGACTTGCCCTTTATGCACGCGCTCTGACTGTAACTAATGCTCAGTAGCCATCAACAAATTATGACTCGTGACACTTTTGCTGCCACAGTATTAAGCCCAAAGTCCAATGGAGAAAATATATGGTTTTTATTACAAAATTGTTCTTGTTTACAATTCTAATATCCTCTTCATTATCTACTTTTCCAGACATTTTAGGCAGTTCTGAAGACCTGGGGCAGCACTAGTCCTGTCATAAAGAGAAATTAATGTTGTTAAAGTTGGCCTAGCTGCCCTCTGGGACAGCAGAAGATGTGGAAATACAAGGCTCTGTTTTTAAAATGAAAATGATTAAAGGCACAGACACCTTGCTCTTGGAACAGCCACTAAAACTTTTAATAAAATACGTGGGCACATACACACAAAAGCTGCTTTTCTTTCTCTTTCTTTAAGTCATCATCTTCCCTCTCTCTCTCTCTCTCAAATCCGACTTTGTTCTGTAGAAACAGCTTGCTTTAAAGACTAATAAGCGTAGGAATGACCTCATCATTATAAAGAACACATTTGTTTCATTGGGCAGTAGCTTACTCAATAATGACCAGGCACAGAGAGACCAGGAGAGCTTTCTCCAGAGAGTCAGGAAGCTAATTAGGAGCACTCTTCAACGGGTCGTCTTTACGACGACCGACAGGCTCAATCTGGCCTCTCGAAAACACATTCAGAACAGCCTGGAATTCACCACTGCCGGAGGTGTGCGCCCCCGCATGCCTCTTCCCAGATTTCAAGAAGGGGGTCTCCTCGGCAGGCGGGGGAAGCAAGGAAGAAACAGCAAGCCAGTGGAGGTTACGAAAAATCATTTTAGAGGGAGCCTACGAAGAGTATCTTGAACAAAATGGCTCATATATCAGGAGAAAAATGGCAGGAAATAACTCAAAGGAAGAGAGCATAACCTTTGCCATCCAAGGGCCGAAGAACGGCAGTCTAGACTTCACCTCCCTGATCCTCCCAACCTTAGTCATTTTGTCAGGTTAAGTGAATGCTCTCCATATAGAGCTGAAGAGTGAAGTAACACCTCCATTCCACTAATGTTTTAATTGTAGTGTTTTATTTCAGGAAGTTTTGTTTTTCCACCATTTTTCTTTGCTTTTCTTCTTTCTTTCTTTCTTTCTTTCACCTTAACCATCTTATGAGTTTCTTTTGTTTTCTTTTTTCTTTCTTTCTTTCTTTTTCTTCCTTTCTTTCTTTCTCTCTTTCCTTCTTCTTCCTTCCTAACTTCCTTCTTTCTTTCTTTTTGGTTTCTGATTTCTTTCTGACTTCTTTTTAATTTGCTCTACTTGGCAGCATTCAGCTCAGACTCAAATTCTATTATTATAGACATGAGAGGAATTAAAGTGTCACCATATTCTTTAATTGTTTTCATTGTCTCATTGTTTGCTTGGTTGCTATTCACAAGAGTCCGTGTAGCTTCCTTACAAATACAAAATTACTGGAGGATAGTCAAAGGTCACTAATGGTCATCACCTGCATGCACACCTCTCTCCTTCAAATAATTTCATCAAACGTTTGTTCTGTA
This sequence comes from Ailuropoda melanoleuca, assembly GCF_002007445.2. NCBI lineage: Eukaryota > Metazoa > Chordata > Mammalia > Carnivora > Ursidae > Ailuropoda > Ailuropoda melanoleuca. The sequence goes on from NC_048226.1 coordinate 49,492,817, forward strand.
AACAGACTTAGCAGACTGGAGTCATTCCTTCCCCTATTTTGAAGTAGACTCACATAGAAGCCATGTGAAACCACAAATCAAGACCATTTCAACAGCGTAGGAAGAATGTCACAACGCCATTACATTATGCAGCTTGAGTATCCGGAAGACGGCCATACTGTCATGAAATGCTCCCCCGGCTGTTGCTTCAGTCTGCGTCCACTTCCTCCCCTGAGTTTAGGTTTTGTTTTCTCTCTTGATTCCTTGTTCTGGGGCTCTATTACACACAGGTGGAGAAAACATTTGCCCACACACAGTAATTTGAGGGGTGCCAGGCACTGCACGCTGCTGCAATATCCACGCTTCCTCTCCTGGGGCCTGATACAAAGTGTCTGAAATTCCACAATTAGATGTCCTGTCCTTTAGACTTTGAAGGTTTTCTAACCTTCAGGAGTCACCTAATTAAATTTTAATACCCTTAAGTATAAACACCTTAACTGAAACAGCTAATACCTTGTTGGAGATTAGTTGGCAAGTAGCAAAGAAGTTTAGCTTTGGGATTATCGTAGCAATAACATTAACATGATTGAGACCCTACTCTGTACCAGTCGCTAACTTCTTCCCATGGTTGAACTGATTTCAGCGCCACAGCAGCCCTTTGTAAGAGAGATAATCAAGGCACAGAGAGGGTAAGTCACACAGCTGCTAAGGACTGAACCACCAATCACACCCATGAACTCTGGCCCCAGATTTGACATTTACAACAAAACAAGTCAACTCCACAATTCAACTCAAATCCATAATTAAAAAGGAGGGGGCGATGCCATTTGAAGGAAAGAACACTTAAAAGTGATGCTCGAACATCATGTTGCTTTCTTCAACCTCTGCTAAAGGCGCATAGCATGACTACAACACCTCTTCCATGGTGAGTACATATCAACGATCACTATCTATTCCTGCTGCCAGACATTTCTCAGCAACTCATACAGCATTTTGCTTATTTGACTCTACTGTAGCCTTTTCCTGAGAAGTTATGTATCTACTCTCATTAAAATGCAAACACATGTTTGGAAGGGGGTTGGCCAAGGATGAAAAAGGCATCTGCTGCTGAGTCTGTGGTTTCCTCCCATGAAATATTTGTCTCCTTCACCCCAAGCCGTAGTTGAGGTCTAAACTTTCATATGCCTGTGCTCAATTATCAGGTAAATTGCATGAACCAAAAGGTGGAAAGCAGTGCATATTCTAACTGGATGTAGTGTTCTCATTTTTCACATTGAAAAACAATTTACAAAATACATCTTCAATCGAGCATCTTCATCTTACCTAAGTTAGAAAAAAAAAAGAAAGAAAACAATTACTTTTCACTGATACCAATTGATAGAAGTTCATCATTATGTGTAATCAGAAATGAATGCAGATATTCCTAGTAAAACCTGTCAACTTGCTGAATTATTCATTTTATACACATATATATATATGTGTGTATATATGTGTATAATATATATATGTATATGTATTTTATACACATATATACATATATATGTGTATACATATATATATGAGTATATATATATCTATACAATCTTATTTTTTGCCAATGACCAAATATATAAATTCCATGCATATGAATACTTAAGTGTTGGGTCAGAATCACAAGTGGAATGCTGTATTTGGTAAAGCCAGAGCAGTGGGGGAAAGACATCTATGGAATAAAGTCCTGGCACGGCTTCATACCAGCTTTCTGACCATGGTAAATGTTCCTTCATCTCTCTGCACTTTTAGTTTCTTTTTTTGTTTTTTTTTTTTTTAACTACAGCCATCATGCCATTTATTGGATTCCCAGAACTTATAAAATATTGTAACTGGAAATTTGTACTCTTTGACCAATATCTCCCCATTTCCCTCATGCCTCAGCCCATGGAAACCAAAATCTGTTTGCATGAGTTGGCTTTTTCAAGATTCCATGTATAATCTATTTTCTCCCAGGAAAATAGAATTTTGTCAAAAAGAATAAAGTAATTTCTACTTCATAATATTATTGTAAAAAATAAATGAGATGTAGATTGGCTTATTTTTGAAATACAAGGTAAGTATTTGTCATATGGTGGAAATACAATAAATATTTATTGATGTCTTTGTTTTTTTTCCTGTTGATTTTGCCCAGTACAGGTAATTACATTAAATTTGTAATTTCACTTATTCTTTATCTCAGATAAGTTTGTTTTCTATATTTAAGATCAGTATTTTTTTATGTCATCTTATTTTTGGGAAACCAAATAATTAAGTATACATTTTATATATTTTCCTTTTTTTCCACATCACTCACCTTAACCATCTTATGAGTTTCTTTTGTTTTCTTCTGTATTGAGGGAGAGCTTTTAAACTTCACCTTTGTACCACCAACTCAAATTTCTACAAGACTGATCAAGGAAAGGGGTGCCTGAGTGGCTCAGTTCATTGAGCGCCCAACTTTTGATATCAACTCAGGTCTTGATCTCAGGGTCGTGAGTTTGAGCCTAGCGTTGGACTCCATGCTGGGCATAGAGACTACTTAAAATATATATATATATAATATTATATATATAATATATAATATATATATATATATTGATCAAGGGGAAAAGAATGAAGATCCCAACTAGAAAAATGAGGAATGAAAGTGGAGACATTACTACTGACTTTATGGAAATAAACAGAGTATAAGGAAAGAAATACTATGAACAACTGTATGTTAACATATTAGATCATCTACATGAAGTGACAAATTACTAAAAAGATACAACATGAAACTGGCCCAAGAAGAAATTTAAAAAAAAAATCTAAATAGGCCTATAACAAATAAACAGAATAGTAATCCAAAAAAAAAAAAAAAATCCAACAACAAAAATTCCAGAACCAGATGCCTTTCACTGGTAAATCCCACCATATGGTTCAAACTAATTAATACATATACTACACATCTTCTTTAAAAAAAATAAAGAGGAAATATTTTTCAACTCATTTTGTGAATCCAATATTACCCTGGTAATATTGACAAATTTATCACAAGAAAACTGGAAACTACTATTCCTTAACACATATACAGAAATCCTCAACAGTGTAACCAAACTGAATCTAGCAATATATAAAAAGGATTTATACACCATGATCAAGTGGAATTTATACTAAGAATGCAAGATTTATTCAATGTATGAAAATCAAACCATACACCATGTTACTAGAAAAAGGGCAAAACCCCAAATGATCAGATCATCATAATAGATGAAGAAAAAAATTAAACAGAATCCAACACCCCTTCATGATAGAAAAAAAAAATTCAGCAAACTAGGAATAGATGTGAACGTCTTCAAGTTGATAAGGGGCTTCTTAAAAAAATAGGCCTATAACACCAAACTTAATGGTGAAAGACTGAAAACACTTCCCATAAGATTAGAACAAAACAAAGATATTTACTTTCATCACTTCTATTCAGTATTGTACTGAAGGTTCTAGCCAGGACAATTGGGTAAGAAGAAATAAAAGACATCTAGACTGAAAATGGCACTTGCAAATGGCATGCTTGTGTAATATGGAAAATTCTGAGTAACCCAATACTAAAAATACCACACACACACAAAATACTAGTAGAATTAATAAACAAATTCAGCAAGTGTATGAGATACAACATCAATATAGGAAATAATAAGAAATTATTACAAAAATTTAAAGGTGTTTTCATGTTACTGATATAATTTTTTTAAAGTCCTTTTTAGAGACCTAATAAGATATTTATAGATGAAAAAAAGAAATATAGTTCTATTTTTATACATTAACAACAAACAACCTAAAAATGAAATTAAGAAAACAATTTTATTTATAATAGCACCAAAAAATAAAATTCCTATAAGTAAATGTATCAAAAGAAATATAAGACTTGCACAGTGGAAAAAAAAATCATCGAAACAAATTAAGATCTACATAAATGGAAATACAACATAGATTGGGAGAAGGCAATTGTTAAGAAGGCAATACTCCCCAAATTGATATACACATTCAACACAATTCCTATCAAAATTCCTGTTGCCTTTTCTGCAGAAATTGACAAGCTGGTCCTTACATTCTTATGGAAACCAAAGAGACCCAGAATAACCAAACAACCTTGCAAAACAAGAAGAAAATTGGAGGACTCTTACTTTCTGATTTCAGATTTTACCAAAAAGCAACAATAACCAATAACTGTGTAATCCTGGCATAAGGACAAAAATATAGATCAATGGAATATAATTAAGAGTTCAGATATAAACTCATACATCTAAGGACACTTGATCTTCTATAAGATGCCAAGATAACATGATGGGGAAAGAACTGTACTTTCAACTGACAGTGGTGGGCCACCTGAATATCCACATGCCAAAGAATAGGGAACTGTGTAGTGTTAGTTCTTACCTTTGCCTGTTTTGCTTACATAAGAAATTATTATCAAACTTCATTTATGAGGAGGACTTTCTTTGGTCATAAACAAAAGTGAAAACATTTTCATTCTCTCTGCATTGCACAGTGGTTCCATGGGAGGAAAGAGAACTGTAGACCACATCTGTCATATAGCAAAGTTTCAGGGTGACACTAGGCATGTGGCCATCGGACACACAGAACCACCTGAAATAACTACTTTGGCAAAATTATCCACCAAGCTGCCATTCTTCCTTCCTTCATAACTGATATAACTGTGATTTTCTGGGGCATCCAGAAACATATATTTTTAATCTGTCTTGCAGCTGGGTGTAGCCATGAGATCCAGTTCTGGCCAATAAGATGTCAGTGGAAGTCACATGAGAATTTCACAATAAATGTGACTTTTTTACCCTTATTCCTGACTAGACAGCAGAAGTAAGGACCAGAGCTTCTTCAGCCTTGTGACGACAAAATCACCAATAAGGGAAAGGCCAAGGGAATCCTACATCTCATCCCTCACATCCATGAGTCCCTGACCCAAGGTCAACAGGCAAATGATTTTCTGTTATGTAGGAAAAACCAAACCCTAATTTCATTATGCTATTATACTGGGGTCTCCTTTACCTGCAGCTAAATTTAATTTCTAATGGATATACCTGATGAAATCTAACTGGTAAATGCCATTATTTCTGCTTTCCATTACAAGTTGTTCTTTTTCCTAGTATTAATTGAATGATTTTTCCCATACACTACGTTTTAAAAATTCCGATATAAGATTTATTTTCACATTATTATGATGTGGCAACTTGATTTTTTAAATAAGAGGTAATGGAAAGTTGCCATACTGTTTCATAAGAGAAATAGAAATTAATAAAGGGAACGTTCATAACAATGTTACTGAAATAAATTATACTGGTTGGTTTAGGACATAATTAAATAAAATGTGAAATAAGCAGAGTGATTCAAACTTCCTTGATAGCAGAAGTAATGTCTACACATAAAAATGCTCAAAGGAAATCAAAATATATAACACCAACGTGATAGGGCCTCACTGATTCGACAGGAGTGCTCATATTCCAGAAGGAAAACACTACGGGATAGGAATCAAATTTCTTCACTTAAGCATCAGACTCAGTCCTCATTATCCTAAGGTCTGATTTTCCAAGGGGCTAAAATATTTATTTAAATTGGTGTGGTCTATATATATGTTACTTTGAAGAACCAACCAGTAGCCCTATGCATTTATTCAATCATCAAGTATTTATCAAGTTCCTGCCATATGTTAGAGATTCCCTTGATTGGAGCCAGGTATCAGAGGTGATTAATATACACTTGATATCCTGGCCTTACTGGGATTATACTGCAGGGTGATATGACTAAGGAACTGGAAATATATAATAAAAATTAAAAGTGCCATGAAGTAAAAACCAAAACGTTTCTACTATAGAAAAAAAAAAAAAAATCAGGAGCACCTGGGTGGCTCAGTCGGTTAAGCGTTTGACTCGGGTTCAGGTCATGATCCCAGGGCCCCAGGGGAGCAAGCCACACGGTGGGTTCCCAGCTCAGTGGGGGGCCTGCTTATCCCCCTCCCTCTGCTGTTCCTCCTGCTTGTGCTTTCTCACTCTCTCTGTCAAATAAATGAATAAAATAAAAATAAAAAATCACTGGGGGCAATTTCCTTAGCTATAATGATCAGATAAAGTATCTCTGATAAGGGGCATTTAAACTGACACTGGACCAGTTAGAACAATGGGAAGGCGATGATGCAGCGAATTAGACAAGAACTGGGGAAGGGTAGATATTGAGGGACATTGAGGTGGCATTTCTGAGAGGAGACAGAAAAAAAGGCAGTGCTTCCCTGAGCAAAAAGGAAAGTGATGGGAAATGTAGTCATCAGGGTCCTGTCATGGGAGATCTTATGTGCCATGTAAAGGGTTATTCTAGTTAGGCAGGAAACTATTTATATCAATTAAGGATGCTTTTCATTAAAAGGAACAGAAAACCTCGATGTATCAATGGCCTCAATATATCAATGGTTGAATATATCAACCATTTCTATTTATGTCAACAGAAGTCTGGGGGTCAGTTTGTTACAGGATTAATTCAGTGGTTCAAAGACACCATCAGGGGTCTCGCTCTGTCCAGTCTTCCATCTGGCATCTCTGGAGAGTTGGCATTATGTCTTTACCCTTCTTGCCTCAAGGCCACAGTAGATAAACAGTTGTCTTCATTAAGATAAGCAGTTGTCATCTTGTTAGTGGATCCTACCAGGAAGGAACGGGGCTAGATCAAAAGGTCTTCTCCCTTATCTTTTTCTTCTGTAAATAGCACATTCCCCATGCCTGTGTAGTTCATTGTTCCAGAGTGAAATTTAGGTTTAAAGTTTAGGTTAGGGCCAGTGCTGCTATAAGAGCCAAGTATAGGGATAGCTGTAGAATGGTCAAAGTTTTCTAGCAAACTTTTCTCTGTGTGAAACCCAGAAGACCTTATGGATTAGGGTAACTTTAGGAAAAACTACAAGGAAGCTGCTAAAAGCCGGGAGAACAGATCAAAAAATAAGTTCACAGTAATTGTTCATTCTTTATAAGTTTGCTGAAATTTCAGTGATATCTCCTAATCTTTTGTTAATGGAAATATAGTAGGAAACCCAGTAAATTCTTTCCTTGATCTTTCTCTTCCATTTTTAATCTCAGTTCTACTTAGATATGAATTACATAATTCAGAATATCGTCTGGAGTTTATTAAAATTCTTTGTGATTACTGAGGCCAAAATATTGCTCTGAAATCTTTAGAACTTCTTATAATATTTCTGGCACTTTGTTTTTAACAAGTAGCAAGATTTTTTTTTTGAAAACTAACAATTTATCCTAAAGTATCAAGTTCATCAAACTCTAATTTCTCTAAAGTTTTGATTAATTTTTAATCTGTGAAAATCTCTGTGCTTTAAAGAAACAGGATTCATTTGACTTGAACTCATTTTCCTGTCTAATAGGGCATCCCTATTAAAGAAACTTTGAATTATCTACTCTAAATTTTTGGTAGATGGAATTACAGCCTTATAGTTTTCAAAAATGCAATTCCAGATATGGCCTTTTAATGTCAAAACCACCATTTCAGAATATTCAGTGTTCTCCATGAGGATTCTTATATAGCTGGGTTATAATTCCTAGGTATATTGAAGTATATCAAAAGAAGGCTTCCTTCCATGTCATTTTTTCCTTTCTTTTTAAAATATGCAAGAATAGTTTAGTTTATACCCTATATTCCAGGATTTCCTGAATAAATCAGAGTTGCATCTGGAATGATACTTGGAGTACATGATTCAGGGGCAGGTCTACCCCCTCATTATTCAAATCAGGAAATGGCTCATATGATGTCATCAGCTGTCAAGAGAACTTCGTATAAGAGACCTTCCATCCGCAGACATCTATTTGGCCTCCTTTTAATTGTAGTGTCGACTCATTTGCAACATATCGTAGAGGGACAATAGACATTTAAACCTGGAATCTAGCATTCTGAAGGGTGGGCTCCTGGCCAAGATGCATTGGAAAAGGAAGATTATAAGCTTAAAGAATAGGTAAATATGAGCTGCAACCAAACCTATTGTCCAAAGAGAAACAGGAGTGTGCCATCAGGAATAAAATATTTCTGTTGAGACTTTGTAAAGGGTAAGGGCAAAGAACAGGAAAATTTTAATCTTCCTGTGGTTTTCATGAAGTATAACCTCACGTAAGCCAACCTGGCTAAGCAGAGTGAATTGTCTCATGACTTTGAAATGTCAATAACTCTTTATAAACAATGGTTTTTGCATATGGTTTAATATCTGCCTAATTCCTCAGCCCGAGAGCTGCTACCATTTCTGAAATGAAATGTAAGAATGAATAATATCTCGTAACCCTGAAAAATCAAGGTATTCTAAGAAACATAGGGATACGGGATAAAAATTGTTCATTTATCCTTGTGCTGGCTGGATTTGGAGTTGATTTCCATTAGCCTGGCTTTGATAGAATCCATGTGGATGTGGGTGCTTAATAGATTCTGTTTGGTGATGGGGGTGGTGGGGGTGGTTATTTCTGCAGCTGGTTTTGTGCTGAAGCCAGAAGAGTATAAAATCCTTTTAACTAGACTCCCAGTCCCTGTGTGTGATAAACATAGTAGGCTGCCTCACTAGCACCAGCAACACGTAAAGTTCAGTTTCCCTCTGCAGGGAGATAAGAGGATCTTAACGGGTGGCTCTGAGCGCTGCATTTCCTATTTCACGCTCAGTGCATACGACTTAGGTTAACTCTCTTCATATGTCATGGATTCTTTAACAAGCCCACACTGCCCTTCCCAAGACACAACACTTCCCATTTCCCCCAAATGTGCAAAGCTAATTGCCTTAAACCATACTGAATGTTTAAACGCAGTAATCAAAGGTGTGAATATTTAACTTGTTTTATCTAAATGATTAATTTCTGGTGTCTCTATGTAAATAGTACAATGCTCCAGCAGTCTCAGGCAATAGAATATCTCTATTTGCTATTCAGTTCTGAAATTCAAGATACAGTTGTCAGTTGTATCACTTGACATGTATTGATGGCCCAGATATGAACTAGTGTCCTATGATATAAGTGGAATTCCAAGGCTTTATTTAAATTATGCAAGATGTTCTTCCTGCCAGGGATTTATTTGTCATGCACACCAAAAGATCCCTGTCTTTTTTAAAGCCTCTAACAAGTAAAGGGGATGCCTTCTATTGATCAAAATTATAGAGAAAATATAGTTCACCCCATGTCATTAGATACTGTAACTGCAGAATAGCATATCTTGCTCCTGAAATTATCATCTCTGCATTTAATACTTTGTGGACAGAGAATTTCCTTTTTATAAACAATTGCATTTATTAAGTATGATTAACATATATAAACTTGATTTAAAAACCAAACAGTGCAGTTGGAAATACAATAAGAAATATAAAGTTCTAACTCCCCTTCTTTGACTTGGAGAGCCACTTCCTGGAAGTTACATGTGAGCATTTCCTTGTGTATCTCTCGTGTATCTTCACACATACATGCACGCCCCACACATATATAAAAACAGCATTATATACATTCACACACTCACATGGGTACACAGGCACTGCCTTTTTGCACTTATTAATATATCAGCATTTACAATCACACAATCTGTACAATATATATCATTATTTTTGGTGCCTGCTTGGTATCCTATTATATGAAGTTATCATATTTTAAGTAAACACTCTTTATTAATTAATTGCATTTATAATACAAAGAATTCTACTGTGGGCATTTGTGACATGTATCTTTGTGCTCATGGGTAAATATATTCATAGCACAAATTTCTAAAAATGTACTCTAAAAATTGAAACTATGGGTCAGGAATACCAGAATATACGGAAGATTTTTGTTTTCTACAGGCTATTTCCTTTGTATTCCAAATTTGTAATATACTGATTGCCATCTAAACTTTGGAAACCATTGAGTCAGTTTGAATAAAAGGACAAAAAGAAATAATACTAGCATACGTAAAAAAAATGCAGAAGAACATTTTTTTATTAAGTCCCATATTATCACAATTAAACTTAACTCATCCCATAAGCCATGAGATAAAAATAAAGCATCATTCATAAGTACATTATGCCTTAACTTATTATTTCTCAAGACATAAAAGACAGCAAGTTTTATTCTTATCTTTAAATTCAAGATTTAGGGGTGCCTGGGTGGCTCAGTCGGTTCAGCTCAGGTCATGATCCTGGGGTCCTGGGATAGAGACCCGCGTCAGGCTCCCTGATCAGCAGGGATTCTGCTTCTCCTTCTGCCCCTACACCCATTAATGCTCTCTCTCTCTAATAAACAAATACAATCTTTTAAATAAATAAATAAATCCAGAATTTATACTTTCTTGGATATTGATGGGGTAATAGTTTTTCAAGCCTGAGTTCTTTATACTTCTCTGTCCTGAGTTCTTAGCCTAATTCAAAACTGAAACTCTATAGTAACAAAGTGTTTGCAATCCCCAACAACATCCGTACAGTGATTCTGTGCCCAAATTACAGCCTTTTCTTTGAGTGTGTGATTTTCCAGGAAGCGAGATTGAGAGCAGGTTAACTATACCTGGTATTTATCAAGCCCTGAATCATTCATTCCAGGCCACAAAGACTGCTTTTGTGTGCAAAAGAAAAATTGCACTGGAGCAGTTAAGCAGGCAAGGAAGACTTTATTTAGACAAGACTATTGTAATAGAGGAGACAGTCTATTGCAATAGGAGAGAAAAATTGAACTCAACTCTCTGAAACATAAGGTCAGAGGATATTTATTTATTTATTTAAAGATTTATGTACTTATTTGAGAAAGAGAGAGAGTGTGCAAGTGGAGGGGAGCGGTAGAGGGGGAGGGAGAGGGGAAGCCAACTCCTCACTGAGCCTGGGGCTCCTAGGGTGGGGGCTTGATCCCCAACCAGGAGATCATGACCTGAGCCTAAACCCAGAGTGGCCTCTTAACCAACTGAGCCACTCAGGCACCCCAAGGTCGGAGGTATTTAAACACTAGAGTGAGTTAATGGAAAAGCGCTGGAGGAATGCAGTGGGTAGGCTTGTCAATGCTTACTAATTGTTGCCCATGCCCCCACTCCCTCAAAAAATATTTTTCTTGATGCTTATATTTCAAAAGGATGAGTCCCAGGTCCTTGAGAAAGACAATCCTGGGATTGTCTGGAAATTTACACCTCTATCAAGGGTAGAATATACCTACAAGGAACGAGGCCTTGACAAATTATACTCTGAATTTTTCAAAGTTCTGTAATTGGAAAGAATAGATTTCTAGAGAGAAAGTACTTCAAAGCAAATTAGATGTATTTATCATTTAACTTAGGTCAATGCAGAAAATACGTTGTGCTTTTCACCAGGATTATATATTGATAAAAAGTTACTTTCCTATTATTTAACATAAACCCATAAACAATCTTATAAAGAAAGGAATCTGATTTTTGTGAAACTATATTACTACACATACACTGGTGCCAGATTTCCCCTATGTTTAATGTAATTGTAACTTTGAAAAATAATTAATAATTTGGGATTTCTGAAGCTTGACTTTTTAAAAAAATCCCGAATAATTTAGTCCATTCCCAGCAAAGATTAAATTTCTAAGGAAAAGAAGACAATATTTATGGGAAACAAAATGCTCTATGGAAATGTCTGTCTTGCTACAAATAAATGATCTAATGTATCACTGGTTAGAACTGGATAATAGCATTTCTTCAAAACCTTCAAACTCTTCCCAAATCCAGCTGCCCAGACAGGTTCACAAAAATCCATTTTATTAATAATCTCCTACTGCCTCTGAGAACTTTGAGATCAGGAAGGTTGGGCCATGTAATGTCATAGAAAATAAAAACATGCATTTGCCAAGAGCATAGGAAGGAAATATACACCCTCTGCAATGGTTCTTAATGCCTATGCCACTCTTCTCTTTTGTCTTACCATGTAATTTTACATTTTGTAAAGTAATTCACCCTATTATTACTCTTGCAGATTGGCTTTGAAGTGTCCAGTCCTTCACTGGAATCTGACAATATGACTTATAATAGATGCTTGAAGTGTTTGGGGAAAAATAGCCAATTTGCCAATTGTCGATGAGGATAGTATTGTATAAGGATGCTTGGGTCATATTCACCCTTTTCCCCCAAGATGGATACAACTATTTGGGAGAATTTAGCAGCATAGCTAAGCCATTTTGTGTTTTGTTATTACATGAAAATGTATGCATTATATGTAGAGGTTATAAATTGTGCACACAGGATAGATCACCTTGTGTGAAACAGGTTAACCCAACTAAACAAAACCAAAACTTAAAGCAAAAGCCTCTAATGTAATGGATTTGGCATATAAATATTTTTCGATTTGCTTATTCAATGTAGCTTTATTAAAATATTCATCAAGTCATCAAGAGCAAATGCTAGCCATGTGAATTGTGAATGGCCACGTCAGTTAACATTAAAAAAAAATACATTTGCAATGAGAACCCATGGCTTCAAAAACTCTTGGTCATATTAATGGTAATCCTCTTATTTCCCTCATTGGTTTTAGGAAAGGGTGTGTTTAATATACATCAGAACTCTGTCCCTTGAAATGTGATATTAACTGATTGAGAAACTAACATACACATTAGCCTCAAAGGTGACTTGTATGAACTTACGACTTCATATTTGAATAACGTGAAAAATCCTTTTTAATCTCATTAATAATTTTCAAATCAAGGTTTTTTTACTTTAACTACATAGCACCCGAATTTCTTTGTGAAAACACAGGTTCTGATCATTCAAAAACTGCGTGTTGGAATGTGTGCAGTTTTCATTGAAAAGCCACTTAGTTCTTTGAAGGTTTTTTTTTTTTTTTAAAGATTTATTTATTTATTTGACAGAGAGAGAGACAGTCAGCGAGAGAGGGAACACAAGCAGGGGGAGTGGGAGAGGAAGAAGCAGGCTCTCAGCGGAGGAGCAAGGAACCTGATGTGGGGCTCGATCCCAGGACCCTGAGATCAGGCCCTGAACCAAAGGCAGATGCTTAACGACTGAGCCATCCAGGCGCCCCTCTTTGAAGGTTTTAAACTACCTGCCTTAAATGCAGGGATGTAATACTTTGTACCCACTTGTCTTTTAATTCATTGCAGGTTTTTGTAGTTTTATTTCTAATTTCATTTTATTCATAATTTCCATGGTTAATGTTTAGTTTTAAGTCTTAAACCCTAAACTATGACAAATCTCATTACATCTGGTGATACTGTTTATTTATAAGAATAATAACAATAATGATAAATAAATTTACTAAGGTCTACATCATGCTGCCTCTGATTTGCATGTTATTTTATTTTCTATTTTGGGATTAGTAGCTTGGTTTTCTACCTCTGCTACTTCATGATCACTATATCTACTTAAAATAACCCTTTTTAAAACTCAGATTCACACCTAATGCTTGTAAAATTACAAATCAGTCATAAAATATGGGATGTTTTGTCCTTCATAGTATGAAAAATGTTATGGAAGAATTCCCAAATATTTAGTGTTATAATTTTTAGTCAGATATCAGGTTTCATATTTGGACTTTTTTTATTTTCATTTTTTGGTTATTTTTAAATTCAAGTTACAGAAAAGAGAGTGGAATTGATATTCCTTAAAGATCTTTTGAATTCCATTCATTTATATATTCCACAAATAATTATTAAGTACGTAGTATGTGCCAGTCAGTGAACTAAGAACTAGACATAGAAATGAATAAGAAATAAATAAGTTAGCCATTTTAACAATGTGATAGATTATATAGTAGAGATACAGAGCAAAGTACTGTGAAATCACAGTGTGAAGATCGTTGTAAGTACCATATAAATATCAACTGTCTACTTTATCATCAAGACATTTTCTAGTTAAGGATGTTAATTGATCTTCTCAATCCTCAACTGACAACAGATATCTCTGTGTGAGTTTTGAGTTCATTAACAGAGACAAACATGTCAGTAGATAATAACAAAGTTTAACCTTTATAACTAAAAAAAAAAAAAAAAGCTAAATTTGAGGACATATTCTAAGTGTGTAGTGACAATGGTCTTTTTAATCCTGAGCCCCAGAATTAAACTGATGTGTTCACTTAGTCTAGGAAAAAGAAAGCCTGCCAGATTATGTGGTGGTCTCATCTATAAAAACTTACGGCATGGATGAACTCCCAGAAAAAGTGGGAGAAAATAACTGATCCACTCATGCTAATTCCTCTCCCAAACTCATCAATCAGGTCATTTATTCACCTCCTTGCAAGGACAAGCAAGGCAGCTGAGGACCAGGAAATATTAGAGAATAGCCTTCCTCATGGAAACTATAAGAGTTGGGAAAACAATGTACCCTATTAAAAACAAGACAACAGGGGCACCTGGGTAGCACAGTCCTTAAGCGTCTGCCTTCCGCTCAGGGCGTGATCCCGATGTTGCGGGATGGAGTCTCCACATCGGGCTCCTTCGCTGGGAGCCTGCTTCTTCCTCTCCCACTCCCCCTGCTATGTTCCCTCTCTCGCTGGCTGTCTCTCTGTCACATAAATAAATAAAAAAAATCTTAAAAAAAAAAAAACCAACACAAGACAACAACAGGCCCAAAATGGAGTCACTTATGCTAAGTCATTAAATTGAGACTTAATTAGTTTTGGCTCTGCTAGAAATGGAATCTTAAACCAGTCAACCAGGAATCCCCTGATCAGCACTAGTTGGGTCATTTGCCTGATAGACCCCTGATATCCCCTAAAGGCACGTAACCTTGCCATAACCAACCCCCCTTTTTTCTAGTATAGCTTCCTTGTTTCCACTCCCTTCTGCCTATAAAAGTCTTTCATTTTGTACAGCTTCTCAGAGTTTCCTTCTATCTGCTCTATTGGATGCAGCCTGATTCATGAATTATTGAATAAAGCCAAAAAGATCTTTAAAATTTACTCAGCTGATTTTTGTTTCTTAACAACCCCGAGCATGTATGTTGAAAATCCTAAAATGGTAGTATAATTACTTTAATCTGGAAAGTCCAGTATATCCCTTAAACAGTCCTTAAACATTGCCAGATAGAAGCACAGTCCCATTACTCTCTTAAATGCCCCCTCTATTTCAGCAGAGAAGCATTCTCTCCACTTTGCTCCCACCAAATCTGCACTATCAAATGCTTACAAAGCCCTCGGCAACCTTCTACTGTCTTCATGTATAAGTAAAAATTGGAGAAAGCATGTTTTCTGCTCGAGTAAATGAAAATTAACCCGTCTTTTCTCAAAAGAGGAGAATTTGAAACTTTTCCTGACAGCTAAAATTTTTTATTCTTGCTGAGCACTGTTTAACTCTTCTCCAACAAAAATAACCATCCATAATTTCGTTATCTGTGCTACTGTTTATAAAATAATAAAGTGGGGACTTAAATAAACAAAGATAAATAAAAAGCAGATGTTTGACTAAAGCCTTACATAATTCTTCAGAGCATAGAGATTTTCAGGGGCAAAGGCTGTGGCAATTCAGAAATAAAGGTTTTTGTTTTGTTCTGTATTAAAAGATAAAGACAGATAAAAGAAGAAAAGAAAAAAGAAAAGGAGACCAATACACACTTACACAGTGGCTGGTGAGCATGACACTTGTATATTGGATCATTTTTTTAAGTGACCTAGGGAAACCTCGAAGCCTTCAACGCTACCCAACAACCATCGCCCCCAAACAAGATGTCCAGCCCCCATCCTTGCACTTTCATACCCTTCCCCGTTTCCCGTCAATGTCAGATCCATGTGTTTGTCCTTCTTTCTCTTGCAAAGCCACTTTCTTTTTCTCCAGTTGTCCCTACTGTTGTCACGCCCAGGTCTTGCTGATCCTCAAAATCCTTTGTCATTTACCAAGTATGGTGTCCTCCTGTTCATGTCACTTTTTGAAATCTCCCTCAACTTCTATGACGCCACGCTCTTTGGGTTCTCGTAAGTGTTCTCTTTCTCTTTCTTTCACTAGTCCAGGCAAGCATTTCTGAATGCCTGCTAAACATCTTCACTTCTATAAATACCTACAACTGAACGAACTTTGGGAGGCAGCGGCCAATGCTTATTCACCCACCATTCCTATTTCCAAATGGAGAAACATCCATTAGCATGATACAGTCCCCGGAAAGAAAAAATATCTAAATTAATTGGTGACTTTGATATAAATTGTGTGCCTTCAGCTCTTATTTCTCTCTGGGAGCTGGCTGCCAGCGGAGAGTACGTGTTCGGATCAGCAGCTCAATATTAAGTTTAACAGGGGAGGACATTACACTATGAGAGCTTCGCATAAAGTGGTCTGGGAACACATACCTAAAATAAATAATCGTGCCTGGTAAAAAGTGGAAGTTATGGACCACTAAAAAGAACTAGTAAATTTTGAGGAATAAATAGATATATTCTAATACCAGGACGGAGTCTCAAATCTTAAATATAAGAAACACCATACAATAGCAAGAATACTCAGCAGAAGAAATGATGTTTGTGAAAGATAAGTTCTGTGAGGTGAAGGGGTTGTTAGAGGTTTGGAAAAGATACCTGGAGATTTGGGGATGAGCCGTAGATGAGGTCAGTCAGGAAGACTAGAGACAGATTTTATGAAAGTCTTCGTACTCCTGGTTAGGGAATTTAGACATGAATGTGTAGGCACTGTGAAGACAGGAGAGGCATTTGTATCTGTTATGTAACAAAATTCATTCTGAATTTTAAAACAATAACTATTATATCAGTATGGAAGATTAATTGGAAGCATCACTGCTACATACCGGTGTCTAAAACAGCAATTGATTCACTTTGGGGCTTGCAAAACACAATTGCTGAGTGACTCAATTATGTAAATAGGAAGAGGAGGCCAAGATACCATTCAGAACGATTTAAGTGGTGGTAATACAAAGAGAGGAGAAGAGGAATGGCAAAGACCACTGGAAGAATAATAGAGTCCTTTCCATAAGAAAGGAAGGACTAACACAATTTAGCATTTGCTACATGTTAGAAACTATTTTGACATGTTCCTTCACTTGGTCCTCACAATAATCCTGTGAGGTGACAGAGACTCAGGGATTCAATTTGCTGAAGTCACATTGCAGGGAAACAGCAAAGAACAATTTAAATGGTATTTTGACTTTAAATCATATACTATTCACTTCAGCATGACTTCAACACTGTCAGTGCAGCTTTGTCCCTTAAAGAAAGTTCCCAATGTCTCTGAAGCTTGCTAAAATATTCTTAAGAAAAATATCTCAACAGATGAGCAGTTTGCAGAGAGTGTGTTTCCTTACCTGTTAGACATTCAAGAAGTCAACACGGCTCAGCTAAAATCATGCTTTCTCCCTACGGCCCCTCTCCATAGTACATTCTGCATACACTATGCATCAGTTACCACGCCACTGCCCAAGTGATACTCCCAGGAGTAAGGTCAGTCTCTCTAATTACACCCTCTGCATTCAATTAAATACCAAGTTATGCCAACATTTTCCTAAAAATTTCTCAATCTAATTTCTTTTTTCCATCCGTCCAACTAGAGTCCTGATTCAGACTCATCACCTGTCATATGTATTACTGTCAATCCTTATACCCGTCTTCAGCCTTGCTCTATTCCAACACATTTTCTGTCCCACAGTGTAAAAAATGTATGGACCTAACTTATTTAAATATTATTTCCTTCAAATATTTTCAAAATAAGTGGACTATTACATTGACTTTTTATGGTATGTGTTATTCTTACGGAAAAAAGTGCTCATCAATTTCCTTTAAATGCAAATAATAGATGTAAACAAATGTTCATTAGAATCCTTTATTTAAATCTACCTAAAGCCATATATCAATTTCTGTTTGTTTTCTTTTTTAGTTATCTAATCCCTCTACAATCTTATCTTCACTTATTTCTGAAAGTGAAAGAAATAAAAATCTCCATTATGCAACGAAGTCTGCAATATTTAACCATCATCCCCAAAAGAACTGTGGTCGAAACTACCAATTTTCTTGGATACTTAAGTGATGCTGTGTGTCAAATGGAGGAATTCGGAGGAGGAAACTAGAATGGGAAGGAGAGAGAAGTAGTTTACAAAGATGTTTACAAATAACATTTCTTGGGTGCCTGGGTGGCTCAGTCGGTTGAGTGCTTGATTTCCACTCAGGTCATGATCTCAGGGTCTTGAGATCAAGCCCCACGCAGGGCTCTGTGCTGAGCATGGAGCCTGCTTAAGATTCTCTCTCTCTCTCTCCCTCCGTCCCTCCCTATTCTCTCTCTCTCTCTCTCAGTAAAAAAATTAAAAATTTTTTTAAAATAAAATAAAAATAACATTTCTGGTCAAAGTATTTTGATCCCAATTCTGCTTTGTCAGAAGTTATACTTTTTTCATGAGAACTCAACAGGTCTTAAAGAAGTAATTATTTCTATTTCTTCTAAATTTAATATGTAAGATTTAAGGTAACTAAAAAATCCATTTATTAAAGGAAATATTTTTAAAGGAAAGCTTCAAGATATACAATCATTTAAAAATTTAATTTTACTTTATCAAATCATAATATTTGAGTCTGATTAAAGCATAACCACATTTTTATGGCATTCAAAAGATATTTACCAGAAAATTTGACCTTTGTGGTAACTCATTCACAAAATATGGAAAATTAAATAAAGATATTAAAAAATAAAAAATATTTTATAACTCAAATTGCATAATTTATGACTGCAACGATAAATGCAATTCCTCACAAACTTTATTATGCTGAATATATATTGCCATTTATTTTTTTTCCAAATATAAAAGTAATTACAAACACAGAATAGTTAAGCTATGTATGGATATAGAAATGGTAACATTTTGTTTTCATGTGAAAGCTTCCAACCCCATTTTAGGCCAGAGTTCTGTAGAGTACCAACATTATTGTCTCTTTCTTTGGGTTTCCATAAACTCCAGACATTTTTGCCACACAAATTCCAAGTCACAATTTCTTCTTGTTGTGAACATCCACAGTTCCTTGGGTCTGCGTGGCTCTATTACATGGTGAAAGACTGGAGAAGACTGGCTTTCTCTCCGGGATAAATTATACAGTACCAATAATGGCAACTAAAAAGTTTACAAAAACTTCAAATAAAGAAAATATACAAAATGGTTATAAAAAGAGTTGCCTTTAGTGACACAATAATATTATGGAAAGCAAAGAGGTTCATTTTATTGGATTTAGTAAGAAGCACTTGATGTAGAGAACTTCATGGTGCTTATCACGAATAGGACATATTTATGGGAGAAAAGCACTGAGCCTATCACTGCAAAGCTGGCTGAATTTCAGAAAAATAATAGAATGACTCACTTGGGATTTCCAGAACATATTCCTTCCTGCATTTTCATACCTCTCATTTCCTTACAAGGGTGCTTATAAAGAAACATTCTCTCAACTGTAGTTATTTCTATCTTTGTGACAAGAAAATCAAATCTTAGTCTAGAGAACCAATGCTTATCACCTGTAGAAAGAATTTTTTCTTGTAGACAGACACATAATTAGGAAATTGACTAATACATTCTGCTTATTTACTAAATACTCATGAGCTTTGTTCCAATAGCACAGTGTACATACTAAGAAATGTATTAAATGCCATAGTGCAAATCTGTTCATATTGTCTAATATTGGTATTCAGGCAAACCTGAGTCTTTTAAGTATTATGACCTGTAATTCAAAAATGAAGGGAACCTTTTTAACATAAGCGTATCTCTACTAGAATTTCATACACGGAAATAATTAATACAAAGCCATGAGATTTTGTTTTCTATTGCATTATCAAGAAACAAATATAAAATCTTCTGCTTAAATATAATTTTGAGTGTCATATAAGGGTTTCACATTAGTGGATGGAGGAAAAACATATATGGGCAAATATTATAAATGAATAAATCTCTGAATGACTATGAACATCCAGACACAAAGTAGTGATTAAAATAAGATGAAGACTGGAAAAACATTGAGGAAAAGCCCATCAAAAAAGGTCCTGATTATAGTCTTAATTCATATAGTGTCTTCTTTTAATAGAGGTAATTTAACAATTGTATAATTAAGGTTTTGTTTTATAACTTTTTAACATTTTCCTATATGAATCAGCAGTATCGCAAACCATAAAGCAAGTTGCTCATCATGCATCCTATCTCAATGTGGTCTTTGTGAACATTGAACTCATTGACAAAAATGAGGATGCAAACATAATTTATGTCTGAGTGAAAGTTTGATTTAAAATGGCTTATGTTCTTGTATTCCCCTTTGCTTACAAAAAATCTTAACAATTACTTAACTGAAGGAATGTTCTATTGTTTTGAAATGAAGCATAGCTTCTTGTACTTTCATTATCCTTCTAATATTTAGAAAATGCTTTTTATCACGAGTCTATCTAACTGATTTCACAGATATTACTTCCTTCATACCCACAGCACCTTGGGAGATATTGTAGATTTATTTCTACCTAGTTAGGTATATTGGGTCAAGAAACATTCACTGCCATGGTGAAGATCAATTAGTCACTATTATAACAACAACCACAAAAGCAATCTTGATTTATTTATAGAGCTATAGTAGAGATAACTTTTAATAGACTAAATATTTTTATCGCATGCAATTTAAGATGAGTAACTTAATGATTGTATGAGTATGATTTGATGAATCAGCTAAGAAACCTAGAAAAGAGAATGAAACTTCAACTGTAATATTTTAAAAAAGGAATGTGATCCCATTATATGTTGAGCCCCCTGTTAATTGTTTAGGCTTTTGGTACATTTTTGGCTGCATGTGGATTCAAAATGGTAAAATACATATATACATACATAGAATTCTGATGATGAGTTCTTTGGTCAGACTCTTGGCTAGTTCTTACTTAGAAGCCAGTTTTCTCAACAGCCATGATGTTCAGTGCACAGAAGATACCTAGCCAAACTATTGCCAATAATTACTGGTATCTATACGGAGCTTTGCAGTTTGTAAAATGCATGTGCACAATTATTTCACTTGTCCCTCATGTCTACCATGTGATATAGAGACGCATCATTATCTACATTTGGAAATGAGGTAGTTGAAGACGATATAGCCTTCCCCAGCTCACTCTGTTTTGGTTGGGGCTTTGAGCCGCGATCTTTGGATTATAGTCTAGTACTTCCTGCTTTAACAGGGTGCCACTGCTAATGGTACTTAATGGTCAATCATTCAAACCCATGACCGTCTGAGTTTAGAATGCTATAGCTTTAAATATAAACTAAAACAAAAAAAATCAAGATATAGTACATACAATGGACATATAGTACATCAACTTTGTGAAACATTTCTAAAAGCTTAATGTCTCTCAGTTTTTATAGTCTGGAGCTTTTAAGAAATAAAAATTTCACAGTAGGTCATGAAAAAAATAGATCCAAATATACAAAAAAAGAAACATAGACTGTAAAAATATTTGAAAGATAATGAAGAGGATTTGTTATCTGTATTGATTGAAATAAACATGGAGAAATCTCTTAATAGAGTTAGAATTAATTTCCCTTACTTCAACAGTGATATAGTGATCTGTGCCCCATATCTCTTTGTTTTGATCGGCTTGGGTTTTATTTTTCTTGTCATCTTTATTCAAGTATTTCACATCAGTTATATTACAAATTACAGTAAATGTTGAAAATTCCAGAATTCAAAAATTAAATAATTTACTTCAAAATAATGTAAGATAATGTCAATATAAATCATCAGTTTAACACAATTCTAAACTAAACTACAAACCCAAAATAGACAATAGTCAATGGAGTGTACTTAATCTACAAAGTAGGCATTCATGACTAAAACGAAAGAAGACTCCCAAAGTCTAAATAACAGAAAATGCATAAAACAAAAGATGTAGGTACAAGACCAAATCCAAGCTCTAAATATGATTAAAAATAATTATAATATAATAATATTGAAGATATCTATCAAATAGCACCATAGCTGAACAACTTAATCAAAAAATGGGAAGATAACACTGCCCCACTCGATAAAAATAAAATTCTGTAAGACAGCAAATACCTTATGAGGAAAGTCAAATCATGAAAGGACTTTAAAAAAAAAAATCACAGCTGAGATTCCAGCTCTAAAGCACAACTGCACAGCCATCGGTTTCAACCCCGGTAAGTAGTGAGATATCCAGGTAGAAGAAAGCAATAACTCTCCTACCGTCCAAACCTGTTCTCGTCTCCTTTGAAGATGTCACATTCATAATTTTCCTTGTGTTCTTAAGGAATGAGGAAGCATCAGATAAAACAAATCCAGGTCTTCATTCTATAAACAACCACACAATTAAGAAGTTTTCCCTCATGGCTCTTGCCACTTCACTTACTCGTGGTCCTTTTATTCTGCTTACTACATCACTCCTCCTGGTTAAAATTCACGTACCCTACTGCGGGCGTGAGCAAACAGAACTGAGAGCATGCCGCCTGAGCAAGGGCTGCTACAAGATTTCTTCAGTTTTCCTCCCTCTTTGGCACTTGGTTTGAAGAGGGAAGGATGACACAGCTATTAGGAACTAAGTTACTTAACACACTGACCAGGCTGAGTACGATCCTTCCAAAGAGAAAGAACTACATTATTCCTCTGAGAAACAGATTAGACTTTAAGAAAGAATCATGGATAAGGTGACCATATTCTCTCTTATGTAAATAAATATTCAGGT
This sequence comes from Ailuropoda melanoleuca, assembly GCF_002007445.2. NCBI lineage: Eukaryota > Metazoa > Chordata > Mammalia > Carnivora > Ursidae > Ailuropoda > Ailuropoda melanoleuca. The sequence continues at coordinate 49,515,430 of NC_048226.1, forward strand.
CCAAAGAAGCCATTTACAGACCCAACTGTATTCTTCCTTACCTCCTGCCCCTACCTCTACACCCACCCCCACCTTAGGAAATATGGCCAGCTTCTTGGAGTTTGATAATTCAAAACCTTCATTTTCAGACAATATGCCTCATATTCTGACTTATTTGTTCTCTTTGATATGGATTATATATACAGCCTTAGAATTCATGGACAATATCATTATTTTCCTTATGTTGAAGAAGTTGCTTTTATTTTCTTTCAGTTCAGGAGTTAAAAAATATTTTTGTTATTTCCTCTCATATTCTCCACGAACACTATAAAAGGTAAAACAGGGGTCCCTGGGTGGCCCAGTTGGTTATGTGTCTGACTCCTGGTTTCAGCTCAGGTCCTGATCTCAGGGGTGTGAAATCAAGCCCTGCGTGAGGCTCCACTCTGAGTGTGATGTCTGCTTGAGATTCTCTCTCTCTCTCCCTTTGCCCCTCCCACTCGTGCTCTCTCTCCCTTTCTCTCTAAAATAAATAAATCTTTAAAAAAAGGAAAAATAATTGATATTGTTTTATGGTGATATTTACCACCAGTTGTGAAGCTTTGTACTACCTGGAGCATTTTGTATGCAACACTTTATCCTATAAATAACACTGTAAGTCTGGTATTATTATTTTCATTTGGCAGATGAAAAAATTAAAGATCACAGAAGTTAAGAACTTTTCAGATATCACAGCATTAATGAGGGATAAAGAGCCAAAATTGAAGCTGTGTTTGTTGTGCTGTTTTTAACATTAAAACCTATTTTACTCTGACTAGACAGTTCATATAACAGGTATTATGCTTAAGTATTCCCTGTACGTAATTGGAAAGTAGTTATGATTATTTTCAATCCCATCAAACTTTTTTTTAAATCTCTTTTGATATTTGATAATTTTTAGAAAATTTTGTAAAATTTTCTTACAAAAATTTAAGTCTCCCATCGTGAAAAAGAGACTGGGATATAGCATATTTCTGAACCACCTTCTTTATTTTGTAAGCAAAGTAATAGACACTGGGACTTGCAACAAAATCACATGCTTGGCTTTATCTGTGGTATTCCCAGAATGACAGTATAATGAAATGTCATCACATTGTAATAGTGGGCTTATAAACATGTCCGTATGTGTATATATTTATAATATTTCTTTGTGCCAAAGGGACTTTCATGTTTGCCAATAGCCCTCAGAAATATGAAATTAAAAAATCATACACAATAATTTGAAACGTAAATGAACTTTAAATTCATGCTGACTCTACCATAAATAGCTCTCAAAGCATGTACTTCAATATATGCATGTGAATATGTTTCACAAAGAGAAAACACCCACATTAATGTAAAAGAAAAGAACTTCTGGGATTCAGTAAGTTTATTCTTTTGTTATGAAGAAACAATCTACATCCTAAGGTTTCATATGCTCAATGTATTGTTTAAACATTTTTAACCCAGTAATTGATTAAATGTGCAAGTCAATCCAGTTGGAATGATTGGACAAAAGGGTATAAAGAGTGTCTTCAGATCTTATAAGAAGATTCCACATTTTGTCTTTCCAACATGTCTTAGTCAGTGTAGGCTGCTATATTAAGAATAGTGTATGGATTAAACAACAAATATTTGTTTCTCATAGTTCTAAAGGCCGGAGCATCAAAGATCAGCCTTCTTACTTTAGCCTCACATGACAGATTACCTCTCTTGTGCCTCTTTTTACAAGGGCATTAATCCCACCCATGAAGGCTCCCACATCATGACCTAATTACTTCCCATAGCTCACCTCCAAATACCATTGAACTGGGGATGAGAGACTCAGTATATGAATTTTGGGGGAGGAAGCATAAACATCCAGTACAGAGCACAACCTACTCACAAATTTTAATTTTACTTTAAAGAATATAAGTAATTTTGAATAGTAAAATGTTGCTGGCCTTTGGGGAAGAATTCTTTATAAATTAAATACATATATTAAATATATAATATATAAATTAAATGTATTAAATTATTAATATTAATATATGACATATCAATAATATTAATATTATATTGATTGTATAATCATAATTATATTTCTATTATAATAATTATAATATATTGCATATTTGATATCAATATAAAAGAATATAAATATTAAATAATACAAATATAAAATTAATATTAATATTAATATAATGACATGTTGATATATCAATAATATTAAAGATATATTATTTAATATTATTAATATATATTAAATATAAATATATATATCCTTCAGTCATGACTGAATAAAAAAAGTAATAATTTAAATTATCACACTTTTTTCTTAAATGTGTTCTTGTCTAACCATTCATGTACATCTCTGTGGAACACAGAAATTTAAGATGGCACTCGTTACTTTTATCCCATGATGCTATTCTTTTGACAATGTGGCAAAAGGTAAATTATTCAACTTGGCTTAATCCAAACACATGAGACCTCTAAAAGCATAGCATTTTCTCCAGGTGGTGGTAGAAGGGGAAGTCAGGGGAATTTAAATTGCAAGAAGGACTCAATGCATTGCTGTAGCCTTGAAGATGGAAGGGCCATGTAGAAAGAATGTGGGTGGCAAGAATATTGATGGTATCTCTGAGCAGAGCATGCTCCTATCTGACAGCAAAGGAAACAGAACTGCAGACCGGTAGCCACAAGTAAGTGGATTCTGCCAACATTCTGAATGAGCTTGGAAGTAGATTCTTCCCTAAGCCTCTAGCTAAAAGCCTACTCAAGCTGACACCTTGATTGGAGCTTTGTAAGACACTAAGCAGAATTCTGTTGAGCTTGCTTGGACTTCTCACCTACAGAACTGTGAGCTAATAAATGGGTATTGTTTGAATCTGCTAAATTTTGGTAATTTACCTCTATAGCAATAAAGAAGTAAAACATTAAGATTTGTTTAAAAAATATTATCTCCTTTGTAAGTCCAGGAACTTTTACATCTCATTCAAGCTATAATCTCAATATAGCCAAAAACTAGCAAAATGATCTGCTTGTCTGAGACGTGACAAAAACCAAAGCATTCTTTATTTCATATTGAAAACCATTCGTGAGCTCTCACCATGTGTCAGGCACTGGACTAGACAACGGTTTTACAAAGACGTGTGTAAGAGTCACTACCATAAGGACCTTATGGTAGACAGAAAAGTAAAAACATAAGTTGCTATATAAAATGATGAATGCAAAACGTGAAACACTTCCAAATATGAAGATAGCCCCAAGAAGGACATACTTCTTTAATGGCTGGGGACATAGGAAGAGATGCTTCTGAAATTATTTATCATTGAAGTGTTTCTTTTTTCATTATCTGACGTATATTACTAAAGATTTCCATTTCTTTTACTTCTGTCTCTTTGAATAAACATTTTATGATGACTATGTCCCCAACAGTCTTCCAGACAAAGTTAATTTACTATATAGCACATTGACTTTTATTTTTAAACATTTAATCTATCAGAATAATCCATGCAAAATATTTGTAGTCAAGAACAGGGTTTATAATGTATCTTCTTGTTCTATAAAGTACCTAGCACAGGTATTCAACTGAATTCAGAAAGGTGCTCAATAAATTTTGAGAGCAGAATTTTTAATCAGACCAGAGATATTTGCCACATGAAGTCAAAATGAAAAGGAATTTCAACATTTAAACATTGAGAAGAATAACATTAAAGAAAAAAATTTAACAAAACATTACTTTTTAAAAAGAGGGTTGGTTCAAATATTAATATGTAGAATGCTGCTTATATTAAGGCAGCTAATTATATGCTCCAAATAACAGGCATATCACTCACCATAAATAAAATATGTAGAGTGTTTTTATTCTCTCCCCAAAAGGATCTTTTTATATAATTGTTTGATATATCATTAAAACCATTTCTGTATAACAGGAAACAAAAAAGGTTCAGACCATTTATACTTTAGAGATTTCTCTGTGGTATGTCACAAGTTACTGACACAGAGATTGCTTGTAAATATTAACCAAAAAGGAATCCTTTGTGAAATTAATAGCCTTTTTTATTCTATACATGTCAGAAGAGCCTGCTATTTTACTGTCAGTCTACTCGGTATATTTAACAATTAGTTTATACTCAAAAATCCATAAGGACAAAAAAACAGAAGGGCTGCCAATTTCCGGAATGGCCAAAAGATCACTCATAGCCCCAGGCTAATGAGTTATAGTTCATTTCTTTGACCTCTGCTTGAAATGACTGTAAGATCATTTGAAGTAAAGTTTGAGCATTGCTATCATCCCTTCTGATTTCACATTTCTAATTAGGCCAAATGTAGTCTTATCAAAATATTATAAAAGAATATTAAAATATTCTAAAACAAGAAGATTTCAGGATAACAGTACACTAACATGATAGAAATAACGAATGATAGAAATAACGAATTAAAGAAAGTACCTCACTCAAATGACTCAATTCATACATAAAGAAAACTATAAAGAATAAAACCAAATAAAGAGAGTGGTAATAACCCTATGATGGTCAGGTAATACAAATCAGTCCACAGTCTCTTTTAAATAAAGTTAACATAACTCAAAAAAGAGAAGAAAGGAAGGAAGGAAGGATATAATATGAAATCATCTATTATTGGTTGTCGTTTAGTGAGAAAGTACAAAGTTCATTTTCCTAATAAATTTTAAAAACTAGAAAATTGTAAGATAGAACATGATTCAACTGGATTGGATAATATTTCATAGAGATGATTTCTATCAATATGTTATTATTATTATTATTAAATAATTTTTAAAGTAAATACATACAACTATAAAACAAAAATATTTCAAAATTTTTAACTCATTAATAAGTGAAGAAATAAGACGTTAAAGCACGTGTAAAATAAATCTGAATACATGCACCCAATCAAGTAAGCTGAAATTAATTTACAGATAGATAAACAATTGCTTAATATCCAATGAGCAATGAAATGCAATGTCTGGAATCATCTCTAGGGCAGGGAGGATGGGATCAAAGCATTTTTGCATTTCTACCAGAAAAAATTCACTTGCATCTTTATGAACAGGAACGTTCTGTATCAGCATCAGCCCCACACAAGTTAACTTCTACCTCTGAAAATTTCAAAACAGACCAGTTAAAAATAATGATAGAACAGTCTCTATAAAATCAGATAACCCCAAGGGTCTGCTGAATATCAATTATTCCATTGTAAAGATAACCTGTAAGCTTTTTATCTATTTTAAAGATTTCACATTTTCCCCACCACTATGTCCTTCTCATGCCCAGAAATGTATCCTTTCATTTTAAGAAAATATTTATCGATTATTTACATTAGGTGAGTGCTGGTACAAGTTTTTGATAATGCAAAGTTGAGTGAACTATGGATCCATCTATCAAGGATATTTTGGTAAAGATTGATAGAGTCAAGTGAGTTATCACTTTCAATCCCATTGGGTAATAAATGATAGAGGAATGAATGAAGCCCAGTATGTCATGTTGCCATAGTAATTAAAGTAAGCATATAAATAAACTGAGATTTGAGAAAAATACTCCTGCAAGAAACAATATTTGAGCTCAACCCTAAAGAACATATTAGGTAACTAATTAGGTTTGTACTTCCCACAGTTCTGGAGGCCAAAAGTCTGAGATCAAGATGTCAGCAGAGTTGATTTCTTCTGGGTCTCTCTCTTGGGCTTGTAGACGGACATCTTCTCCCTCTGTCTTCACAAGGTCTTTCCTTTCTGTCCTAACCTCCTCTTATTAGGTCCCACACAGATTATCTTATTTTATTTTAATTACCTCTTATAGGCACATTCTGAGCTACCACGGTACTCAGTTTCAGGGCTCTAACATATAAATTTGGGGAAGGGGGGAAGGAGACACAGTTCAGCCCATAATAGTGCGTAATCTAAAAATTCATAAATGAAGACATTTACTAAAGAGGAGAGATTAGAATGTTGTTATCACAGAGAAAATGGCTCATAGGATGGTTGAATTTACAAAGGCACACCATGCAGTGAAAAAATAATTTTAGTGAGATACTATTTTGACATATCACCCAACTTACTTTATTTTTTATGTATGCATGTACAAAGGTATATATATACTTACTTTCCTCCTATAATCTTTTAACCATTAAGAATAAGATCCATGGGGGCACCTGGGTGGCTCAGTCGTTAAGCGTCTGCCTTCGGCTCAGGGTGTGATCCCAGAGACCTGGAATTGAGCCCCACATCAGGCTCCTCGGCTGGGAGCCTGCTTCTTCCTCCCCCCACCCCCGGCCTGTGTTCCCTCTCTCACTGGCTGTCTCTCTCTGTCAAATAAATACATAAAATCTAAAAAAAAAAAGGATAAGATCCATGGCTGATATCCATTATCTCAGGAAAGGGAGTACCAAAATTATTTAGAACAGTGAAGGTCATTGCTTCATTTCTAAGTTTTTAGTTTCAAAAGAAACTTTTACAACTATATTCTTAAAAGTATATAACAACTACACAATTGTCTCAAAACTTGACTTTACAGATAAGAATGAGAAAACACTTGTAGTCTGTTGGGATAAAGGAGGGAGCTGGGGGTGCATTCTGAAGAGGAAGAGGGAAGATTAAGAAGTCAGATATGTGCTGGGAAGAGATGTGTGATAGAAAAGCCTAAGTGAGGAAGTGTGGCTTTTTTTTTTATGTTCAGTTAGCCAGCATATAGTACATCATAAGTGTGGTGTTCAAAGATTCATTAGTTGTGTATAACACCCAGCGCTCATTCCAACATGTGCCCTCCTTAATACCCATCACCTGGTTAGCCCATCCCCCACCCCCTCCCTTCTTTAACCCTCAGTTTGTTTCCTGGAGTCCAGAGTCTGTCATGGTTTGTCTCCCTATCTGATTTCTTCCCATTCAGTTTTCCCTCCTTTCCCCTGCGGTCCTCCACTCTATTCCTTATGTTCCACATATGAATGAAACCATATGATAATTGTCTTTCTCTGCTTGACTTATTTCACTTAGCATAATCCCCTCCAGTTCCATCCATGTCGATGCAAATGATGGGTATTCAACCTTTCTGATGGCTGAGTAATATTCTATTGTATATATGGACCACACCTTCTTTATCCATTCATCTGTTGAAGAGTATCTCGGTTCCTTCCACAGTTTGGCTATTGTGGACACTGCTGCTATGAACATTGGGGTGCATGTCCCCTTTCTTTTCACTACATCTGTATCTTTGGAGTAAATACCTAGTATGCAATCGCTGGATCATAGGGTAGCTCTATTTTTAACATCTTGAGGAAACTCCATACTGTTTCCAGAGTGGCTGCACAAGCTTGCATTCCCGCCAACATTGTAAGAGGCTTCCCCTTTCTCCACAACCTCGCCAGCACATGTTGTTCCCTGTCTTGTTGATTTTGGCCATTCTAACTGGAAGCATAGCTTTTTGCTTCTGAGAATAAGGTGGTGTTCTTGAGATGGCAGAATAGAATTAGTTGAGAGAAGGCCTAGTCTAGTCGAGATGGGTTTAGGAAGCACCTCAGGTCCCCTGCTTCTATGCAGTATTTAGAACACAGTTCTCTTGATTCTTTGATTTCATGACCACTTCATACTTTTACAAATTATTGAGAAACCCACAGAGTCATAATATTTACTCTATTAAAAATTTAAAATGTACTACTTACTATACTAGAAATTCAAACAAAATTGTAACATTAACATGAAACACCAATAATTTTCAAAAAATAATAAGTAAGAGATTTTTTGATTTACATTTTTCTAAATTTCCTTATTTTCTGGCATAATAGAAGACAGCCGGTTTCCCATATCTGCTTCTTCAGTCAACAATGTATCTTTTATGATATGTTAATACCATTCAAGAATACCCAGCCACATCCAGACATCTATATGGAAATGACTGGAGTATGTAAATTACTTTTTTAGATAATTATGAATATCTTTCTAAGGTACTATGCCAGCGCTCTACAAGTGGTAGTTTCCCACCGTCCGCTATTACATCAAAATCCATTTGTCTATCTTGTACTTTGATTGGTGATTTTACCCATGCATTTGAAACCAGTCATTTACAACATACTGGTTCACTGTGGTAAAAATAAAACTACTATTGCAAATTGGTACCACTGCCTTGATTTGTGCTGAGCGATTTTATTCTGGATTGCTTTTACACCATCAAAAACATCGATCTAGAAAACCCAAGGAGTCCCACGTGCCACAGGAGAGATCCAGAAACAGTGTTCTCCTCAGGGTATAAATGGTGGTTGAAAAGCAGGATGAAATCAGTTCTCAAAGTAGAAACAAAGTGTGTCTTTTAAATATTTATAATAAATATAGGCACTCCTCCTTACATATATAACATAAGAAAAATAAAAGAAAAAGTACAATATACCCATGGACTGCCTTAACTAAACTTTTGTTGAATAGGTTATGAACTGTTAAGTATATAAAAATAGGCACCCCTGCCTACAGAAACTGCTCAAAAAAAGAAAAAAGGCCAAATCTACAAGATGAAATTCTGATATGAAATATCTATGTTTTACAGACTACAAATAAAACACTTCTTAATATTTCTATAAAAAACAATGACCATCTTCCATGCTTTTTCTGACAGTTGTGTTTCCACTTCAGTAATTTAGTAACTAGGGGCTAGGAAACAAGTGCGTTGATTAAAAGATTTGTTCATATAACAATTTTTTCTAATGAAAATTTTTTAAAATATACAAAACAAATTATTTTATCTTCAATTAAAGCTTCTCTGCAATTTGCTTCTCAGCTATCTACAACAAACATGCTTTTATATTAAAAAACTTGTAAGAAAATTTATTCCCTACTTAATCAGATCCCCTTTAATGTGAGAAACCCCATTCTTTTCCAACACTAAAAACTAAGTGTCTAAAGGGAATGTTCTGTGCATGCACTACCCTTTAAACACACATGCTTATATCTTATCTACTTCTATGTCAATATCTATGTCTATTTAAGCTTAGGCTATAAGAGAAGCTCAAATTAAAATGCTAATAAGTATTAATTCAATTTATTTTTTACTGTGGTTCACTACAACTTTTTTTAATGTTCCTAATTTATACCCTAGGTGTACAAAATAGAATGAGAAGTAGCAGGACCCATTATTCTTTTAATTGATTTTCGAATCATCTTCAGAATACATATATATATGATTACTGTCTTTTAACATGAATGTTAAATTTTAATAAGGCTCAACATGTACTGAATAAATGATCTGGAATTCAGTAAACTCTTTGTTGAGAGGGTATTATGCGTCAGAAATGCTAAAGACAGCCATTCAGAAGCTTCTATAAGAAAGTTACCTTTAAAAATACAAATCAAATAGATAGATGAAAAGCATGTGATATGCTGAGTGTTATGAAACACTGATAAGTTTGTAGAATGTTGACGAATCCTAACTAGAAAGTAATATTCTCAGTACATGACCTCTAAGAAGATTAGACAATCTGAGACTAGTTACAGAAAAGATGAAGTTAGAGGTAGTGGGAACTAAAGGAGGAAGATATATTCAAGAGATATTTGGAAGAAGAATTAATATGACTTCATGATTATCGTATTCACCAATTTTAAGAAGCACGAATTTATATTTTAAAATTTCTGAAATCTTAAAATGGATGTTGTCTTATAATCACTGAGGCACAGGTGGGTATCATGACTTAATTACACGAAGGTGTGATCTTCAAAAGCATAATGTCATGGCTGACACTCAAGTTTAAAATGAATACACTGCTAAGATTTATTAAATTCATTAATTGATGAAGAAACCAAAGCGAGATACAAAACCAGTTCAGAGGAGTATGTGAAGAAAAAACATATATATGTAAGCAATCTAGAATGCTGAAATAAACTTGCTAATAGATGCAAATTTGGTTTGTGTCTTATAAAGCAATAAAATGTAATGAGTAGGCTCATCTTTTCAATTAGGCAGAAATTTTATCTCTATCAGACAGAATGCATTTTTACTTATATGGATAAAAATCACGTGTGTTTTGGGGCGCCTGGGTGGCACAGCGGTTAAGCGTCTGCCTTCGGCTCAGGGTGTGATCCCGGCGTTATGGGATCGAGCCCCACATCAGGCTCCTCCACTATGAGCCTGCTTCTTCCTCTCCCACTCCCCCTGCTTGTGTTCCCTCTCTCGCTGGCTGTCTCTATGTCTGTCAAATAAATAAATAAAAAAATCTTAAAAAAAACCACTTGTGTTTTATCCTCTTTTAACTACTAAACCTCTACCTCAGTAGAGTTGTATAATACCCTAAATACCAGAAAGAAAAACACGAGCGCACCTCCCTATAATGAGATAATCTATGGAGAGTCTACCACACAATTCTCAGTACTGCACTGGAAAGGTTACTTAGTCCGCTCTGCTGGCATTTCCAAGTCTGGACAGTTTTTAAACAGTTGACATTGCCTAATCATACCCAACTATAAAAATTATCAACACTGAAACTTGTGATGAATAGGTGTCAGAGTCTTGAAATGAGATTTCAGAGACCAAAGTATTCATGTAATCCCTAGGAATCAAATGGTTGCTTGGAAGGTTGGTAGGTCAGGTATGTTAGGACCGCTTCTGAGCTTCAGCTCCTAACTGAAAAGCTGGTTCTAGAATTCAACAGCACCAGCAATCCACAGCATATAAGTGACATCAATAGACTACTTCATCAACAACGGCACATGACACATTCTTCTGAAGCTCACGTGGGACATTCCCCAAGATAGACCACATTCTGGGCCATAAAATGCACTTCAACAAGTCTTAAAAAAATTAGAAATCAGGGGTTCCTGGGTGGCTCAGTTTGTTAAGCGTCTGCCTTTGGCTCAGGTCTGCTCCCAGGGTCCTGGGATCGAGCCTTGTGTGTCGGGCTCCCTGCTCAGTGCAGAACCAGCTTCTCCCTCTCCTCCCTGCTCATGCTCTCTCTCACTATCTCTGTTGCTATCTCTGTGTGTCTCTCTCAAATAAATAAATAAAATAGAAATCATACAATGGAATAAAACTAGAAATCAATAAGAAAAAGATAGCTGGAAAATCCTTAAATACTTAGAAATCAAAATGAAAACTTTTTTTAAATGCCACATGGGTCAAAGGAGAACTCTCAAGAGAAATTAATAAGTGCTCTGAACTAAATGAAAATATAACTTATCAAAATTTATAGGACACAGCAAAGCAGTTCATAAAGAGAAATTCATGGTATTGAATGCATATATTAGAAAAAAAAAAAGACCTAAAATCACCAAAGAAGATATACAGAGGGCAAATAAACATATGAAAATATTGTCAGCATCAAATGTCATCAAGGAATTGCAAATTAAAATGACAATGAGACTCCACTACACATGCAGTAGAATTTCTAGGCCAAAATCCAAAACACTGGAACACCAAATGCGGGCAAGGATGTGGAGCAATAGGAACTCTCATTCATTGCTGGGAGAAGTGGAAAATGGTACAGCCACTTGGTAAGACAATTTGATAGTTTCTTATAAAACTAAACATACTTTTACCATATTATCCACCAATCACACTCTTTGGTATTTACCTGAAGAGTTGAAATGAATGAGTTGAAAAATTATGTTCACACAAAAACCTGTGCACAGATGTTTATAGCAGCTTTATTCATAATTGTCAAAATGAGAAAGCAACGAAGGTGTCCTACAAGAGGCGAATGGAGACAGTAAAAAGATCAGTGAGTGCCACAAGTTAGTAGGGAGAGAGGAGTAACAGGTAGAGCGCAGAGGACTTTTAGGGCAGTGAATACACTCTGTATGATACCATAATGATGGAAATATGTAGCTACATTGGTCAATATCCATAGAAAGCACAACACCAATATCGAACTCTAATGTTAACTATGAACTTTGGAGAATAATGATGCATCAATATAGGTTCACAGATGGTTTTAAACGTACGACTGTGGCGTGAAATATCAATAGTGAGAGAGCTTGTGTATGTGCGGGGCCTGGGAACCCTCTGAACTCGCCACTTCAGTTTGGTGTGAACACAAAACTTCTCTAAAAAGTGAAGTTTATTATTTTTTAAAAAGCTGGCTTAAAAGCTCAGCACCAATGACTCAACTGAGTGTTAAAACACAGACGTTAACAATTCTCAATTGCAAAGCAGATCAAAAAAGTAGTACTTTGAAGCTTAAATAGTTTCAGAAGTAGTTTAAAAAAATTATTTTCCCCATAGTTTGTTTTTAATGTAAGTGCAAAAATAATTGATAAAATCAGTGCCTACTTCACTATGAAAAAACTGAGTATAAAAATACTCTAAGTAAGAAGAAAGCATTGCATTATTGCTAATTGTAGGGGGTTTTTGGTGCAATATAAAATAAAAAACATCCTTTACTCACTAGCATCTTAGAATTAGATGCAATATGGTAGTGTAAGAAATAGTGGTTGCTGGATAGGGATTTGTCTACTCATGGTGTCATCAACTATTTTTATGACTATAGAGAAAGGAATTTATGGGAAAAGTAAGTAAATTCCATTGGTCAGTAAAATATACAATGGAGATATCAGGTCAATCAATAATTAGAACTATGTCCATGGACTTCAGGAGAAGTAAAAGACTAAAGATAGTTTAGGAGGCATCAGTTTGCATGTAGACAAGATTGTTTAGAAAAAGAAGGTAATGAGAAATGAAGAGTACCGAGGGTGAGATTTTTATTAGCTGAGACATAGAAAATTAAGAAAAAGAGAACTAGTTAGCATTTAATTGATTAGTAGCTAGGATTCTCATATCATATCCACATCCCAACCAAAACCAGTTTTTGTGAGTGTTAAACTAGCAGGCAATGAAATACTCTAATTGGCTGTTGGACTTAGATGATTTTTTTTCAAACCATAATGATATATTCATTAAACTCACTATGCCCAATCAATATATTAGTTTAAAAGGTGAAAACACAGTGTAAAATTTGATTCTTTTATTCATTCTTTTACTGTATACCCAGAGTATATATTTTATATATTTTATGCATAATGCCTCTTTTTGAAATCATTCCGATACTGCCCCTAAGACAATGCATATATTTCCGTATCAACCCTTATCATGATGCATTCTAATTTCCTGTTTGTCAGTTTTTTCCCCCTTAGAATCCTTGATTCTCAACGGTTCTAACAGTGTCTCACTTACTGTTACACCATCAGAAATGTAGCACAGGGCTGGCATATAGCAGGTGCTCAATGAGTCCTTAAAAACATAATAATGAATGAACTATTTCTTAGGACTACACTTAGATACATAAGTGCCATTGCATTGGTTAGAGGAAGGAACAAAACTTTGACACTACTTACAAGTTGTGTGACCTACAGAAAGTCACATTTTCTTTCCCAATTGCCCCATCAATAAACCAGAGATGATAATATCACCTATCTTGCAAGGTCGTTAAAAGGATTGAATTAGGTTTTATATGGAAATAGAGTGCCTAGTCCTGGCACATAGTTATGCGATAGATGGTAACTATTATTATTGTTATAATTAGTATGTCCATTTTGCAAGGACCAAATTTTAACCACAGAGCTCTTTGTGGATCCCATGTCCTCTTTTTATTTGACATTAAGTAACGCTTATAAAGAGTTGATGATGTGAAAAAAAAAAATGTGATCTCTGTCTGCAAAGGACATCACTGATTAAAAAGTTCTTAACCATTCTCAGGCATGGTCTACCTACTCAGCAGTAATAATGAAGAAGTCATTTGGTAATAAAAATGCTGCCATTCCCATACAACTCCATATCCTCATTCTTATTCCGAATTCTCGAACAATAACCATGCTGTTCCTACATAAATCCTAGGCTACAGATAGAACTTTAATCCAATATGCGTTCAAGGTTCCGACTTCCTCTGTTTCTTTCAGGAAACACTTCTAGCTGATTCCCAAACTTGAGTTCCAAACAGTTTACCACATTTTTGCTTCAGTCTTGCTTCCTGTTTAATGTTTGAATTCTAATCTTGAGGCTTCCAAATTCATGTAGGAAATTGGTCAAGAAATCTTCCTTTGGCTAAGTCCCTAAATGACCTCTAGGGGATTCCCAGAGATAAAGAAATTGTGGTGCTTACTTACCTCCTATATTTACACCAATACCCATGCATTTCCTTGGTACAAAGATGGAGGCATGAGGTCAAAAACAGGAAGGAAATGAAAGCTGTGTGACTAGCAGTGTGTGGGAAAAATACTAAGTCTTACATTACTAAGTCATACATAACTATAGGAAGTGCTAAGAGAGTACTATAAGAGATAAATAATTCGTGTACAGCTAGGCGTAGAACTAGAGATGGTTAAGTTCAGATGAAAACTCCAAGAAGAGATTGGAAAACAATACATAATCTTCTGAAGTAATACTGAGAATCTGTGAGCTCTTTTTATTATTTTTTAAAAATTCAACAATATTCAGCCACAATAAAAGATGCAGCATTCATTTTTCTTAATGGTCTTAAATTAGTTAATTCTGAAAAAAACTTATTGAGGGATCTTAGCTAAATAATACATAAAATATACAAGGTCAAATTTTCCAGTTTTAAATAAAAGGTTTACTTAGAATGATCTTCCCATAAGTTTGGCATTTATTCATAGTCGTTAGCACTAGACACAGATATTAAGCAGATCTCATGAGAATTTTAATTCTATAGAAAAGGATTGCTCTCAAGTTTTTACCTCTTTGGGCATTACTGAAAGTGTTGTTCTATTCCAACTGTCTATAAAGTAATAGGAACTCATACTTTGTCCTTGATACTTTCTTTGCTCTGCAACTGACATTTCTTTCTTTTATTTACTCAATGATTTCTTGGAGGAACAGTTCCATCTGCTTAGCCTTACTTATCTATAAAGATCTAAAATATGTAAGAGTGAAGGTCAAGAAAGAGACCACAGATCAAAAATTCAATAAAAGGCCAAAATTTACGAAACCCAAAAAATAATGAAACTAAACTAAACTGGAAATCAGAGGTCAGGTGAAAGGCTAAATATACCTTTCCTCAATTCCCATCTAAAGAGCAAAGGAAGATACTGTGCCCATTCCTTGAAGTTGAGGCAGCAAGATCTCTAAGAAAAAAAAATGCCCTCATTTGATAAAGCAAGATTCCTGAAAAATCCGTTGATGTCTACTTTGTTGCTAATTCAGAATACGAAGAACACCTAAGTAACAAGTTCATGGATGTTGCTTCCGCGTTTCAAGGAAAACTAACTTAGCTCCCAGAGCGTCAAAAATTGTCATTGACCTACTGCTGTTCTGCATTCCTCCAAAAAGAAAATCAGTCTCCAAGGCACTCTTAACAGAAAAGTCTTGGATATGACACACATTTCTCTCTCACAAGACAGAGCAAACTCTTGCTGGCACAGTATCCTCACCGTCGCGTCTTCATCTGTATACTGGGAATAGTAATACTTGTCACTTAGGATTAATGGGTATAATATTCATAAAACACTTTGAACTTCTCAGAGAGTGGACCCTATAAATATGACATATTAGTATTACTCCGATAATATGTAAAGATACAGTTACTATATACCCCAAAATTGATCTTTTTCACTGATCCGTGGATTATGGCTATATTTAATTACTATAAAATGCATAGACTATCTTTTTTAAATAAAAGCTGAAAAGACATTTTCTTTTTTTTTGTTGGTTCAGGTGTTAGCTGAATATTTTTTTTTTATTCCAAGCCAAGTACAAAACATTATAGAAAAAAAACACCCCACTAAAAAGGACTAAATCTTCATGGGTTCACCACATATCAGGCATATAACCTACGGGATACAGTTGTAGAAACCTAAAACCTCCTCTTCCAAAAATTTCTACTATTTTTTTTTAATAGAAAGATAGCCCAGTGGCTCCCCCCCCCCGACTTTCTTCTATCAAGAACTCCTGCTATTTTTCCCTTATGCATTTATACTTTGAAATGTTTCATCTACCAGATGAAAACTGATTACATAATAATGTCATTATATTTTTTATTAATATGTGCTGGCTGGTTCCTTATCAGTCAGGGCTAATCAACATGCTTTTAAGTGGAATTTTATTACAACAATAACAACAACTGCAGAAACAAAAGAAAGTCATATTCTTATCAGTGTATCCCATTGTGAGTATATATGATTTTCTCACTCATAGAAAAATGAAAATATCTTTATTAGTTAAAATATCCCTAAGCCTAGATGACCCCAGTTTCGAAATTAATGCTTACAAAAGCTACATTTGAAGTCAAGACAACAATTCTCATAAAACAACCATTTCTTGAGACCCTGTAGGACTTATAGGGCTTTAGTAGCTGGCACTGTTTTAAGTGAATTAAATGTTATCAATGATTTTAATCTTCACAAAAGCCCCTGAGATGAACTATTATTATTCCCATTTTCATAGATGAGGAAACCAGGACTCCCAAAGGTGAAATCATTCAAGTCACAAAATTAAAAAGAAAAAGTCAAAATTATCTGTATTCAAAAAGAATCCCAGAAAACAGGCTTTGCAGTATGCACTATTATCCACTGCGCTAAAGCCGTCTTGCAGACGGATGTGCAAAACCAAGGTAAGATATAGTTAAATACAAGTTTAATTAGTGGTTGTCTCATAGTTGCAATTTCAAATATGCAAGAAGTATTCTGATATAGGTCAGAATCTTGGATCTACATAAGCATGGAAGAGCATCAAAGAAGGAATGAGTAAAACATTTTCTACGTGATAATTTAAAAAGTAATTCAGGTTAAAAAAACAATATGAGTGGCTCCCACAGATAGATGCCTAATAGTATTTATTAAATATTCAAGTTGACTGAGCTTCCATTTTCTCTTTGTGTATTTCCCAGTGAGGAGGAAGATGCATAAATTATTGAGGAACTTCCATGCCTCCCTTCAGTGTCTCACTCCCCAACTTTTTCTCCAAACTATACCCAGTAATTATCAATAATAACTCAACCACTTCCCTCTTCCACCTACAAGGACTGCACTGTCAGTAATTGCAAACTCACCTTGAGGGTATTTCAAGATCAGTCAAAAGGCATATTTATTATTCTGACCGGGTGAGGTCTATCCTTTTAGAAAGCACTTGAACTATGACGCTCTTGGAAAACTGTGCTCTTTGTGCTTTCACTTACTTAGGAGTTACCACTCACTACATGGCAGCCACAGGAGAAAGAGCTATGAAGGTGGTGGAAAGGAGATAAATAGGATACACCGCTTATCTCAAGTATTCATGAGCGGTAACAAAAAGTATAAAAAGAATGCAAATGCGTGTTTTTGTTTTTGTTTTGTTTTGTTTTACTTCAACTTGTCCTTCGGTCAAGCTTGAGTCCAATGGCTCATCCACAGCAGCAACAAGTAACACCAATAAAGGCTGGCTGCAGTATTTCTAGCCAATGAATCAGAACTCAAAGCAGCTATTTAAAAATATTCGATTTTTTAAATTAATTTATTTGAGAGAGAGAGAGCATGTGTGTGTGTGGGGGGGGGGTTGCAGAGAGAGAAGGAGAAGAGCAGACTCCCAGCTGAGCACGGAGCCTGACATGGAGCTCAATCCCAGGACCCTGAGATCAAGACCTGAGCTGAAACCAAGAGTCCAATGCTTAACTGACTGAGCCACCCAGGTGCCCCTAAAAGTATTTTAATATAAACTCAATTTTTCAACTCTAGGTATCAGAATATTTGGGGAGGGAGTCCAGCTTGGAAAGTCTCATGGTTTTCTTTCCTTCCCTCCCCCTCCTTCCTTCCTTCCTTCTTTCCTCCCTCGCTTCCTTCCTCCTCCCTTCCTTCCTTCCTTCCTTTCTTCCTTCCTTCCTTTCTTCCTTCCTTCCTTCCTTCCTTCCTTCCTTCCTTCCTTCCTTCCTTTCTTCCCTCCTTCCTTCCTTCCTTCCTTCCTTCCTCCCTTTCCACTTTCAGGCTTGCTTTCTCTCTACTCCCTCTGCCCCTTTCTCCCTCTTTCTTCTTCCTTCATCCCCTCTATCCTTTCTTCTAATTTTTTATTTCTTGGAAAAGATTAGATTTACCACTGGAAATGTCTGAATAACTACCATTCTTTAAATAAAATAAAATAATAATTCTATATATTGCAAATGTCATGTCTTCAATGTTCAAGGAACAGAATTTAGTTCTCACTTTTGTAATACAAGTACAGATAAGAGAAAGTAAGATACATTGGTTATTTTTCAAAGTAAAAGGGAAATGTAAATTAAATATGAAAATCTAGAAA
Source organism: Ailuropoda melanoleuca (assembly GCF_002007445.2). Taxonomy (NCBI): domain Eukaryota; kingdom Metazoa; phylum Chordata; class Mammalia; order Carnivora; family Ursidae; genus Ailuropoda; species Ailuropoda melanoleuca. The sequence goes on from NC_048226.1 coordinate 49,533,609, forward strand.
CATTTTCCTTTTAATTTCTTGCACACCTGATCAAAATCATCAAGGGAAGCAATTCATTGTCTTTTATACAAACACCAAAACTCCTACTATCCTGTTAAAACATATATTAACTAATTATTATAAAATCGGTTTGAGTCTTGGAATTTGATATGTAATATTTCACATATTGAAATTATTTTAGAATTAAAATCCTACAGGCTTTTGATTAAGTTCATAGTATACTGATTGCAATGCTACTGGATGTACAACAGCTGTATGAAAAAGAATAATAAACATCTTAACAGGAACTGCATGCATAACCCTATTTTGCCATCATTACTTGCCAAACTCACCATATTATAAGGCAAGTATCACGACCATCTTTCAGAAATGCGGAAAAGCAGTTTGCTATTCTCTCCTACATTCTGTGGGTTTTTATAGGCCGGTTCATTTTGTCTCCTCTGTGAAATATCTTAAAAGGTACCATGGTATTCTGACGCTAACAGTAATTTATTATCCCCGTTAATCTTGTAAAATTGCCCTTTGCATGTAATAATTTGTTATTCTTTTATTAGACCTTCTTCTGCATACTGTGTTTATCATAAAGATGTCACCATTGTGATGCCTAGCAACCATTACAAGGTTCTGGAGGTGTTTGCATATATTTTCCTGGGGGAGAGATCTGCGTGGTCCCTGCATGGGAGAGCTGTCAGTGGATTCTGATGTATGAGGATAAAAGGAGCCCCTGCTGCAGACTCCAATAAGCTCAAGTCACAGCCTGAAAGCAGAGACTTGGGCATCACTATACCATGTTAGAAAATGTGTCAATTATCACATGGACCGCCTAAGGGTATTGCCTGGGTCTAGGTCATAAAACCATCAAGACTGAAGGGGGAAAAAATTGATGAAGAAGTAAGTTGAGTTAATTGATAACAAGGAAGCCTGTATATGGAATGTTCATTGTAACTTGAGAACCCCCAATTTTTGTCTGAGAAGCTGTTCCTGTGGATGATCCCAGGAGTAAAACTAAAGCTGTCTATCATCTCCGACATAAAGTATGTATAACTGGCATTTTAGGCATTTCCTAAAAGCCAGTAGGTAGTTGTCAAACTAGTCAAGAAGCCATAAAAATAAAAATAAAATTATGCTAATAATGTTATAGTTGTTTTGCTATTATTGTGATTCTTAATATACGGTGCCCCTGTTTATATGCGAATACAGTGGGGACCACTTAAATATGTAGCCTAGGGCTTAAGTCATGAAAGCTTTATGCACCATTTATGTCGGTTTCTGTGCAGTTTACTCAGAGAAAGGGGAAAATGCATATTTTCATACATTTACAGCGGTTTCGAAGCAGCTTGCATTACCCTCTTTTTAAACTTCCTTGTGTTTCCTTGAATTACTGATAATATTTAAGGCATTTGTATCAGATGAGTTCCTTTAAGAAATCACTATTCACTAGGCGTGGGAATAATCATAGAGAGAAAGAAACCAGCTCTCTACATAAGGTGCCAAAACTACCAGTCAATGAGGCAGTTTTGCTAAAAACTTGAAGTTTATTAAACAACAACAACAAAAAATTGTTTTCCAAATAATATCAAGTAGGCACTTTGTTCAAAATATTTAGGCAGCCAGCCTCACATAGATCCTGAGGTATCCAGGATTACTGACTCAGACTTTTCAAAATCACATCACTTTCAAAATACATTGTTAGGACAGGGGCACACAGGCCAGAAAATTATCCATCCTTTTATTGATGTCAAAAAGATTCTTCTATACGAAATTTTCAGTTTTATGAAGAACATATAAAAAGGTATGGTCTTCCTCACTTAAAATATAATTGGAAAAACATTTTTCATGGCAGTAATACTAATAGTGAGGACAATTATAAGCAATATTTCTCAGTATAAGTTTATCTTCTGGTACCGGATATTTTCTTTGAAGGTAAAACGAAATTTTGAAGCCGTATCAGAAAAAAATACAAACAAAAACAGAAAAAAGCTTCATTAAAATATTTAACTAAAACCTTTCGTCTCTTCAACTAAAACATGTTCTTCCTACTAGCCAGTACTCCAATGAAGCAGACAGACGTTTTATTAAGCCTTGTCTCTCATCTATTCTAATTTTGCATAAATTGGCATAATTCTTCTATGTGTGTGAGGACAGCAATGCAATCTTCCAAAGAGATATTTAAGGCTTTTTTTTTTTTTTTAATTTAGACACTATATGGTAAGTAGGAAGAAGACAGTTTCTGGAATCTGTAGACTTACCTTTGCTACATGCTATGTAGTTGCTAAAGTTATAGAAGCCTCAGGTTACATGTCTAAAAAAAATGTCTAATATGGCAATGCCTGTTCATCCTGCTGCATAGTTCTATGAAAACCAAATGGAATAATTGCTGTTAAAGTGTTTCAGACACTAACGTGCCACAAAATATTAGTCTTAATTATTCACATTAGGCTTAAATTATTTTAGCCCATCGGTATTATCTATTACTATTATTTTCAAAATACACTCAATTATTAATTGCCAAGGGCTTCTGCAATAGGGCCAAAACTTTCTTTTGATAGCTTAATAAAACAAAAGAAGGGTTATTCCTGATACATATCAGGTTATTAATTTGCAGTTTTTTTCTTCCTTCCTTTGTCATAATTATAGGAATTTGTTTTGAAATGGGATGGATTGTAAGGCTATTCCCCAAATATATAAAAATTCCAAATTTTGGCCTGAAACTACCAAACATGGGTTTGGAGACAATTCAGGTTCAGTATCTTCAGAGGGAGTCCACATAAAGGCAGTAAAGGCAGAGTTGGGGGGGAGGGACAGTAGTAATTTAAACAGAAATGGTTTCAAAGATTATATTATACCGTATTCTATTAGAAAATAATAGCTGGAATGGTCCCTGGGCACTAAAATTTAATTGGACCTGCTGTATTAATGTGGGGTGTATGCAAAATACACTTTGAAACTGACCTGAGTGCTTGCTGTGGTTTTCAATGAAGAGTTCCCTTTATCTTATTGCAACAAATTTATCTTCTAGGGACATCACAGGAAAGAAATAGGCAACTCTTCAAACAAGATAAATGGAAACTTTGTAATGAAAACTCCTGTATCTCAGGTTTATAACAATACCCACTCATTTGTACATGTGACATAATAGCTCATGAAGAAGGACTGCCTGGAGAAGAACCATGTTCTCTTAGATAATAAATAAAGAACGTGCTGATACCCAGACTGGAAGCAGCCCTCTTGGCCAGAGCAGAATTGCTTCCGAACTAGCTCAATACTAATTGACAGAATGCAAATAATTCAGTTAGTAGGGAATACAACCCAGTTAATTCATTAAAATTACATTCAGCTCAAGTGATATAGAAGTTGATCAAATAAAGCCACCGTTTCACTCTTTCCCACACACAAAATCTGAGCGTAGGCAGCTCAGGGCTCTTATGTGTTCCAAGATTAAAAAGAATCTGGATATTGTGTCAGCAATATGTAGCTTTTATCTCATTGTCCAAGATGACTTTTCAAGCTCCAACATTCCAAATTCACATTCCAACTGGAAGGAAGTTGGAATGATAAGAAAATGTGCATCATTTAGGATCAAAATCTAAGCCACTGATAAATCCCAAACACATGAAGAATAAAGATTTCTGTTTTCCCCACATCCATCATTCCAGGTGAGTTTAGCTGGCTGCTCATCACTTCCGTGGCCACCAAAGGACACAGAGCCCTTCTACTTTTTTACCCTCATCATTCCTAGTGTTCGTTTATACATCTGAAACTAGAACATGGACATGTCCACCATGGAGCTCACGTGAAGGGGAAAAATAGAACATGTGAGCCATTTTTCAAGTCCGAGAACTAGAAATGACACATATTAATCATTTGACTCATCTTTTATTGGCAAGAATATCATAACATGGGCACATTTGGAAGTGATTAAGGCTGGGTAAGCCACGATCGGCCTGGGTATCTACCTCACGGCTACAAATATATTATTATGGAAAAATAAAAAACAAATTTTAGTTTTTATTTAGAAGTATGCTCCACAAACGAGCTATACATTCCTTTTAAAGTCATATAAGATGGATACATACAACTTTCATTTACAGGAACATAGTCAAATTGCCCTGGCTACTTACAAGGGAGATCGGGATTTACAGCCTTTCTGGCAGGCACCGGTGAACCCTGTGAAACAAAACAGCACATTCTAGTAATGATAAGGAATAGGAAAATTGAGTCTCTTTTACATTATGCAACCAAAGTAAAAGTACTAAGCAAAGGATAGTATCATTTTAATTTAGAGCATAATATACAAGGACAAACATTCTTGCGTCAAAAGGTAAATGAGTGTAAAACAACAGAGCCAGAGTGTGCTTGTGAGCACAGACATGTGCAAACTGAAACAGATTAGATAAATTTTAATACCAGCTCAAATTGCCTTGATTACTAGTTAAAGTCATGATCCTTTAAAGTGATAGTAACTACTTTGTTAATACATTCTTAATATGCTAATTCTTTTGCCTATCTAAGCTTGTGGATTCCTGTAGAGAATTATCATCCTTACTGTACTTGGGTACATGTCCATAGAAAAAATAACTAGTAGTTTTTGGGGTGCCTGGGTGGCTCAGTGGGTTAAGTGTCTGACTCTTGATTTTGGCTCAGGTCATGATCTCAGGGTCGTGAGATCGAGCCCCACATTGGACTCCACACTGGGCATGAAACCTGCTTGAGATTCTCTCTCTCCCTTTCCCTCTACCCCTACCCTACACCCTCTCACACTCTCTCACTCTCTCTCTCTCTCTCAAGAATAATAATAATAATAATAATAACAACTAGTGTGTTTGGGACAATTCTCAGAACTATTTTACCTATTTATTAATTTAACCACCTAATATTTATTGATGCTTAATTAGTGCTAAACACAGCTTGGGCATTCAGAATTCAATAATAGAAAAGGGGAAAAGCCATAGTCCTAGAGCTTGAATTATAATAAGGAAAGGGGGCTATAAAGAAATACTAAGGAACACATTATTTGAAGTTTAGGGCTTTAAAAAAAAAGGGGGGACATAGAGGGATAGGATGAGATAGTCATTACTATAGTTAGTATATGAGGTAAAGCAACTTTGATAAGGATGACATTCGGAAAGAGATCCAAAGAAATGATGTAGAGAAGGGTAAGTTTGTTGTAGCAGAGTCAGAGACATGGCCTGGGACAAAATCGTGAAGATCTTTTAGGCCATACTGAGGATGTCACATTTTATTCTGAGATGGGAAGCCCTAAGATGACACCGAGCACAAAAGTTATTAATTTTTCTTTTGTTGCAATAGGATTACTCTGGCTGCACAGTGACTAGTTAGAAGAATATTACAATAGTCCAGATGAGGAACGATGATGTTGGCTTTGAGATGTGGTCAGAAAATGGACAAAGTTTGCGGATGGTTTGGACGAGGTGGGCAAAGCAATAAAAGAACTCTAGGCTGATGCAAGCACTTTGAAGCACTTGACAGAATGGATGGAAGTGCTGAGTATTGGCATGGGAAACTGGCAAACGATAGGTAGTGGAGAAGTCAGGAATTATATTTGGGACACGTGAAGTCTGAGTTATATATTTCTGTGTAAACTTGCACAAATAACTATATCCCAGATTTCTTACCTATAATTTCAGAATAGTAATATTATTAACTTCATGAAGTTATTATGAGGATTAAATTAGTTAAGACATTCTTATCTAAACCTTTAGAACAGTGACTAAAACATAATGATGGCTCAATAGGGTTAAACGATAGAAAAATATAAATGCCAAAGAGAGACAATTGAAAAGGAAGTTTGGTATATGATTCTAGATTCAGAGGGGGAGGTCTGGGGCTAGGGGTAGAAATTTGCAGGCTTTAGCATCTGGGTGGTATTTAAAGCTATATGAATAAGGGAGATGACCTGGGGATTGGGTGTAGATAGAAAACTAAGGAGCTCAGATGCTTAACATCTGAGAAATCCAGCATTTGGAGGTGAATAAAAATGAAGAGGAAGATCTAGAAAAGGAAACCGAAAAGAAGTAACCAGTGAGGGAAGACGAGATCCCAGTGAACAGGAAGGGAGACCTCATGTTTCCTACTTGACATTCAATGAGCCAAAAAGACAAAGATTAAACTAATTACTGGAGGGGCACCTGGGTGACTCAGTTGGTTAAGTGTCTGCCTTCTGCTCAGATCATGATACCAGGGTCCTGGGATCAAGCCCCGTATCAAGCCCTGTATCGGGCTCCCTACTCTGCGTGGAGCCTGCTTCTCCCTCTGCCTCTGCCTGCTGCCCTCCCTGCTTGTGCTCTCTCTCTGTGAAATAAATAAATAAAATCTTTGTTTAAAAAAATTTAATTAATTAATTAATTAATGGAGTAAAGTGGTATTTTCTTATTGTAGCACTCAAGTTAAAGGAATCAAGATTGCACAGACATAATTGGCTCTAACTGAACCCATATTGACCAAAGGTAGGACTCCCACCTCTTATTTCACATTGTCTCAGAAGAATTTGTTTTTCGGAGGCCTCTATCAAGGCTACATGTTTACAGCCTCCGAACGCCATCATAACATCTGTTCATATTTAGTGTTCTAGCAAGATATTCTATAACATGTCAAAGGTCACCAGAGGTATTTCTCTATGGCATATTCAGCTATACTTCACGATCTCTATTTTATTGTATTCTACATTATTAGAAGGTCATTCCGATAATGGAGAAGGTAGAAGCAAGAAACTGTGTGTGTGTGTGTGTATAAATGTATATGTGTGTGTGTAAATATATATTTGTGTGTGTAAATATATGTGTGTGTGTATATATATTTGTTTTGGTCTTCTTACAGTGTCATACCTTACAATCAGTCTGGCGTTCAGAAGTCCTTGAATATTTAGTTCATGAGAAAGATGAAAGCCATTATTTTTCACAATAAAAAATAGTTTGGATTTTGATTGGAAGTGAAGTGTGCACATTAAGTTGTATTCCATCAAACCGGTTTTCTCAGTATTGGGCACTGTGTTTTAGAGGTGACAGCCTCTAAAAAACAATTTTCCATTTTCTTGACAAAACATTTACGTCTGATCATGGTAGCTCAAAGGGTCTGAGTCCAAAATGGAATGGACTAGAATCAACTAGTAACTTCGGAATGATTGGAAAATGTTATTTTCCTCCAGAAGGGCAAGAATTCAATTTAATTTTCTAGGAAAGGTAATTTAGAAGTAAATCTGCAGTCTCTATGTTCATGTATATGGAAGCAAACCTAACACACGTGTGTGCACGCGTACACACACACACACACGATTTAACGTATTTCTAAAAGGTGAACTAAGACAGAAACAGTACAATCAGACTGGCAACATTCAGGTCCAATAGAACATAAGGAAGAATATTTAAGTTAAATACAACGTTACAGGCCAACAACTCTTTCTCTAATCAACAACAACTAAGTCAGAGATCCACCAGTTGCTCAACCTCATGACCTAAGGTGGTAGAAGACTCACAGCAAACTAAAACCAGCTGGACATATGTGGAGAGTACACACTAACTGACTCCGAGTCCTGGAGTGGATGTGCAAACACAAATATATGTGTGTAGGCTGTGCGTCTGCCTCCTCTCAACTGCCCTCATTAGGTGGGATAAAGGCTCAGGCACACGTTTAATGTAATTGCTAGTAAATATGGTAACTATTTTCTTCTACTGAAGTTACAAAAATTCTTTGAATTTTATATCAGGGACGAAATTTGTAATGGAAAATGATGTCCGATGGTGTTTAAATGCACAGTATGTCACTTTATAAAGCATAGGACTCTTTTAAGTTATTTTTTTTTTTTTTTACTTCTTGACATGTGTCACAAGTTGGAATTCCGCTCTCATGGGATAAATGCCAGATTACATGGTGTAGTATTTTTATCCTCTGTACTTTCGCTGTAGAAGCATACAACATCAAAGGAGAAGCAGATCACTGACATCGGCAGAAAATGGAAGAGGACTATAATACGCTGGCTTTGATCTTGCCTTCTCGTAATCATCTTGGCTGCATGCATGCATTGAGAGTAAGATTTGAATTAATAAGGCCAAGAAATCCTAGAAAATGTAAGAGGTATCCCTGAATATAAACTTCACCCATCTTCAACATGATAGATCGCAATGGAGTCTACCAAGTTGTGAGTTGTTAATTTAGAGCATTAATCCTGAAACGTTATTCTCTCTGAAACTCGTCCCTGCTATATTTAAGACAGCAATGTTGGCAATGAAGACATTACCACTTTTAAGTTCCACTCACCTCTAGTAAAGAGTATTTACCTCACATTCATCTGGCTTCGTGTAGGCTTTCACGTAACAGGACCTAAGGTAAAAATCATTAAATTCCTTTTTTTTTTAAGTCATCATAGCTCAGTCCACTCATTAAAAACTCCTTGAATATTGCCTTAGGAAAGATATTGCTTTTGATATGGAAAGTAAATCAAGTCATCACCATCTGCATAGAATTTACACACAGAGTGTGGGGATATTATATTCTGAGCCAGTCTTTTCATTTTCCTATTTCCTTGTTTACCAGTGTCGATGATTATATTGGCTGACAGAATTCTATTTTTCCCCCACGTGAGTGAAAGTTACCGTCCATTGGAGGTTAATAGGTGGCTACGTTTCAGGAATAGCAAAGGCCAACATGCTGTAGAGATTAGGAAGTTTTCATCAGCAAACTATTTCTGCAGTGTGTGAGGACTCAATTCACTTTGTAACGGATAGCTACCACGTATGAGAGCCGTAGAGCTCGGTCGACACCAAATAGTAGGTGTTTCACTTACAGAAAAGTGTCTCACCAGACATTGTGAACATCCTAATGGGAGACTGCTTCACCCACAGAAGTACCAAGACTGCTCTTACAAACTTGTGAACCGATCTGTACCTGAAATAAATTAGAACCAATGGATTCCACTTTTATCTACTAAATGCAAGTTAAATGCACATGAATAGAGCCATCAGACTGAATAATAGGAAAGCAAACCTCTGTTTCCTTCAACACATTATACAAAAAGAAAAAAAAAGATGTTTTAAATCTTACAAAGCAGGGCTAGAAGCCATTCATGTAGCAAACTGACAAAAGAACAAACTTTGAAGAAACGTTTCCTCTCGGGGTTTAAAATAATTCCTGATTCTCTCTAACAATCCAAACCAATGTTGTAATAAATTAGGGTTGAGAAATAAAGAATTTCCTTCCAAGAAAACAGCAGCCACAGCTTTCATGTTTTTTAAGTGTTGCAAATTCTAGTTCGTGGTACAAACAATAATAAAAGTATTTACTTTACTAAAAGCGGTGTTCAGTTCTATCTAGTGCCTTCTCAAGAGAGCTAAATATACAGGATACTGTTTAACCGATGCTTATATATACTCAGCCCGGAAAGTGAAAATAATGAGCATTCCAGAGTTGTGATAGGGAATGAAATATGTTCTTGTCTCCTCTTGCAGACTTCCCATACCCCTGATTTGTGCTGGGATGTGGTGTGTTTGACTCTGTTTGGTTATCTGTAGAGTGGGCCAGGAGCCAAACAAGAACTCAATTCCAGTGAAAGGGAGAGCTTTGTTTGTACCCCCCTTGCAAAGTGCTGACAAGCAAGAAACCAATCATTCTCATAAGTATGTGCTAGCTTCCCATGGAGGTTTTATTTTTCACTATGGGTAAAATGAGAAATGTTGGAAGTTTACAGACCAACAATTAGCTAACCAAAAGTAAGCATCTAGTCTTCAGTAAGAGACAGGCATCTTAAAGGAGAGGGAGGTTTTGTCTCTCCTGGAGTTGAAGCACTGGAGGAACTTGTTAATTTAGGGGACAAAAAGGCATGTGAGCAGGTGTACTACCATGACCAGAAATATTCTTTAAAAAAAAAAGAAAAGAGCACGTCTCATTAAGTAGGCTATCTATATAGAAAGCAGGAGTAAGCCTCAGCAATCAGAGTTGGCTTCTTGTTGCAAAATTCATATGGTCTCAGTAGCTTGCAGCCCTGCCAACCAAAATTCTAAAAACTGTTTTTCCCCCCTCTCCCACATCGCTCAAGTTCCTTGCAGTCTTAAGTGTTGGAGAAAAGGTCACTGGAGTTAAAGCAGTGGCTGGGAGGACTTCCCATAAAAGCAAAGCCCATTCCCAGTGGCTGTTACATGCGCGTTTTTCCAGCTGAACGAAATCCAACAGGGGCAGGCCTGGATTCAGGCTCACATCAGCCCAGTCCCTTCAGCAGGGCCTGGATATTAAAGTAGGGGTGATTTAGGGAGCTGTGTGTGTTGGCATCCATCAGCCAAGAAGTACAACACACTGTTCCGATCTGGGAAGTCCTTCAGCTTGGCTGTGTGTTCTCACCGCTGCCGATGAGTATTTGAGCCCAAGATTTCTTTCCTTGTGCATTGAATGACTGTAGTGCACTCTTCGCACAGAAGGAAATATAAGACATCCAGAGTGGTTTAGGAACACCAAAGCTTCCTCCTCTGGTTTTTACTTGAACATAAAATATATTTAAAATGCCTAAAGTTATTTTATACCAGAAATGTACAGATTCCAATATCAGCATCCGATATAAAAGTAAATTATTTCAGTAATAGAACATTGTGGTGCAAAAGCCCCTCAACAAACAACAGCTCCTTCAAGATCTCTCAGCCTATCAATTACATTTTATTATCTCTCTGAATTGTGGCGTTGAAAAAATTTTAGTGTGAGCTTGTTTATAGCACTTGCGTATTTCTTCAGAATGCCTAAAACAAAGAGACTTTCCTGCAAATGACAGACTGTAATTTCCATATTTCAACAAATCTCTTTCATTTCCTAAATAAACAACAGAAATTTCTATCTGAGGTCTCTGTGACCTGATGACTCAGCCAGTAATTCAAACTCCTAGGACCTCATGCAAGCAACATTTTGGAGAACCGTGGATTTAAGGGTCGTGCGGAGGAAGTAGCCATTTCAGAAAGACAATGGGTGAATTTTCATTTCCACTAATAGTGTGCTATAACGGATGATATTTGACTCCCTTGTTTTATGTTAATAATTTGGGGAGAGACAGAACTTACTAGGAGCTTCAAGTCCAGTATTTACACCTCTGCCTTTGCCCATACATTTCACTTAAAATACAGACACCAGGGACATTCGATTCTGGGCTAAGGGTAAGGGTGTGTTACTGTTTTCTTGTGGCAGGCAACCACATGGCATAATTTCAGAGGTATAATTATTACCCTGATCTAGGGCTTTACTATTGAATTAAATACTGCAGATCTCCGTTCCCATACTGGCTAAGTTGCTTTTTTTTTTTTTTTGTAATTTTACTTATAATACAGTCTATCAAAATAATTAAACATAAGATAAAAAGACATGGTGACTTTTAAAATTTTGAATCCTGACCTGAAGTGAAAAAATTGTTAATAAATACAAAAAAAAAAAAGTGACTTCTCCAACTGTCAGGATTATGCTACTAAAAGATGCATGATAGTAACAATAAAATCTCAAAATAGTTGTGACTTTATAAAAAAAATAGAACTTGAAAGTTTGAGATCAGGAATGTATGTGCGTGAAAAACTATATATGAGTATTATATGTATCTATAATGAAAACAGGAAAGAGTAAATGAAAGAGAAGGGCTATGAGGAGTTATGCATTTTGAAATATTTATAATTAATTGTTATTTGCTAAACACTGTAAGTTTTTTGGGATTTTTTTTTCTACAGAACTTAAAGAGAAATCCTTGCAAATCCATTCCTTTTAGTGTGTTTTCTGGCAGATAATGCACGTAATACCAAAACGCTTCTTTTACTCTATAACCTGGGATACAGATAGGTGTGTATCCTGCCTCTGCAGTCCTAAAGTAGTTTGAGAAACACCAGGTAACTAAAATACTTGACGTGAAATAAAGTCTTTTGGTGACCATTAGTTAACCTATGCAACTAAATAGGTATTTCTCAAACACCCTCAAGAGAGCACTAGCTTTACCTGTGATACACTTTTGTGAAAACAGTAGTCATGGACCCTCTAACAGATTGCTAGCTCATTCTATCTGAGAGAGTCAGTCCAAAAGCAAGTCCCTCTCTTTATGTCTTCTCTGCCTCAGACCTTGGGTATAGTATAGTTGGCACTTAAACAAGTAAAATATATGGTTAGAAAGAATACAGAATGATCACTTTATGTAAACAACATAAATGTATTGAACAAAAACAGAAGAAACATTTTTTCAACTAGTGTGGGTACAATTGTGCAGTCAATAAACAGTCAAGCAGTCAAAAAATAATAATACACATTTTCCATCTCCCTTGTACCTTAGTGTAGAAAATACTAATAGGGACTTATTTATAGTGGTCAACCATACTTGTAAATATCACCATTCCATGCTTCTGAATTCTTACACAGCCTATGGGTACTCCAGATCCTCTGATGCATCTGGTCATCTACAAACACCAAGGATATTTTCTTTAGAAAACCCTCAACCTGGCCTGAGACTTGATGTCAGGCTGTGATAAGGTTGTGGAAGCAAATGCCGTCTTCTTAATCTGAGTGTTACTTTCTCTTCAAGTAAACCAGGAAGTAATTACAAAGGAATCAGGAATTTGGGTAACATTTGCCTTGATTCTTTAAATGTCTTTTGTTTTTTGTTTATTTTGGGGGGAGGTGAGAAATTTCTAAATGACTTTAATTTTTTTCAGATCACATGCTTATCATTCCTGGTTGTCTTTGTAAAGCAGATCGTATGTTCTTGCGAGTTCTTTTAGATTTCAATTGCTCATCTACATATGCTCTTAGATCTATAATCTTACCCATTCTATTGCTATTCAGTTCATAAAATATTTATGTTTCAGATTATAACACTTGGCCTCTAAGAAGAGTTAGTGAAAAAGATGGATGTTGTACTTGACCTTACAGTGCTTAATGTCTAGTGAGAAACACAGACAAGTAAGCAAAAAAAATCAAAACACACTGTGATAAAGTCTATGTTAGGGATTTCAAGGAAGCACGTCACCTAATCCAAATCTGGTGGTTCAGAGATGTCTTGAAATTTGAAATTTGAAGTCCAATTTGAAATCTGAAGGATCAAATGAAACCTGAGGTCAGTGTGAAAGTAGACAGGCTCATCGACGGATGGTGTGGCTGGGTTATCAAGAAAAGACCTGGGTAGATGATAGGCAGGGTGCTCTAGGCAAAAGATTCCACATAAATGTCCAAGGCAGGAGGAAACAACTGCAAGGGTCAGTATGTAAGAGATGAGACATCTGGAATCAAGTAACACGAGTCTTGAAAGTGAAGTTGAACTATTTAGACTTAGTCTAAGTGCAACGGAGAGCTGTTGGAGAGGATTTTAGGAGAGTGGTGACAGGGTAAGACTTGTGTTTTAGGAAAAGCACTTTGACAGGGGTGTGTGTATAACAGATGGGAAGAAGATAAGACAGAGAGGACAGCAAAATAACCCTGTTCTTGCTGAAGATGGGATAGTAGGGAAGCCAGAAGGTCTAGCTTTACACAAGAAGGAGGGCATCCTGCCCTCTGGCCCTGGAGGGCAGAGATAAGAATGTACGCAGAGAGATCGATATTTTCAAGTCAATACTTGAGTGACTTTATTTTCTCAGGAAGAAAAAAAAAAAAACCCTGTTACAACTCACCAACAGGGTTAAGTGTTAAATAGAATTAAAAGATTAGGAAATGTGAATGTGTAGGGCAGCAGTCTTCAAAGTTGCGGTGTCTTCCCAGCAGCTCACTCAGCAGCACAGGTACATGAGATGGAAAGGGTGACTGGGTACTGATCTAGAGCAGGCTTTTCAAGTGCTGTGCAGAAGAGATGCCGGAGAAGTGTGGGCTTGACAGGGGTACACTCCCCATGGGTTTGCACCTGGACAAACTCAAATATGTTTTGGCCCGGGAATAAGAGAAAGGAAGTAGCATAAAGATGTGTTAAGGTTTTTTGTTTGATCAACGATGACCTCTGCCTAGTCATACTACCTTCTAACACACTTTGCATAGACCAAGAAATGGGTAGCTTAAAATCTCTAAACTCTTGAGCACTACAATCTAAGCTTGGAGAGGTGTGAGAGCAAGAGGTTGCTGACGAGTGGGCTGTGGTATGCAAGAAGTTGTAGGGAGGGGAAATGGAAAATGGAGATCATTCAAGGCACCACAGAAGCAGGAGTGTAAGAAAGTCAGAATGATTAAGGAGCCTTGGATAAAGATGAAGGAACTAGAGTTCAAGCTTTTTGATCAGATGGCATTTCTAGGTGACAAATCCACGACCTCCTCATGGAAAGCTATAGCTGAATTGAGTGTGGAATCCATGCATCTGTGAGAGCATGGGTGGATGGTGGGTGGGGTTAGCCAGGGAGATCCAAAGTGAAGAGCCATGAATGTGGACAGTTGGATGGAGGACCTGCGTGAAGAGTATTGTCACAGAGCATGGTGCCTGGGTATTGAAAAAAGCAATGTAAATCCTTAACTGGGGAGCAGTTACCAGGAAAATAGAAGATGGAACCCCGAGGGAAGGCAGGTAGTGCTCTGGAAAGTTCGGCACCTGGGACAGCATGTGTGGCAATGAGGAAGTGGCAGAATGCCTTTCCCACCTTTGGATCCTATGATAAATACCTAAACATGAGTATAGGAGTTTTATGTATTGTATGTATTGTATGAAGCTCCAGAATATTCCCTATGAAGGTTTGAGAGGAAGGAAAGCAGAAGCAGGGAGAAATGAAACAAAGAAACAACAGGCATGGGAAAGAAAAAGAACAAGCAGTAAGTAGTAACTGGAGGGCCTAGTTTAGGTAGTGACCAACGATTACAGGAACATGAGATGTGGTGTAATTAGATTAAATGCAATTAGAAAATGTTTGAAGTTAGTCAAACAAAGGGATTCAGGGAGTTTTGCCAAAGAGAATGTTCCACTTGGTAACCAACTGCTCTGGTAGCATGTGAATATGCCAAAGAAACTTGAAAGACTTTCTCGAAACAGAGAGCAGAGTCTGACATCGCTTTCACATGACTGAAGAAAACATAAATTTAATTGAACTGACTCATTATGAAACCTCATAGAATTCCATTATCAATTAGGAAAGACCTCTTACTAGTATAACCAAACAATAATTTTCCTGACTTCCTCATTTGTTCCTTCTTTCTTTGGCCACAGAGAAGGCAGAGAAATATTCTGGAATGCTGGATTGGGCAAAGCAAGGGAGCACTGCAGTTCTGGCTTCCGACTTGACTCGACTGCAGCTTCCCACCCTTTGCTCTTCCCTGTCTCTCTAAATAAGGCAGAATAAAGCTTATTATCAAGAAAGTTAAGTCTTCTTTTCTCTCTCCTTTCTCCTTATTCAGTAATTCTGAACTAGAAGGACCTAACACTCAGCACATGACCTGCTCTGAAACACCCCTAGAATGTGAGAAACGATCTATCTGGGAGAACTTTAACAATGTTTTGCTGAGAAGTATTTAACCATGACAAATTGGGGATGCTTAAAGGAAAGATAATAAAAAATTATTCATATTGTTATATTTTTATTTTTTAGTACTCGCCCCTGCCTCCCAGGGGTCTTGAGTATGGCAAGGCCAGGAAGCAGATTGAAGCCTGTATAAACTCCATTAAAACATTGTGTTAACCAGAATTTAGTCCTGAGCACACAGCACCACTAGCTGAAAAGACGCTGGAGGGCAATGACGAATCCAGCTTATGTTGATTAACTATCTTGAGAAATGTAATTTTTGCCACACTTGAATTATTCTGAAATTAGGTTTTATAGTGACTGTATACATATAGGGGTGTACTTACGGGTACAGAAGAGTTGAAGGTAGTTTTGCCATACACTTTGCAAGTCAAATGTTTAGGACATTGTCACAAAGCAGGGATATGTTTCCCCTTCTCTAACACTGACTATATTTTCCCACTAAACTAAAATACGGAGTTTGATTATATAGAAGAGAAATGTCTATCTGTGGCTATTAATTTTTTTATTGATCATTTTGTACAAGTTGATCTTTATACAGTGAGAATATCAATGGCATATGATTTTACCTTTCGATGTTAGAAGCTTTTGTCCAGTGATGGAGCAATTACAATGATAGCATTTTAAGAGTTAACATGTATTTTAAGCTGCAACAGAGCATAATATTTAGGGAACTTTTAATGCGCCAGTAGGTGCTGAACTATGCATTTGAATTACTCCATTTTATCTGATGACTCTTTTATATGTAGAGTTTAATAAATGTTTCTTAACCTCTTCATAGCAGAGGAGGTCTCCTTTATTTAATTTCCTCTTCTGGGATTCATAAGAGACTATACAAGTAATTCTACACTATTACTAAAATTCTAAGAATAAGAAATTTAACAAGCTCTGAGGATAACAGATTTCAGAGTTTAAGAACATGTGTAGTAAGAGTTTTCACTACTTTCTTTAGTCAGCATTTTTAACTAAATCTATATCTTGTTGCTTGTTCCACTGTGGATATTATGACTAACAAGACAAACAGGCAAAACTAGTCCTTCCTTTCCTTCCATCTCTGAACTTCACACTGGCTTTGTCTCATTAAATCTTTTGTAATGATTCTTTGTAATTTGAGATTGCCTTCCCTAAAAAGGCTTAAATATGTATATAAGATTTAAGTAAGTCGAATGTAATGGGGTGGTACACATAGATAAGAAACTTGGGTATTATTTGTCTTTCTTAATCAAGCATTGGGTCTCAGAATTACAAAATGAGTAGACTGGCCATAATTTCATATTCACTTTTGTTTTCTTACATAGACCGTATAAAGGTGGTCTTTAAGGTTTATTCTCTCATCATGGACTTATATAAAGTGTATGAAATATTTTTCCTACCTCCTCGTGTATAAAATAAAAAATGCACTGGGATCTTTATTGAAAACTTTTAAAAAAAGTAAGAGATTTTCTTTTTTTATATGTTTTTAGGATAAAATTATTATTTTCCTCTACTATCAATTCTTTATTAATTGGTACAATGAGTTGCAGTTTAAAAATACTCAGGCAAACAACTACCATTCATAAACAGTACTTACTATAAGAGTCGGGTGTCTACATAATGCTGTCAGAAGACTTGCAATAGTAATAAACTTAAACCAGTTCAAATCTACTGTAGGGATAACAAGGTAGTTCCTGGAGCCGGTCATGTTTTTGTCCTTTTCCCCACAAACTGGAATGGTACAAGCAGACCGGGCAGCTCTATCTACCTGGATGGGGGGTGGAAATCGAAGAAATCCATAAGGAGAAAAAAACCGAAGGACAGTTAAGTTCTATACTTCATCATCTCTCGGACTCCCCCCAAGGGCTACCACCTCACTCTGCAAGTCAGCAGGCAGAGAGGCAGCCAGAAAAAAATGTTATTTTAACTGTTTATTTGATCTGAGACCCTAAATTATTCTATCTTTATAAAAGTTAACATAATTATATTTGGCATGTAATTTCAGAACTGAAAAAACAAATATGGAGAAATCTTCATAGGAGTGTTTTCGTATTTTTTCTCAGTGGAAGAGAAACAATATATGTGAGTAGAAACAATATATAAGTTCAAATATTCAATTGAACGGATTACAACCTGTCTAATCAATTGACAAAGGATTTCTTGCAGTGACTAGGCATGTGTCATCAGACAAGTTACGTCAACTTTCTGTAACCAAAAGTCCTCATCTATAAAATGAAGATATTCAAAGTTCATAGAGTTACTTCAAAGAACATTATATAATTTTTAAAAGTCAATTCATGAATTTAGAACAATATTTGGTATGCAGTAAGAACTCAGTAGGCATTAGTTGTTACTATCGTAATATATTTCTTAAGGTCCACATTCCTGCTAGTCTCCTTAAATTATGATTTTGTGATGTAATCATTTTAACAAATTCGGGCCTCCCCCGTCAATAAAATCTTTCCTTATTTAAAAACTCAACTCACTCTTTTAATATTCACTTAAGTTCTTCTTGTATATAGAAGCTTGTTTTCTATTTCCTATCTGCTTACCCACACGATCGTCATCTTACAGGCTCGGTGGTTATGTCCGTAGTTAGTGCTGTCTTTACCTATCCATTTGAACTTTCTGTATTTACTATGTGCAGCCCAAGCAAAGATTTTCAGTTGTTGTTAACAATAAAGCTACCTAATTTGGAATACAACCTAAAAATAAACTCATTTAAACTGGAGAGTAGCTCACTAGCTTAATAAACTTGCCTTTCACTGAAGAAATTGAAATTCCCAAATGTGTTGGTTTATCGGAGGAAAACTGTAATCTGAGCTTTGTTTATTCCACCCAAGCTCATTCTCACTGTCACCTACGCTAACTCCAGTCTTCCACTTCTGCTTCCTTCAAGCATATGAGCACCCTGCGCACACGGGCCGTATGGTGTGATTGACTTCCCATCCACAATGCCAGTCAAGGCATGTTGAAAATGAATTGGTTTGTGTGAGAGGAGACATTCACTACTCACCTACCTATGTGGTGTCATTGTCTCTGATCAATTCCAGTGACTTCTACCACTAACGGCAAGAATGAAACAATATATTTATACACTTCTTGCAGATCATCTGATCATAGTAATTTCTTCAGAATTATGAATGGAACCGAGCAGGGATGACCTTCATTGTCTTTTATAGCCATTTAACAATCTCCAAACTTCATTAGAATCTTCTCGTGTCTGGGGGGTGTTCTGCCCAACATCTTCTGTATTTCTTAGTTTATTAATTTGCTCGTTATATTTTATTTTGGTGCTCCCTTTAAAAATGGGCAACAACATGATACATTTGGTGTGCTCTGTTTAAAGTTAAACACTGCCTTTTTAATTTTCACTTTCAATAGAAGATATGTGACAAATGACATAGTAATTTTCCTATTTCTTCATGTTCATAAAACATTGATAATATGATTTTTACCTTCCCTTTGTTCTCAATTAAATGAAATGCTCCAATACAATTAATGTGCTCTTGCAATTTAGGTTTTCTTTAGAGGTTTCTCTTGTCTCTGATTAACAGCATTTTCCATCCATTCTGAGAACCCCCGACTGCTATTCAGAATGTTCCATTATGCCTGCCAGCTATAAATACAATTGTGAACCAATATCATTTTAATTGTTTCACTAATAACTTGTTTTAAATGATTCAACAGTCATCAGGAAAGATAAGTGCTCTTGTACCCTGCAGGCTTATGGGCACGAGGGTATGAGGCAATGTAGAGTGCTGTATCAGAATAATGAAACCGTATGCAGAAGATAATGACAAAGCACTCACATTGCTGTAAAGATAAATGAAAACAGTAGATCTTCTTTCCTCAGTAATATAACATCCATTTCTAGCTCCCATTTCAATCATTAGACCTTCCAAACAGATTAATGCACAAACACACATATGCAACATGTCCCATCCTAATAGCCATATGCTCCCATTTTTCCAGGCGGACTGTGAATGATGGAGTTAACGAGCTTTACAAATGCTCTTGTTAATTAACAAAAATTGTTACTTTCTCATTTGAGGGGGGCTTTATAAATTAGATTTAATTACACCAGATAATTGCAACTGCCAGGCACCGAGCAACTCCTTCTCATTCTGTTCTTTCAGTGGCAAATCAACAATTGCAACCCTTGCCTATTTGTGTAGATGAATTTAATAAGCAAACAGCCCTTTTATGTTAATGGTTTACTGGCATTCATGGGCCTGGCAGGAGAAATGTGCTGGGGGAAGGTTTGCTAATGGCAGCACATAATCACATTAATTAAAATATAACTGCCATTTAAAGATTTGTAGTGTGGAATTAGAGCATGTTGGGAACTGAGAAAATCAAGCTAGAGTGCATATTAGCACCATTACTCTGTGCTCCCTGCACAGCAGTCAGCAACCTCATGTGTCATAAATGTAATTTATGAGTGCTATTTGCTTTGAAATATATGTTTTTAGTTCACTCATTAGAATGTAAAAATTTGCAGTGTCTGCTTCAGGAGGTTCAAAATAAATTCACTACAAGCTGAGACCCATGATCTGCTTTTAACACATCCCTCAACAATGGATTTTTTAATTATGACTTTTATAATTTCTTAGAGCAAAACCAACCGTCTCCTTTTCTGGAGACAGATTTAAGTCTCAAAGCTACCATAAATTGTGTATTTTTAGTTAGACTTCTATAATGTAGCGTAATCTTTATTGGGCCTTTAATAAAAATGGTCCTTAATTTTGTCACTTTGTTCTAAAGAAGGTCGGTGGAAGCTGCTAAATGCTTTAAAGTTGGACACATGCAGAGAGGACAGTTGAGAAAATTTCTTGTAAAGCTTTTCATTAGTCTGTCCCTGAGATCCACTCATTAGTTTTAAAACTATCCTTGATCTAAATCAGACCCATTTATACTGTACCTACAAAGAGACTCAGAACGTACAAACCCTGGATAAACTGCCAAGGGCCCAAGGCAATACCTAGGGGAACAATGCTTAATTGATTCTTAATAGCGTCAAAAGGATTCTAGTTCCAGGAGCCAGCTGACCGTGACCAAATCCCACTTGACCAAAGCCTTAAACCTTTAACAATGTAAAAATTGACAATGAATTTTTGTTTCCCTTTGTTCCACCGACCCATAAAGTCCCCCAATTCTACAACTACAATTTTGACTGCTAAGTAGAGGCAACTGACTGAAATACAGTATACATGACTCTTGCAGGCTAGGCATTGCTATTTTTGTAAACTGCTTGGACAGCTTTCCAACACCAGTAACTTGAGAATTACAGCTAAAGAGATTAATGCTGTGCCAGCCCCAGAAAAACCAACAGCCCAGCCACACTAATGAGGGATCTTTTCATGTGGAGTCCAGTGCCATATCTAATATTGTTTCTCAGGCTAAACCGTTGTTTCACTGAGGAAGTTGAGCTTCTTGGAGCCAAGGATGGTTGCCCCTGCATCTTCAGCCCCAGAAGGATTCAATAAGCTCGTTAGGTAGAAAGGTAGAACGCAGGACGATATGGCCGCTTTTCTAAGATGTCAAAAAGGAAGACAGCAGATCCAAAATGGAGTCACTTGCGCTCAACCCCATGACAGCAAACCAAGACTTAATACTTCACCAGTTTCAGCCTCCCAGGAATATAACTTTAACCAGTCAACGTGGAATTGCTTGGTCAGCGCGAGTGAGGTAGCCCACTCGATAGACTCCTTCCATTCCCCTTAGGAAGGTGACCTTGCCTGAAACAATGCATTCTTTGCTTATAATTTCTTTTTTCCATCCCTTTTCTGCCTTTAAAAATATTTCTCTTTCTACAGTTCAGTGGAGCTCCTTTCTGTTTGCTAGATGGGATGCTGCTTGATTCATGAATTGTTGAATAAAGCCAATTTGATCTTTAAATTTGCTCAGTTGAATTTTTGTTATTTAACAGAGATAAGACATTAAAAATGCATCAAGACTATGATATAGCCCCAATGTTTAGGATTTGCTTTCTAGCTAGGGTTCTGTGTTGTGATTTTCTACCCCCATTTTCTTACTTAATTCTAACTAGTGGCATGTCATTTTAGGGTAAATTATTCAGTCAGGGGAGTACTCTCTGCCTACAAAACAGAAGTTTTATTATGTTTTGCTTTTTCATTATGTGTAGATCTCATATTGATTCATATATATGACCTCTAAATAATTATCTCCTGAAGGGTCGTTTCTCATGTGCAGGGGAGTTAGAATGGTAGCCATAGAATTTATGCCTAGAAAAACATCCAAGGATGATCCCATGCAACTATTTAACTAATTAGGAAATTGAGATTCACCTCAGATAATTAAGTGGTTGGAGATTACACGACAAGTGAACGCAAAGAAGTGGTAAACCCAGATCTTTTGATTTCTCACCAGATTTATCTGTCAAAGCAGTTCCTATGTTCTTCTGGAAAAACTAGGAATGTCTTTGTTTCTGTTTTTTGTAGGTTGGTTGGTTGGTTTTGCTGTCAGTTTGCTTTACTTCTGTTTAACTAACATGTATTGTTAGGCCTTTGACAAGGCACCAAAGATTCAAATATGAAAAAAAAAATATGGCTTCTGTACTAAAGTAGTCCAATTTGCTGGGAGAGAAACCCCCCCCCAAAAATAGATATATTTCATCTCACATGGGAAGTGCTAAGATAGAGATGTGTGCTGGGTGTATTAGAAATATAGAGAGGTCCTTAAACATCTCAGGAGAAAGGAAGTACATGTCTAAAGGAAAAGATGTACCAAACAGAATGATGAGTGCAGAAAAATCTACATGTTCTTGTACCACCAGGGATTCTGGTGGGAAGAAGGAGGGTGGCAGGTGATGAAGTATACAGGCTAAATCCTGTGCCATATGCAGGACACTAGATCAGATGACGGAAGGTCACTTATATGTTCTCCACGTGAGGGGGACATGGTCAGATTTTTATAGTAGATTGGTCTTTACCTGATAATTCAGAGGATAGTTAGGGAACCAAATTTGAGGTGGAGAAACAAGTCAGGAAGCCATTGTAATAGGACTGCAATAGTTGGGATAAAGACGAAGGGCACTTGAAAAAAGATTTTTATGTGAAGAATAAGAATGAGGAGAGAATAATCTATGTCTGATCTGCATCTGATGCAGAGGCCGGCATTAGGGTGTTTCTAATTGATCTTTTCCCTTACTTGCTTTGACTTATGCTTTACTTTGAAGATGCAGGAACTTCAATTTTAATTTAGTACTTTAGAGGTGGTATAGAAATTAAAACACTGACTTTGGAGTAAAACACACCTGAACTGAGGTCGTGGCTCTATCACGTTACTTACTATGGTATTACTTCACTCACTGGCTGGGTTACTTTGGACAAGACACCAACCTCTCCCAGACTCGGATTCTGAATGTGTAAAATTGTATTTTTTTTAAAGATAATAATGTGATCAATGCATTGGCTTTAGAAGATGCTTAGCATCGTCCCTGGAACATGGAAAGTGACCCAAAAATGGCACCTGTTATTATTATTGCTCAATAAGAAGTTAGGCTAAGGGAAACTTGAGACAAAATTGAAGGTTTCAATGTTAACATCTCTACTCTTGGGATCATGAATGATACTTCTTTTGTCTCCCTTAGCATGTTGGCATAAAAGAGGTACTTAAGAAAATGTGTCTGATATATGCAAAAAAATAAATGACTGTCTATCCTCATACTGATAAAGAGGACTCCCATTTGCTGTTACAGCCATGTATTTAAACTGAAAGAAAAGTCCACCTGCAACACTGCATGCTCCACTAAATGTTAAATGACAAGGCAAAGTTTCCAGTAATGAGATTGGGGAATGCCATCACTCCACAGGCACTGAAACCAGGTTCATTGCAATTCAGCACTATAGCACGGGGACTTGGGTGGCTTAATTTAATGCTATCATTATTGTTTTTATATGAAAAGAGACTAAGAATTGGAAATAGCCACTCACCAGCTTTCCTGGAGTGCCCCTGTTCCGGCTATGAGTAAGTGGTTTCTTTGGGCCCTCACTGACATGTAGGCTGCACGTACCAACTTTCCATAGTACAGGTACCTGGCAATTGATTATAGCTGTCAGACTGGTAAAGGTGAGGATGATTTCCCCATTCTAACTATAAAGATGAAGCTGAGTCACTATTAAAGTTTACTTTCTATTTAGAAAAGAAATTTTGGGAAAAAAATAGAGAGTTTCTGGGGAACCAATTTGGGCCTTATTTCTACCCTTCACACTATTTCTAGGAAGTGTTTTCAAATGGACAGGCAAGTAGGCAATACCTTTTTTTAATGACTCACTATAAATTAATTGGGCAGCCTCTGTGTGTAGATCATTGACACGGTAGGAAGTACTCCCGTCCATCAGACAGCACGTCACCTGTTACGTAATACTGAAACAATGCCAGCACCACAGAGCATAACAGAGAATCAACTGAAAAAGGAAAATGATCCAGAAACTTTGCAGAATGCTCAGGGACGATTAAAGTGGAAGTGACTTATGGTTGTAAGATGTCTGGTTATTTAGCAGATAAACTGAACATCAAGGTCTTCACTTAATGTCTTGAATGACCATTTGAAAATATGAGAAAGCCATATGGCAGCAGATTTCACTGCCATAGCTAAAAGAGAATCTAGATCACTGACTCTGACAGCTTCAAGTTATGGCAGCTTTCCAAACTTGGCAGTGCTTCCAGAATTCGGATTCAACTGGAAATAAAATGATTTGGATGAACACTTGACCCAAGACCAAGTGTCAAGAGGTAAAAAGTAATGTCTAGGGAAGGTACTATGCCTAATATTCCCCTTCCAACTGCTCACACACAAACACACATACATGCCTTTTGTATTCCTTGTGCTGTGATTCCATATTATTTTGTTAATTCTCTCTTATTGAAATATTTAATAATATATGTCTGTATCTCCATCTATCGATCTATTTACCTATATCTCTGATATTTTGTAATTTCCTCAATCATTAGACCATTGAAAGAGTGTCTGGCATATAATGGGAACTCTAAAGAGCACTGTATGTTTAATGGAGAGATAGAAGTCTGATGGGAAAACTAACATATTCTAAGAGCAAAAAAAAAAAAACAACAAAATTTTCATTTTAAGATAGACTTGAGTCCATCTGCTAGTCTTCCACTTCTGTTCTAAATCCCTGGAAATAATTGATGTGATATTACTTTACAAATCATAACTATGCAGAAAAACAAGAAAAGTACTTCTTAGTTGGCCAAAAAATATGAAAACATCAACTAGAAAAATAGAAGACAAGATGGTATTGAAACTTCTGACAAATAAAATATGAAAATCAGTTTCTGTTTCAACTAGGCATACAAAAGAAGAAAATAATATAATTGTCAAAAATGTTCACATCTTTAAGTGTGATGTCCTGGCATAAGGGTCTTGGTAACAAATTATAAAACGTGTTTTTCTAATCTGCCGCTCATCACTGTCCTGCAGCAACAAGGGTGGAAGAGGCTTCTAGAGCAGAATCCCTTGGAGATGCTGGTTGTGGTGCCTTGTGAAAGAAGCAGGTAATTTGGAGGGAAGAACACAGTACACACGAAAGGTTATCTCCAAAGCATTCAGAAAGAGTCAATTTATGCTCTCTGGAAGTTGGAATGTGTGGACCAATGTTCATTAGTACCCACAACTTTTTAATATGAACTTACCCATTTAATTGCATTTAATAAATTTTGCTTCAAATTTTAACATTTTAAACAACTTACCCATTTAATTGCATTTAATAAATTTTGCTTCAAATTTTAACATTTTAAACAACACTCTTGGCACCCCCTACTGTTGTATTTGCTCCTTTTATTTTTCTCAAGGAGAAAACATTTCTTAATTTCTCTCAAATGAAGGAGGATGTTGTATTAGTCAGGGTTCTCCAAAGAAACAGAACAAATATATGTTACTTCCCTCTAAATTAAACTAAAGGCAGAAGGTGGAAACATCTTCACAGACATACCCGGAAATGATGTTTAAGAAGCTATCTGGGCATCCCAGACAAGTGACACAAAATTAACCATCACAGACACCTTGTGAAAATACATGTACATTGAAATCCAAGCTGGGAATCCTTTAGATCAGAGTTTCACAAAGTTTTTCTGGAGGAAAAAAACAAAAAACTTTTTTTTTTGTTCAATACTTAATGGTTTTGCAGACGCAAGTCAAAATTGAAAATATTTAGGTACTTACATAACGGAAAGCAAATGTCCACAAAATTTAAAATTTAATAATAATTGAGTAAAATGGCTTGGAATACTAGTTGGCTAATGAGAAGAATGGAATTCTTTTCTAAGGAGACAGCATTTCATTTAGCCGAGATTCAGAGTTAGTGTTCCCAATCATCAAAATCAATTGCAAATTACAAATGTTAATCTGTTCATAATGGTCTGTTATGAGATTTTGTATATGTAATCTTCGACTATTTTGGTGTCCTATCACACACCATGGCTTAAAATGCTGTTAGTTTTAACTGCATCACATCTATTTGTAGTTTATTGGTGCAGTGATGTAATCACCGCACACAATGTCTATCCCAAATATTCAACTGAGCCATTGCACCGTAAAAACAACCATACACAATCTAGAAACAAATGTGTGTGCCTATGTTGTAATAACTTTATTTATGGACACTGAAATTGGAATTTCATATAATTCTTTTTTACGACTGCGTATTCTTTTTATTTAGATTTTTTAATCATTTAAAATTGCAAAACAATTCTTTCTTTGTAAGTAGTACAAAAACAGAAGAATTACTGAATGTGGCTCATGGGCTCTTGTTTACTGACCCCTCGATTGGAAATAGAAGAATTTCTAATGAATGCGTACTTTTTCAATCTCTTGTTGGTCATTTGCTATTTTTTCATAGCGCCCCCCTGCTCTCTGACCTTCATTTCCTGATACTATTTTCCAGTCTCCTTATCCCCTCCTCAAAATATCTTTTCTTTTTCCCATGACTTCTTTATTAATTTCTCGATTTCTGCTCAAGAGTATACACAGTATACTTTTCACTTTGACTATGTCCTTACTTTTCTTCACAGAATCTAATTAGCTTCAGTGGTCACTCTAAATTGCCCCCATTAACTCAGTGTTTTCTAGTTCAGTATACTAAGGGAGAGAATTTGATCGACCTCATGCATGATTTTACCATACTCATGTCATACTTAAGTCACAGATTTGCCTAAGAATCGATTGTCTTTGTATCCAAAGTACACCCTCAGTATACCCAGCAATGGGGAGTGGTGGTGAGTTCTTGCAGTTCTAAATATGGCCATCTCTTTAAGAAGGGCTGTGTGGTGAACATGGCTACTTAGAAGGCACTTCAAAGTGAGACAGTCATTTTGAGGCTTCTTTTGTCCCGTGAGTCTTTTTATTTGTTTATACTTGCATGTTAAATCTTGTTATGTCCTTTTATTTCAAATGACCTAAAGCACTTTGATTTTGTATGTGTTTTTTTCAAAGCTTAGATGGTTTAATTCAATCTTAGTATATTTACCTGTTAGGGGATTTTCTGTGTTCAGGATTATATCTATAATTATTTACTCTCTGGATGAATTTTACAATTACCTTGCTAATTCTCATAAAATACCATACTGTGATTTTAATCGAAGTTGTATTTAATGTCTTTAGTTTAATTTAGAGAGAAGTGAAGCTTCTACCAATTTTTATCTTCTCATCCAGAAACAGTTGAACATTTTATTAAAGGCTTTTTTCATATATATTTCACCAAAGCTTTGTATTTTTCTTCATATTGGGTATAATAACTTAGTAGTTTATTTGTATTATTATTTCTATTGCAAACATAATGTTTTAACTGTATTTTTAAATTATTTAGTAAACATACATAGGAACTGCTATGTCAACGTACACGTGTACTTTTCCAGTCTTATCTCCAACTTCCAGAGTAATATGTAATCATAGTAGGGTAGCATGCTTATCTTTTTTCCACTTCAATGGGAATGTTTTTTGATGTTTATTCTTTTTTTTATTCAGCAAAAACTTCTGAATATTTATTATGCACTCAAAAATGTCTTAGGGGCTCACGTTGTCTCAGTGCACAATATAGACAAAGAGACTGCACGTTAGCGAGGGAAACAGTGAACAAGAAGCATAATAAAAAAGTAGCAGGGGCGCCTGGGTGGCACAGCGGTTAAGCGTCTGCCTTCGGCTCAGGGCGTGATCCCGGCGTTATGGGATCGAGCCCCACATCAGGCTCCTCTGCTATGAGCCTGCCTCTTCCTCTCCCACTCCCCCTGCTTGTGTTCCCTCTCTCGCTGGCTGTCTCTATCTCTGTTGAATAAATAAATAAAATCTTTAAAAAATAAATAAATAAGTAG
The DNA here is from genome assembly GCF_002007445.2 of Ailuropoda melanoleuca. Lineage (NCBI taxonomy): Eukaryota > Metazoa > Chordata > Mammalia > Carnivora > Ursidae > Ailuropoda > Ailuropoda melanoleuca. The sequence goes on from NC_048226.1 coordinate 49,561,376, forward strand.
CAATATAGTATGTAAGAAACTGATAAAAACAATGGAAATAAAAAGTAGGGTAAGGTCTAGGGGATTGAGAAAAAGGAAGTGAGAAAGTGGGCTACAATTTTAAATATGGAGGTTAGGGTAGATCTTGTGGAGAAGGAGACATTTTAGTGGAAGCATAATGTCCAATTTCTAACACATTTTCTATTGTTACTGGTCTATTCTGGTTTCTCAATTTGACCTAATTTGGTGTGAGCAGTTTATATGTGTTTGAAAATATTTCATATGATATTGTATTTAAAGTTTATTGATATCAGACTATATAATCAGTGACGATGTCTCAATCTCTTCTGTATCCAAACCTAATGCTATTTTTAAAAAGTACTGTGTTTAGTTTTATTTATTTTGTTTTTATAATTTGCTATGTATTATTTTGTTATTAATGCCTTTAAACATTGTTCATGACTTTCTTGATTTTTCTAGTTGTTTGAATGAATTACTTAGCTAGTTTGTTTATTTATTTTTATTCCTTTTTTTTTTTTAAAGATTTTATTTATTTGTTTGACAGAGACAGCCAGCGAGAGAGGGAACACAAGCAGGGGGAGTGGGAGAGGAAGAAGCAGGCTCATAGCAGAGGAGCCTGATGTGGGGCTCGATCCCATAACACCGGGATCACACCCTGAGCCGAAGGCAGACGCTTAACCGCTGTGCCACCCAGGCGCCCCTATTTATTTTTATTCCTAAAATATTCATTGAAATTTAGGCTAGGAGCTCTTAATGACCAAGACTGGAACAAAATTAATGATAAAAATATGATGATATCCTACAGGGTAAAGTACATTTCCATGATGCCATACTGATACAAATTATCGAATAAGAAATTCATGCAAGCTATGTATTTCCCAAGATGTATCATTTGGCTACATATCTTAGGTTTTCATATATACAGATCTCTTATTGTTCTTCAATTTCTTAAAGGGGTTCTTCACTTAAAGAAGTCATGTAATACTTTTGGAAAAATTGTCTTAAATGAATATATAATTGTTTCTATAATTTAAAAAATAGTGTGTGATAACAAATAATGAATAAAATATTGACTCTGAATCTTTGTGTTTAAAGATTTTATTTATTTATTTGACAGAGATAGAGACAGCCAGCGAGAGAGGGAACACAAGCAGGGGGAGTGGGAGAGGAAGAAGCAGGCTCCTAGCGGAGGAGCCTGATGTGGGGCCCGATCCCATAATGCTGGGATCACGCCCTGAGCCGAAGGCAGACGCTTAACCGCTGTGCCACCCAGGGCCCCTGAATCTTTGTGTTTAAAATGGAATGTACATTTGATGTCTTTCTGCGAGACGCTTTATGCTGGCCAAAAAGAGCATTATCTTTTAGGACTGGTCAACTCATCTACCCACCCCACCTCCAATTCTTTGATAATTTATAAACTGGTCGCACTCAAACTCAGTGTTGGATTAGATTCAGACGCTCCACGTATTGATAGCTACTCTCCTTATTTCTGGTCTTCATATGAAAACTCTCTTTTCATCTTCCTCAAGCCCATAACACTCCACAAACTTTCTATTGAAATATTAAGTATACATTGCCAAAAATTTTCTGTTTTGATTTGTTTTTCAGCTTTGCATGAAAAAGAATACAAGAGTGGGAGCCAGGAACAGCACCTAGAGCATTCATGAGCAAAGCAGCAGGATTCCAGAGAAATAATTTTTTAGTTATCCCAAAGATTCCACATTGAAATATGTTGCTCTTGACCCCTCTCACGGGAGGACATGAAATTACCTGGAGAATGGTGTAGGTAATGTTCCCATTATCTATAAGCATTCTCTGATAATCTCTGAAAATTTTTTGCCATTTAATGAAGCTGGAAGGTTTTTTTTTGTGACTATTGGTATGTTTCCATTAACAAAGCACTGTTACATTATGACACAGCATAGCATGTGCTATGCTGATGACCTCTGACCTAGTTTTCTGTAGAGTGAGACAGACAGCTCCTTTCATAAAGGTCTCCTTTGCCTCTGACTGCCTAGTGCTGGTAGGTAGGCTTTTTTCTTTTTGTTTTGTTTTAACTCCAATTCCTTAATCTTGCAGCTAGGAAAAATTCCTGTATTTTGCCAATACCTTCAATCAGGAGGCCTGTGTCTTTGAAAATCCAATGTACTATAATATCACCACTCTAGAAAGATGTTTTTTATATCAATTTTTAGTGTTTGTGAATCATTCATATATGTTTTAAAAGAAAAATAGAGGGTGGCACGACAGAAGTTAGTGGACTAAAGCTGTTTTAATGTAGTCTGTTTTAAAAGCTATTTCAGTCTGAAATATTCACTAATTCTATTGTTCTTTTTTTCTGTTTTTCTTAAATTTTCATTAGATCAGAATATTTCGAGTGCTAATAAATGCATTACATAACTGATTTATTGCTTAGATGAAGTAATTTTCTTATAGGAAAATATGCATAATTTTCTATATTTTTATTGATAGATTTGAACCTCATCATGTAAAAGTTAAACTTGACTCTACATTTTGTTTACACTAGTTTCAAAAGATAATTTACATAAATAAGAGAATAAACAAATGTTTGGATTTATTAATGGTGATTTAAAATTAAGAATGCTGAGTTTTAAGATATTTTAATTTATAAATTATGAACTCAAGAAAAGATAGTAGCTTTTGAAAATCTATTTTACTTTTTGGGGAAGAATAATAAAAATAAGATAGAACTCCATATCATTAAAGGAACAAGATGTTATGTAAGCAAGTTTATGAATCAAAATCCTAATTTTGAAACTGAAACTCTTAAAATATTTTTATATTTATTTGGCTAAAATATTATTCCTTAGCTATTTTCATTTTGGTTTAACTGAAAGTTTGTTCTTCTTAGAGTTCTTTTTTCCCACAATCAGGCTATATATTTTGCTTCTGTAAGACTTTGGGAAAATTCCAGATCTTTTCTAACTCATTTAATATAAAGTAGTATTCCCCAATTCATAATCATTTTTATAGTTCCAATCTTCTGTTGCAGTGGGTGACATAAGTTTAAATTGATGTTTCCCTAAGCTTTCCCTTCTTATTTTGGCTCTAAATATGGACATTTGCTGCATCAAAGAAAAAAGGAAGGAAAGCAGATGGAATCCCAGAAATAATTACAGTACGCATGTACCCACACAGTAAATTGTTTTAGTCACAATAACAATTTAGCTTGTTGTCTTTGCATTTACTGTTCACACATTCACTTGCAAACAGAGGAAAAGACTAGTCATTCCTGCTGTATCACATTTAATCATAGCAGAATTAAAGATAAAGATAATCCTGTAGCAAAGTAGGGGTTGCACCATTAATGGAAGGCACACAAATACTTTAATCACCATGGATAGAAAATAAATATAATGTCTGAGTCATGGTGGACAGAACACATTTGTCAAAAAAAATTGGTAAGTATTTTTTCAATCTTTACAAATTATTTTTATTAACAACTATGAGGCCAAAGTAGTCGGCAAATTCAGTAAAGTAAACTGAAAATCAACTGGAATTCAAATGTGTCATTAGAATATGTGTGAACAGTAGATAGATTAGTTAAATGGCTCTGTGAGACTTATTGTAAATGTGTGAAACAACTGTAAATTTAGTCTTGATAGTATCACTGATCTTCAATAAACATTTCATCATTGTTAAATTAGAGCAAATAACAAAATCAGCAAGAAAATAAAGAAGGCATTATATTAAGTGAAATAAGTCAGACAGAGAAAGACAAATACTGTATGACCTCACTTATATGTGGAATCTGAAAAAACCAAACTCATAAGAGATCGAATTCATGGTTGCCAGAGGCAGGAGTGAGGTGTGGGAAAAATGGGTAAAGATGGTCAAATTTCCAGTTATAAGATACATTAAGTTCTGGGGATGTAATGCATAACATGTTAACTATAGTTAACAATACTGTTTTGTATTTTTGCAAGTTGCTAAGAGAGTAAATCTTAAAAGTTCGCATTATAAATACTAAAAATTTATAACTATGTTTAGGTAACAGATGTTAACTAAATTTATCATGGTAATCATTTCATAATTTATGTATATATCAAATCATTATGTTGTACACTTTAAACTTACAGAATGTTAATATATCATATCTCAATAAAACCAGAAACAAATCATCATATGGTTTCACTCATATGTGGAACATAAAGAATAGTACTGAGGACCACAGGGGAAGGGAGGGAAAACTGAATGAGAACATATCAGAGAGGGAGACAAACCATGAGAGACTCTGGACTCTGGGAAACAAACTGAAGGTTACAGAAGGGGGGGGGATGGTGTAAGTAGGTGATGGATATTAAGGAGGGCACGTGTTGTGATGAGCACTGGGTGTTATATGCAACTGATGAATTGTTGACACTACATGATGTACTATACGTTGGCTAATTGAACATAATAATAATAAAAAAACAAATAGATAAATTTTTAAAAATTTTTAAAAAGTAGAGAAAATACAAGTCATCATACCAACCCCCCAAAAACTTTATCATAAGATCAAAGAAGAATAAAAATACTTAATCACTCCATTCTCTTTCTGCATCGTTTTTCTTTAAATCATATGCAGGAAAGGTAAGAAAAGGTAAGATACCCTGTAGAGAGATTCGTGTGAAACAGATGACCCAATGGATGGGTGTTCACTATGCCTGAGACCAATGCAAATTCTCAGCTCAAAACAAAACAAACAAAACTTCTTACGATCAATTTTCTTTCAAAAATACTTATATCCTAATTTGTTAGAATTGTACAGTTTTAGGGATAGTAATGATTTTGCATTTGAACAACCTGAGGGGCAAATTCATGCATTTTAATTGTTAGGACAAATAAAATCTATATTTTTCATACACCCATTTCAGAGTAGAAATTAATAAGAGCAATTTTCTAAAAAGTATTTTAAGCAAAATGTATACTTAAATTAACTAGAGAAGAAATGCAATTATTCTTAAACAATAACAGAATTACTGTGAAAATAGTACTAAAGAAGCGTCCCTGCCACTGCTTTAGGTTGTTTCAGTATAATCACTGAAACAATGCATGTCCAAGTGTGTCTTTGGGGCTCTCCTAGAATGTAGACTTCCATCAGTGCAGGTTTACGTCCATTCTTTGTTTTGTATGGTTTTGTTTTGTTTTAAGATTTATTTATTTACTTGAGAGAGAGCATGCATGCATGAATAGGGGGAGGGGCAGAGGGAGAGGGAAAGAATCTCAGGAAGACTCCCCACTGAGCACAGAGACCAACCATGCAGGGCTTGATCCCACGACCCTGAGATCATGACTTGAGCTGAAATCAAGTGTCCGAAGCTTAACCAACTGAGCCACCCAGGCACCCCACTTCCATTCTTATTGGTGCAAATACTTGAGATCTTTCTACAAATACAGGATGGATTTCAAAGATGTTAGGCAAACAGGAAAACACCGTGGGGAACCTCTACTTCCAATTTTTAATTTAATAAAGTGGTAGACAGGCAAAGGAGCAACAGTTCACGGATTTATATGTAACTCAATAGAAACGGAGAGCATGAAGTGAAAAGAAATAACAAATTTAATATATGGAAATGTAGTACTTGAAATGTTTCAACGAGAATGTAGAACACCATGGTGCATTTTGAGATGAAAAATCTGTGTTTATATCCATCTTTCTTCAACACCAACTTCTTTGCTCCCTGCTTCAGGATCCTCTATCACTGCCTTCACCCCACCACTGTCTCTCTTTCAGGGGCTCCTCCACACCCTTATGGTTCTCCCAGGAACACCCTGACCACTCGGACCTGTCCTGTGGCAAGGAACTGAAACCTGACCTATTCCACGTGCAGCCAGCTGAGGAAGGTGACAGCATTCATCTCCTTGCTGGTGAGAGCAGAAAGCCAACAGCTGGGGCGCCTGGTTAGCTCAGTCATTAAGTGTCTGCCTTCGGCTCAGGATGTGATCCCAGGTTCCTGGGATCGAGCCCCGCATCAGGTTCCCTGCTTGGCTGGGAGCCTGCTTCTTCCTCTCCCATTCCCTCTGCTTGTGTTCCCTCTCTTGCTGGCTGGCTGTCTCCCTGTCAAATGAATAAATAAAATCTTTTAAAAAATAAATAAATAAAATTAAAAAAAAAAAAAGCCAACAGCTAAGAACTCTCTGGGTTTGCCTAAGTCTGTGCGCACTTGCCTGACTAAGCAAAAAGCAGTCTGATTGGTTCATCACTAATTGTCCTAACAATTTTCATATTCATAAGAAAGTAAACTTAAAATCAGGCCTCACTGCTAAAGCCTCTTGCATAATAAATATTAACCACCACTTGACAGTGCTTTACAGTTTCAAAGACACATTTCCTTATTATGCGGGTCATAGTTGTTAACCTACTTAAAGATGCTGCTAAAGTTCAGGTCGAGGTGGTGAATCACAATTTACCTGAGGAACAGGCATTCAACCTGAGGCCCTCACTCCTGGTCCGACTTGTTACTTGTTAACATGACAGCTCTGGGGCACATGCAAGGAATTCCGGACAATTAAAAGACAGCCCCTTTCCGTGAAGAGTTTACAGTCCACCTGAGAAAAAAGAGATGCTGACAGTGCCTGTGAATGCTATGTCACATGAAACCTCCCCTGACACGGGGATACTTAGGCACTACCAGAGGACAGATGTTGCATTTGGGGAGGTATGTGTGCCTTTGGGGACAGAGGCTCCCACGAGGAGGGGATGTTTGACTTGAATCTTGAAAAATGATGAGAATTAATAGGTGAGTGGGAAGAGGATGACAGGACAAGGAGATAGCGAATCTACACACGAAGGAAAGAAAGAAAGAAAAAGAGAAAGAAAGAAAGAAAGAAAGAAAGAAAGAAAGAAAGAAAGAAAGAAAGAGAAAGAGAGAGAAATAAAGAAAGAAAGAAAAAAAGAAAGAAAGAAAGAAAGAAAGAAAGAAAGAAAGAAAGAAGAAAAGAAAAGGAAAAGAAAAAAGAAAAGAAAAAAGAAAGGAAAGGAAAGGAAAGGAAAAAGAAAAAAAAGAAGAGAAAAAAAAGAAAAAAGGAAAAACAGTAGTGTGTGTTCTAAGACACACAATCCCTTATCACAAGAGCATAAAAATCAATGGTAGGTTCAGGATGAAGTTGGAGAGGGAAGAGAGGTAAGATCATGGAGGGTCCTATCATTGCTAACAAGGATTTGGGGTTTTAATCAACATGAACTGATTACTTATTGTAGATAGCCTCCTTATAATTTAAAAAGGATGAATTCTAGTGACAGAAGATTCCTCATTATCCTATAATAAAAGATAGCATTAAAGGTATTATGGGGGATAAAAGAAGACACATCCCTGAGTCTCAAGCAGTTTATATATGATTTCTAAAAAGTATGTATTTATCCATAACACATAATCTAGTCAAGATCAAAAGTAGTGATATATCTATTAAGTGCTATTACACTTGTCTGAAATGATTAAAGAAAGCTTCCTAAAGGAGTTCATACATAAAAGACTGCTAGGATTGTCGCTGAAGAAAAGTAGAGGAAAAATATTTCAGAGAGAAGAATGGAATATAAAAAACCAAAAAGTGGGAAATAGAAAATAGATTGCTATGTTTGGAACAATGAGAAAATCAGAATAGCTGGAAAGCGAGACAGCAGACAGTTGCACACCCTGCTTGGTTGTCATTGCCAACAGGACTCAAATTTCTTACTGACAGGAACTGGAATGTTAGCCTGTCTGTGAGAAAGGCATAGGTTTCTTTAATGTCTCATGCAAACATTATTGATAATATTTTTCCCAGTGATCATTATAGCCAAGATTAAATTCAAAGAGAAAGAAAAATAGGGAAACAGATTAAAAGTAATGAACCATTTTTACTTTAGAATGGATGCAACATACCAAATGGGAATACAGGAGTTAATTAGTATTGTAAACTCCAAGACAGTGCAGATGAATGAGGAATTATGGGAAATGGAAATAGGCAAATGTTTGATAAAGACGTTTCTTCATATTCTCTTTGCCTGCAGACTGATGATTTCTCCACTGTGAAGACGTAGTCTACAGGCAAAGCCAGATGCCATAACAAAGGTCTATTGTGTGTCCTGCAGTTATTCAAATGTTATATTCTTTCTTACTCAGAATATGAGTTATTATCAACACCACTGGCTGAATATAAGAATAGAAATGTGACTGATGCTTTGATTGAAAGGTTTTGAGCTTGGTTTCCCTTAAGGAATTCTCTTCCTATAAGCCTTTGTTTTCCTGGCATTTTACTCATTATACCATAATGCTCATCAGAGAATTCATATCAGATCTAAATACTGGCATTTGACTGTAAAGTTTTCTGTTTAAAGGATGCTGTTTGGCTGTTTATAACATATAAATATCAGTTTATTTCTCTGGGAAGGGTCAGAGAGTAAGCCAGTAATTTTCCCTCACTGACATCAGTGGAAACTGCTTCCTGTTAGATCAATGCATAAAAATTCAGTTTTAATGCCTTTTCAGTACCTTAGCATTGACATCTGTATGTTTAGAAATGAGTGTTGAAAACCTTCAGCATTTTATAAATGAAAAGAAAAAAAATATTTAATTATAAATAATGTATACAATATTATGATTATTATTGCTAGTGATAATAATACCAAGAGATGATCCAGGGACAAATAAATATATATTTTTCCAATTTATATGTTGATAAAGTCACTTAAGTAAATTAAAACCCGGTATTCTCTGCAGAGCAGTACATTATTCTCTATACACACAAATAATTATGAAAGAATAAGGCATTTGTAGGAATTTATCAAGTATAGTATTCTACCTTGCATCTATCATGCAATGAAGCATTAAAAAGCAACTTATGGAGAAGGGAATATTTTAAATTATTGAGTTATAAATACTTTGCAAGCCATTTCTTCTGATAAACTTATTTCCTGATCAGAGCAATGTTGTATAAATTTTGATCATTCTATATTTTTTCCATCTGTACTTCTTTCAAGTTCAAGTCTGGATATCTTGAGTTTGTGGCTTGTCCCCCATTAAATTGCCTGAACCCTATCTCAAAGCCTGAACCATGCTTATGTTACATAACACCCAGGGGGAAATTTGTTTCCTGCAGGGACTCAGTTAAAAAGATGCCTTTTCCACATAAAGATCTTTAATATTTCTGAAATCACATTTCCACTGAATGTTAAAATCTGCTTTCCATTACACTGTAATGGTAAATGTTTTTGCGCGGGCATCTGTGATCCAAAGGTCTCCTCAGCAGGGTCACTTAACAGTCTCTTAAAGTAAACCTGAGGAGCACCCCTCGGGAGGCGTGGTTCACCAAGCTCAGCCCAGCAGCCGGAGGCCTTGCTGCTCACAGCGGCCTCAGATCAATCCGCCAGCACGGGAGCTCTCATTGGGCTGGGCCCCTTCTTAGCTGATTGTTCGTAATCAAGTCCACATTTCCAAATACAACAAAGTTAAGAATTTATATTTCTAGGAGGTGAAGAGTGAAGAAAGAAAGCAAATATATGAGGTACCTAGAGTAGTCGAACTATGGAGACAGAAAGTGGGGAGTGGTCACCAGGGGTTGGAATCAGGAGGGAGGAATGGGGAATTACTGCTTAATGAGTACAGGATGGGACGATAGAAGCATCCTAGAGATAGATAGTGGTGATCATTGCACAACAATGTGAATGTGATTAATGCCACTGAACTGTATACTTAAAAACGGTAAATTTTATGTACACTTTGCCACAATAAAAATATTCTTATTTTTAGGGGCACCTGGGTGGCTCAGTCGGTTATGTGTCTACCTTTGTCTCAGGTCATGATCCTAGGCTCAGGTCATGATCCCAGGGTCCTGGAATCGAGCCCCTAGTGAGCAGGGAGTGTGCTTCTCCCTCTCCCTCTGCAGCTCCGCAGGCTTGTGCTCTCTCTCACTCTCTTTTTCAAATAAATAAATAAAATCTTAAAAAAATAAATAAAAAAAGAAAGCGCAGGAAATAGGTGGCTTAGAGAACTACCCACCATGACGGCTTTCTCTGGGTCAGTGGTTGGCACCTTAATTTCCTATGATGATGGTTTCCAGTGATGAGACCCCCAAGGTATCAGGACCTACAGTTTATAAAAGCTGACTGACTGGACTATGGCATAGGAGGGGAAAACGCTGCTCTACAGCACAGAGAGGTAAAGTCACTCCTTCCTGAGTAACTTTAGAAGTGTATAACACAGATGGGACCATTAAAAAAATTAGATATTATTTAAACTCATTAATATTGAGCTAAGAAGTTTGTTGCTAGGCAATTATGATTAAAATGGGTGAATCTTCAGCCTCGTGAAAACTGCTTAATGATACTTCCAAGTGGAAATTTGTTTTTTCTATTTATCACCAAGTATCAAAATCAGACCTTCTTACAGTCCAAAGAAAATCAGCCATAATGCAGTTACACATATGTAAATGTTAAGCATATACATAAACCAGAAAGACAATTCATGTTTGCTTGAAGCCAGAATGGATTACCCATCTTGTGTAATCTCTTTTTTTAATGATTTTCCAAAGAATAAATTCACAAGTTCTAATTTTAGTACCTCTTCATCATCAGGAGGAAAAGTGATTAAATATTCAGCACTCACAGCTCTCTATGGAGTTGTTATTATCATTCCCATTATAAGATGAGGAGAAAACACTAAGAAGGATTAAATAAATTGCCTGAGGACACATAGGCAGACAGCACAAATAGGATTCAAACTTGTATCTGACTAAAAACAACTGCTGCTACTTCTTTATGTTTTCTTCCAATTAAAAATTATTAAAATTGTGTCTTACAAAGCATGGGAAGACCCTGTGTGAGCTAAAATAAACACGAGGTTCCTGTTTCCTCTGGATTAACAGATACAGCAAATTTGCTGATATAATGACATAGTCTTCATACATATGGAAGAGGAACTGAACATTAAGACTTGAACTTCCCAGGAAAGTCTTCAAGTGAAGCTATAAAGGAACAGACCAGGAACTCCTGGGCGGAGGAACAAGCTCACAGCATGGACAGTTGTCTTCCTTTGAACATCATGGACCCATGAGACAAGCTCTTATACAGAGTAGAAGATAAATAGCTGTTGAATCAACAAGTATGAGGACTAATTAATAAAATAATTTGGCTGGAGGGAAAGTTTTATGCAGAAACATAACAAAAGGCAAAATTGACCAGAGACAGGAAGGGAGCTTATAGAATGATTTCACTGTGAGACTATGAATTCTAAACTTCACCCTCTAGAAAACGGGGAGGTGACAAAAGTTGAATAATAAAAGACAGAGTGGATTTGTTGTCTAGGAGGGACTGGAAGAGAGATTGGTGAGAGACATTAGCCCAGGTGTGAGGTAATGAGTATATTAGGGCTGGGAGCGGCAGAGAGAAATGAAAAGGGATAGTTTTTCCTATGAAAGAGTGGAAACCTATTTAAGAATAAATATGACTGGATTAAGAAGATTTGGTCCATATATACAATGGAATATTACTCAGCCATCAAAAAGAACAATTTCATAACATTTGCAGCAACATGGATGGGACTAGAGGAAATAATGCTAAGTGAAATAAGTCAAGCAGAGAAGGACAATTATCATATGGTTTCACTCATTTATGGAACATAAGAAATAGGAAGATCGGTAGGAGAAGAAAGGGAAGAATGAAGGGGGGGTGAACAGAAGGGGGAATGAACCATGAGAGACTATGGACTCTGGGAAACAAACTGAGGGCTTCAGAGGCGAGGAGGGTGGGGGATTTGGATAGGCCGGTGATGGGTATTAAGGAGGGCACGTATTGCATGGTGCACTGGGTGTTATACTCTGGTAATGAATCATGGAACATTACATCAAAAACTAGGAATGTAATGTATGGTGACTAACATAACAATAAAAAATTATTATAAAAAAAAGAATAAGTATGACAAATACATTTCAACAAAATGGATATATCCCTATTGGCAAATTTTTCTTATAGTTGAAGATGAAGAAAAAAGTACTTGTAGTAAAACGAATTCATTTGGATTTTAATAAATAAATGTTAAGGTGGCTATATTATTTGATTAATGTTTACCATTCATTTAGTTACCTCTCCAGATACTTTTGCATATACGCTAACATGTGATTTGCTGACAAAATTTTAGCATCTACACTGAGAAAGGGCACTCAACTGCAAATAAGTTAACAAAGCACTTCCTTTTGCCACTTGAAGGAAAAAAAAAAAGGCTGATAAAACTTTGGGCCAAGAAGATAATCATTTACTTCAGTATTTGGTGAAATCGTAAGTTAAAAAACAAGGAAGATCCATTGGCTTTATCCAATTTCTTTTTGCTTCAAAGAAAACAAGTAAGAAAAGCCCAGAATTGTAAGACCATCTGTTATTTGGACTGAATATAATTCAAACTCTGAGTATTTTGTTTTTAATCCTGGCCTCCTACTAGACTCAAAATAAGGTATATTGGTTACCTGCCAGTAGGTAAGTCTCACACCAGAGTACAAGTGGCCTCTCACAGGCAACCGGGATAAATGAACACTCAAAAGTCATCCAGAGGTGCCCTTCCAAATCACTTGCAGTTATGCGTTATTTAATCTCCACGGCAATGCTTTTGTGACATAGGTCAGGATCTCTTTGTAGGCAACCAGGTGGCTGAGTCAAGTGACACAAAAGTCAGGATTTTAGGGCTTCATTCAGCTGCTCCATTTTCATCTGTTTATTAGACCAAAGTAGTTAAGACTTAACCCAACTATGTTTTCAAAATGCATGATCATAAAGGATAGATTCTTGGCTGCAGTAAAAATTTTAAACCAAAAATAAATAAAAAGATGTTTCATCCAGCTGTGGAGTTTGAGTTTATAGAAGAGTATTTATTAACACAATAACGACCTTAGCATTAAGGGCTTGTATTTCTTAAAAGCTCTTCAGAGCTTGGAATACTCACCAATACACTATGGCAGATGGCATATAAATGGGCTTACTTACTACTTTGTTCATCTTTTGTTTTAAATTTATTTATTAATTCACAAAGGAAGTGGAGTATTTTCCATGGGAAAAGTATAAAGCCTGAGTTTATGAAAATAAAAAATGAAGGGTAATAGAAGAACCACCCCTCAAATAGCACAAAATAAATTGTTGTAAAAAGCAAGAACAAAAATGAGAAAATAGTGGATATTCCCACTTTTGATGCAAAAAAAAAAAAAGGAAATGCTGCTCATCTTCATCTGTTAAACCCTTTGACTTACCTTTCCCCAAATAAGTCAATTCTGATTTTAATATTAAACATCTATTGATGTAGTAGAGATAATGAGGTTATTTGTCTATTCATCTATCTGTACATTCAGATTTACATTTACGTTCAAAACATACTATCATTTGATGCATTCATTTTTTAAAATGTCAATGTTTTATTTGAGAAAGAGAGAAACAAAAAATTCAGGGAATAAAAAGAGGGGTCAGAAACAATGTGACACAATAGTAGTGCTACAAAGGACCCCAGGGAGCCATACAGAACCTTTATCTACCTGTAAGAAGCCTGCAGCTTGCTTATTTAAGATAAATACTTGTCTTTGCTTTCTTCCTGCACATTCCTGATGCAATAGACTGGGAAGCAACAGGGCTATTATGTGCGTGCTCTTGTGTGTGTGTGTGTGTGTGTGTGTGTGTGTGTGTGTGTGTTTTGTTTTTTTGGGTTTTTTGTGTGTTTTGGAGGGTTTTTGCTGTGTAATACCAGTATGCCTTTTGCATAGTCATCGAACTTTTTGTGCCTCAGTTTAGCCATATAGAAAAATCAATGGATTGTATTATAAACTTTTAGCTTTCTTCGAAGACTCAGAAAAAATAGACTACATTTAAGAGGACTTTTAGTTTCTCAAGTTGAATTCAGAGAATTTTCCCCCAACGAATAAATAAACTCTCAAGACAAAAGGCCAAATTCCAACATCAAAAGCAGGATCTAACCTTGTGTGCATTGCTAAATACCTCCAAGGAGAAATGCAAATGTGTGTTTTGTGTGTGTGTGTGTGTGTGTGTGTATAGCTGTGGTATTTGTCTCTATCTACTTACAAACGTGAGTACAAACTAATGGGACAGCATATTGAATGTGATGTGAGTATAAAAGCTACACCTTTTACAAATATTAAACATTGTAGTTCTATGGGATATTCTATTGGGCTTGCAAAATGTATTAAGATGTAAACCACAGAACTCACTGAGACACAGCAGTTCTAATTTGAAGGTGGTTAAAGTCATACATGCAAAATTAGCCTGGTCTTACTCTATAATAGATGGGGTAAGTAAAGACATTTAGGCTTATAACTGAAGAGTGTAGCCATTCTCATTGAGAATAGTACTTTTTTAAGTCGATATGCATGACTTGATGTACGCTGCATTGAAGGAGAGGTAGGATATGGAGGTGGCTACCCATCATCTACTGTGAGTTTCACAGAGTTATAGAATCTCAGGTGGTGCCGGGGCTGGGCCCATAGAGTCACAATAATTTCAGAATTCATTACTTAGGTTTGAAAGCCCAGAAATTCTAATAAGTCAGGAGTGAGACAGGCATGGGTCCTCTTGACAACAACAGTACTCAAGGCAATACATTATATTATTTAAGAGAGAAGGTTCTGGGCCAGCTTGCCTTAGTTTCAACACCAGCCCTGACACTTTCTACCCAAGCAAATTGAACAAGTCATTTAATGTTTCTGTACCTTGATGTCCTCATTTTTGAAAAAGAAAAAAAAAAAAAGATGACTTTGGTCTTTACCTCAGGGTTAGAATATCCAATGTGCTTAGAAAAAAGATCCATAGCCTATAATCGTAAGGTGGTGAATCTCCGATGTCAATTTTTCCATTTGTTGTGCCTCAACAGTCTCTGGACAGTCCTGAGAGCACATGGCTAAAGCTCCTCTTTTTGGGGTTTCTTCCAATTTTATCCACTGTCTACCTCTTTAATCTATAGCTTTCACTGCCACGTTGAGACTTGATAAGATTTCTAGGCCTTTATTTTTCTTCACTTGCCATGAAGAAAATCATTTATTCAATAAGTTTTATTGAATAAATACTATGTGTCTGATACTATTCTAGGCACTGTGGACACATGAGTGTTGTATCAGATGGAGACACACGCTACAGAGAAAAATCATGTTGGGGAGTGTCAGTTCTCCAATTAGGTGACATTTGAGCAGAGACTTATGGGAAGAGGGTGAATAATCCAGGAAGATATTCGAAGCCTAGTGTTTGAGGGACAAATGACAGAATACCGTGCAGCTGGGTCATGCTTGCTGCATAGAGCCTCATAGAAGCCAATGTGTCTGAGGCAAAGTGAGGGAAGAAAAGAGGGGATCATTCAGCCCTGTGTAAGGAACGTGGCTTTCACTCTCCGTGCCGTATGAATCTTTTGAAGGTTTGGAGTCAAGAAGGGGTATAATCAAACATGGTTTATGAAAAAGAAAAAAGTATGCCTTTGATTGAGGTGCTGCAAATAGATTGAAAGAGAGCAAGAGCCAATGCAATTAGAAAGCTCTTCCAAAAATTCAGGCAAGAAATGATGATGATGAAGAAAGAATTTGCATTCTGGATATCTAGGCTGTGGGAATAGAGCCAATAGTGTTTGTTCACAAACTGGATGTGGCTAGGAATGACGGAAGTCGTAGACAACTTCAATGTTTTTGGTGTATCTGGGAGCAAGGGGTTGATTTTTAATGAGCTGGCAAAACTATGGAATAGGTAGAGTTTGAGGAATCCGGGGTCATGTTAGTTTGTTTAAATATGAGTTGGCTATTAGATACTTGTGTAGTAGTCACAAGGAGGCGGTGAGGTAAATTGTCAAGATGTGGTCACTCTGGGAGGGAGAGCACAGGGGTGCACTCATCATTACCATGATATTTTGGATGTGCCCATGACTTTCACGCATTAACAAGATATTGTTAGTCATTTCTCTCAGTAAGTACATCTATGCCAGTTAGTATGACAATAAGTAATAAAATACCTTCATTTCCACTTACCCAGCAAGGTATTGGTAGAGCTGTAAGAGATCATCTCCACAAGCATGATGAATAGCTGTATGGTGTGAGGTAAAGGGACAACCCCATCAATTCTTGGTTCTATTTTTTGGCCACCTCTCTACATTTGGACATTATTTGCCTACATTGTATCTCCGAATCTACAGCACGTTGAATTCTGATCTCGTAAACAACACAATGTATAGGGTGATTACTGACTCCAAGCAGAAGGAAAAAAGTGGAACAAAAGAATTTACTACTTTTGACTCTCCAACTGAATCAGAATATTGATCCACACAGATGAAGATAAACATTTCAAATCATTTTCATTCCATGAGTCTGAATGTATGTTCCTCCTATTACTAGGTCTCACTTCTTTCCTCTAACCTACCCTTGCTTTTAATATTTTTCTGGCCTGGTCTAAGTACATTTAACTACATGGAAATGGAATTTTATTTTCTTCTGAGAATTCTGATGATTTGTTAGCTGCAATGATTTCATATGCTGTATTAATGTGCTTGTCATTACAGACCATAGGATAAAAGCATGTTTTCTTTTTTATTTAAAAGTTCTTTTTAAGTATAGATACAGATTCCCATGCAGTGTCTGAAAGGATTACAATTGCTTGTATATTTTCCTTGTTTGGTGTACCTGTTCTTTCTCTCATTTCATTCTATGCCACTTATTTTTAATTAAGTATAATCACTTCTCACCAGGATGCTTCCTTTTTTCTAGAAAGTTGTCTCTAAATTCTTCAAATGTTCAAAAGCCACTAAACATTTCCTAATACAGTGGGATTCATTCTTTGGAATGTCTCTAAAACAATGCACGTTCTATGCAACAAATCAAAATATGCATACCACTGTCCCTGTATTTCCAAAGCTGTTTCTGATTACTGATAGAAATTCCCCTGTTCTTCATTAAAGGCTGAGATTCTTTTAAAACGCTTATTTACGGCTGCCTGGTCCACAGGGGCAAACTGTGGATTTAATCGCCTACAGCACCAAATCTCTTTTAACATTTGGCCAACTGAGCATTAGGTAACTTGTTGGCTGGGGGGGTGCCACGTTCCTACTCAGTGTATAGATAAGGTAGCCACAATCCAATATGCTTCATTTACTTTCAAGTATTATTAACACTAATGAGCATTACATCCACACATCAAGGAAAGATACAGAATGGAGTCACTGCTTCTCAGACTTCATTAAGCTCGGCATCATTTTATTCAGGGGACAAGTCTCTAATTTTAGAATGTTCTTTAAAGACAGATGAAAACAAATACACTGCAATTAATAGAAAGTATTGCCTCCCTGTTTAATAGATAGCATGTCTTCAGATACAGCTGTGAGTTTTAAAAGATATTTCCTGGGGTAAAAGGAGAAGATAATTAACTGTACCATAATAGAAAGTAATTCATTAAATGACAGAATTTTATTTTTTCCTGATATAAGTAATACAGTCAGGTGTCCACATTATTTTCATATCTGCTTTTGTGACTGTGATCTACTGCATGAGGTTCTCATTTAAATTTAATTTTTGTTACATGATTAATATTGTTAGTTACTATATGTCTTTAAATGCTTTTTAGCTCTGCACCTACACTATAAAATTAAAAATAAGTCTTTCCTCCTGGAAATGTCAGTTTATCCCCCCCCCTTTTTTTTAACCTTAAATCTAGAGTATGTTTTCAAGGTCTCTTCTAAAATGATAACCTTCATATGAGTCAGAGGAGTTTAAGAACATCTCTGGATTAGTCTGGCTTCAGTGAGGTTAAAGGCGGCAACAGTATGCCCACAAAGAGATACGATAAGCAGTTATAATGGGTATCACTAGACACAACACCAAATATAAATCAAAACTAACACATGCCCTCCCCCACAAATCCTCTCAAGTTAAATTCCTTGAATTTAATTATTATAGCAAATGGTAATATAACAAGAGTGTCTACTGTCAGGGAAAAAATTTTTTAAGACAGATGTGAACCATACAAAGCATATGTAAAACACGTGTGATCCAGAGCAAGGTCATAGGACCCATTGAAAGAACACATGTGGAGTACATGAACCACATGTGGACACATGTTGTGAAATCATGTGTTTCTGTTTATTGCCAAGACTCATATCATATTCTAAAGAAATCAGGGGCTCTTAAATAAACTTTGTACTTCTTAAAGTAAATGGATACCTTTTTGTTTAAAATCCGTAGTGTAGGCAGACAAGGGCCCTCAAATCTAATACTGGGCTTGAAAGTATTCAAAACCCTGTTTCACTCCTGTTTTCCTATCCCAGGGTGATTCAGTTGATTATTCTAAGGGAGTAAAGATTTCTTCCTCGCCCACAGCTAATTCTTTGAGGATGCCATAGCTTATCATGAAACCTAAGCAAACAGAGCCTAAGTGTGTGAATTAGAAGCAACTGTGGCTTGAGTGGGCTTTTTCTTTCCTAAAACTTAAATTAGCAAGACACAGATGCCTTATCTCGTGCATCTGGAATAAAATTAAAATCCTTCATACTTAAGAAAATCGTTGAAATGTAAAAAGCTAATGAGAATATTTACTTTATTTTATATGTACTTGGGGGAATAAAATATTTACATAATTTAAAGTGAATAATAAGACATATATACATGGAAATAGGCACAAATATGTTACATGCCTTTCACCCTTATTTTCTAGAGCATAATGACAGTAACAGTGCCTTATACATAGGCATCAATTTAATTAAAATATAAACCCTTTAAGAAATACAGTACACCTAGAATTAGGGAAGGCAACTACATCCTATTTGTAGAAAGAATCAAAGGTATAATAACAAATGAGGGGAGTCAAAGTTTGGCTCTCATTAAACTTGTGACTTCAAACAAATGATACACTTTTTCGAGTCTCATTTTTTGCATAAAGAAACCTTCTTACTTAATAGGGGTTTGTAAATTTCATGAACTATTACATGCAAAATCCTATTGTAAATAGAAATTTATTATGTGTACATATGTTAGTTATTTCCATTCACAACTTACACGTGAGGAACACTGAGGTTCAGAAAAGTAATCCAGTTGTCACATGACCACTAATTAGTAGGGCTAAATGAGAAGATAGATATTTTTACTTCCAGTTCCTCCATCATCTTCCAAAAAGTGAAATGAACAGAGTATGTTTCTCCTTAACGGGACATTCATTCTGACCCTAAACTCAACAGATATGCATTGATACCACAGATAATCATTGTTATAACAATGTCACATTCACATTTACAGCATTTTACAGTTTCCAATGTAAGCATGATCCAAGAAGCATTTGTTTCTCCCACTTTATGAAACAGGGAAGCAGGGAAATTGCCTTCTTTCTATAGATGAGTAAACTAAGGTTCCGAGGCCATGATATATAGGTTGCTTAAATTCATATATTTATTAAGAGGCAAAACTAAGAATCTAATTGGACAGATGAAATTCTAAACCCAGTAATTATTTGCTACTCAATTATAATACTTCAATATATGAATACAGGCTCTCAATATCATGTACCTGAATACTCATATCCAGAATATTTCAAATGATGGTGCTCTTCAAAATGAGGGTACGATGGAAGAAAAGCACGACATTAGGAGGAAAAACCTTAGCACTGAAAAGAATGGGAAGATTTTCCTTTGTTACTGTTCTTGGCAAAGTGCAGTAGACCATCAGCACTTTCTGGAAAGATAAAAAGTCCAAGCTGCTAACTGCACTTCAAATGTATCTGTTACCTATTGTTTCTTGTTGCTTTTGAAAGTATCAATCTATCAGATCTCAAGATTTTAAAACTATTTTTCTTAGAGATGTATTTTTTTAACTAAAACGTCTTGTTAGTATAACTTTCCCCTTTAAACCTGGCTCACTGCCATTCATAGTTCAAGACAAAATTCTAATATTACTTTTGTAAATCCTTCCTGGACTGTCCTAGACAGAGTTAATTCCATCTTTCCCTTATACTTGTCACACTGTTACAATTTATCTACTTGCAAGTCTGCCTTTTATCTCTACTAGTCTGAAAATACTTCAAGAGCAGAGTCATTATTTTTATAACTTTGTATCCACCGTGCTAGGTCAGGTTATCCAAAATAGTAATTATGGGGCACTGGCTGGCTCAGTTTGTAGAGCATGAGACTCTCGATCTCGGGGTCATGAGCTTGAGGCCCACATCGGAGGCAGAGTTTACTTAAAATAAATAAATAAAATGGTAATTTGAAGAAGTAAAGAATGAATGAATGATTGAACAAACAATATGTGGTTACTTTTCCGTTTTGGTGTTGGTTGACTTAGAAGTTCACAAGCTCAGTTCAGGTGCTAGGTAGGGGCCAGCCCCATACAGAACTAAACTACTTCCATCCTAAAGGAAAATAATTCAAATAACCAAGCTGCTAGATTTTTGTTTATTCCTCTTAGGTTACCTTTTAATGAAACATCCCTTTCAATAAGTAGGTAGAGAAGTTTCCTGGCTCTTCCTTAAATGATTACATCTTACGCATGATATTTTATAATTTTCACAAGGCACTCCCCCGCTCCCTCCACCTGGATGCTAGAAAGAATATTGGTGCATAGAGAATTATAGACAGTATCACTGTATTGGGCCTGGAATTATTTTCTGGATTTTGACAATAGATTATGTACACAACTTTTATCATACCCTGCATCTCCATTGGAAATACACGAAAGCGTAGTATTTTGTCGTTTCAATTTGTCACAACCCATTGACATTCCTCCACCAGAGATGTGGGGTTGGAAATGTGAGTCTCGCCCCTTTCATCTCATCTTAATGAACCAAGAGGAATGAGAACCACTCGGCATTTTGGCTGTACGCTTCCTACCATGTGTAGGGCAGACACTGTGTTAGCCAGTTTCCAAAGAGTATGCTGATCGTGCATGCTTTCACATTTGATCAATGCAAATTTGACAGTGTGCTACTTGGTTTCTTCCAAGCTTGGGTCTTATGCCTTCAAACAGGTATAAAGTGTCCAGCTCAATCTGAACCAATGGTTCTATTCCGCTTCCCGCATCTAATCCTCTCCCCATAATAATCCATGTACCTCTATATGACCACAAATATGGTAAATATATTTTAAAACCTCCTCTTGTGCACAAAGGAGGTACAAACTACTTTTGTACACAGGCATGGTTTGTGCAGTCTAGACCCACCCTACCTCCTTAGGCTTACCTTTAACTACTTTTCTTCCTGTCGCCTCTTAAGCACCTTTATTCTCCAACCACATGAAGTTCTTCTGGTTTTTGAAATATGATTTCTACTTGATTTTCCTGGATTGTACTATCTCTACCTCTGCCTGTACCAATCCTTACTGATCCTTCAATAATTAACTGAAATATCATCTATTTTATGAATCTCTTTCTTTTCATGCTTTCAGAGCCCTTTGTACTACTTCTGTGGAAGAAATGGTCACATTGTAATACAATTATTTGCTTATTCATCCTGTTTTGCATTAGACTGGAGAATTATCAAGGTAAGGAATTATATCACATGCACATTTCATATACTTTTGCATTTACCCAGTTATTAAATAGTATATGGTAAAAGCTTGAAAGATTAAAGGAAGCAATGCAGGGATGGAATGGCAGATCTTATATGAAAAGGAACAGTTAATGCACACATCCCAAAATATCTTTTGCATGAGAATTAGCAATTTGTCATTCTTAATTCTCAGAGGTTCATTTCTAGTAAGGGATGCTGCTGATGATAAAGGCTATATCATGGATTCTGAATAAATTTATTCAGAGTTTTATAAAGCATTGTGTCTGTTTGGGGGAGAGAGGTTTCAAGTACAGAATGACTCTTAACTCTTGTTTATATTATAATATGATCACCTCCCAATATTGGACCAACTATTGAAAGCAAATGATACTTGTACTTATCTTTTATCTTTGTGTACATCATTATCAAAGCCAATTTATCACTGAATTTTGGTTTCCAATAATAAGCATGTGCTCATGAACCCATCTTGGGATGATATCAGCCAAACATAGCATAATTTGCATCTAATAAAATGTGCATTTGTATCCCATATCCAATAAAATACATAAAAACTGAGTGTCAACAATGTACAAGGTGCCCTGGAAAAGAGTAACTCACTGAACAACTGTGAAATCTTAGTAAGGGAAAACCCTAAAGAACATTTATATATAGTGAAAGTTTTACTTTTGTTACAGTTTTCTGATGACCTTAATGCTAATAAGAGTGTGAATGTTAAGAAGTTTTGATCTCTGAGCAACTATCAAAGGTAGGACTGTTTCCCAAAATAGATAAGATAGGGGACAGTCTCCATACTCTGTGTTATACCTCAAGAGAATTTCCACTGTGCTCGTAGTACACACACACACACACACACACACACACACACACACACTGGTTAGGACATCCCCTTTATTTCTGAAAGTCACTCAGAGGTTTTAGTTTAAGTCAAATAGTCTAAGTGCATTTCTTAAAATCTCGAAGGCCCAAGGAAGAAGTGACATTTAGTCTCTGAAAGAATGAACGAATTTGTTCCAGAGACAGTTTTGTTAGGGAGCAGGAGTGAGAAAGTGCATTACAGAGATGGGGGAAGGGCCAGTGAGAAGTAAGTGCATGTACTTCCATGTCGCTCAAGGAACACTTCACCTTTGTTAGTTTTGTCATTGGCAAAAGGAAGACTTTCCTCTGTCTAAAACTATCAATCCTGAGAACTAATAAGAGCATAAACAACATCACAGTCAAAAAACTTTTTTTCTTAAATCTTCCCAGCAAGAAGCTGGGGGATAATAATTTAATACCGGTCCCACAGGTGTCACAGAATTGAAGCTTCCTTTAACGTGTGATCCTTTCTCCTATGGTGACTAACCGCGCCTTTCCCTGAATAACAACAAATACTATATGGTCCTTCCATTACTAAAAAACTGAGATATTTCTTAATGACAATAAATCTCCTATAAATAGTTGTCTGTTGAACCCCATACCATGTCCCAATATGAAGCATTTCCATTTTAAGTCAAGCAAGTCTTGCTGGCATGTGAGAAATGTTGTATTTCTCATGATGACCTACAAAACAATTTACTATGAGTCATCATAGGAGTCAGAGTAAAGATCATGGAAGAAGAATTATTTATTATAGGGGTAATATGTTGGTTTTAAATTTTTGTTCTTATTGTGGTTTTTTGATGGGCCACTTTATAATAAAGAGCACCTAAGAATGCCTGTGTTAATGCCTGTGTTTTCATTTAATATCTTCTCATTAGGAGTGCAGTACTATTCCTATTTACTTATTAACAATCTTACAAAGAGAAGTGAACATGGAACACACTGTTTTAAAGCAATTTGTGACAGAAAATACTGTGCTTACACTATTCAAGGAACTTAATCCATCTTGTCTATCTCAAAAGGAAATGTATGTTTTGGGGTATTCAGAAACTGTGTACAGACATTCCCTTGTGACTTTTTTGTAGTTTCTTTCAAAATTATCTATAAAAATCACTGTATGCTTTAATTTCTTGGGAATTTATTTATAACAAAATACCAAAGACTTCTAAAGGAAATCTGAACTCCTTTTTTCTTTGACACACACACACGTACACACACACAATTGATAATATAAACTTATTGATTTTGAAATCTAGTCTATTATAAATCAAAGTGCACCGAACTGTGCAGAGAAAGCTGCACATGTGCCTAACCAAGCCTCAGATATGAGACATTCTTTTTCTCAAAGTCTTCTGTTTAACACTGAGATAGATTAACAAAACATTTAAATCACTTAGGCCATATCTTGTCTTGTATCTGTACTTTGCATGTATTATTTCAACACATGTTCCTAAAACTAGGGAGCACTAGACTAGAAAGGTACTGCTTAATTTAGTGGCATTGCCTTTGAATAACCTGTAGGCTTTTCAAAAAGATTTTCATTGAGTCAAAAATTAAAATTGAGTCACTTGGCTAAGTGGAACACACTGGAGCATCCCTGATGCTTGTGTGCACACCTAAACCTTTATAATGTTAAGAGGATGTGCACAGAAGCAACAGGAAGACGGTTTATCTTGATGCTACCATGGCTAGTTTGAAAGCATTCTCATATAAGAGGTTGCAAGACTTATTTTCAGCACGGTGCATGGGAATTAGGCACATAATTCTGACTACAATAGTGGGAGTGGTGAGTTTAATTCCACCCACACATCCTTATTAACTGAAAGCATCATTTCCAAGCTGCAAGACTTCAAAATCCTGGTTCCAGCAGCAGTGGTGTCTGCCAGTATCCCATAAAGCTTTATTTCCCTAAGGTTTCCACAATATGACATATTTGGATCATGTTCAGTTCCTACCTTCCCCTGTGTACATTCATTTCGTGTATTTTTATTGTTCTCTTAATTATCTGCACATAGATATTAATTCCAGAATGTACAAATAGGCTCCATTGTGATTTCTCCACCACACTTTATATGATAACATCACTTATGAATGCTATTTACAAGTTTCCAGGCAGACGTGTGGTTGATCTAAATTTGAAGGACAGCAGCATTCAGATATCTGCTTTCAATTTATGTGCATGTTTTCCCCTGTTATTTTCCCTTTTTTATGGCTGTATTAATTGTTACCAGAAGTCTCTATGAAATGAATGAGCAAACCAACAATGGAATGTAGCAGATTAGAAATTATTGTTTTGCTCCATCTGAGAAACGTGTCAATTCAGCCTAATCCTTATGTCTTCAGAACATTCATGGAATGTTACACCACTTGATTCTCAGCATGTGGGCAGTAGCTGACCAACGGGACATGAACTGTCCGAAAGTTGATGCTTTTATCGACCCATTTGACACTTACGATACTTGCAGAAATGATGAAGCGAAAACGAACCCATCACTAAGGGAAACGGGACATGTGGGAATTGGTATGTTGCAGCTCACTAAGTCTTAAGGCATTAAAGCTAAGGATTAATCCAAAGAGTCTGTGGCTGGCATCAAAGCCATAGACTAGCAGCATGCCTCAGTGAGTTAGGCAGCAGAATGGGGAGCAAAGGGCCCTGTGGTCTAATCCCCAAGTATCGACTTACTATTTGGTCAGGTTTATTTCTGTAAATGTCTTTTGATACAATGCAATATGTTCTTCCTTTTTAAAAAAGGACTTTTAAAAAGTATAAATAAAATTACTAATTGCTTGAAAACATTGTTTAAAAGCATATGAATAAAACCGTAATTTGCAAAACATGTAACTCTTGTGGCTCCAGTCTGGAAGACCCTGGCCAAGTGACAGTGGGATCAACACTGAGGATTGGAAGAATCAAGTAAAGAATATGTCATAGGTCTTTAGATTGAGATTAAAGTGTAATGTGATCAAGTCAATCAAGAAATAACATGACAAGGAAATGCCTCCAACCCCTTCGGAGTGCAATATAATTGTTACTGTCACCTCTGAAAACAGTTCAGATGGACACGTTAACTTCCATTGATCTAGAAAATGGAAGGAATAACCAGTCCTTCTTAACCAATCCTTCTTTCTCTCTCCCTCTTTCTCTTTCTCTCTCTCTCTCTCTTTTTTTTTTTTTTTTTTTTTTTTACATTTACCAGTTGTTCTCAAAGACCCCACCCAGTCCAATTAATCAGAGGTGTGGTCCAGCCATGGGTATTTTTAAAAACACTCCAGGGGCACCTGGGTGGCTCAGTCGTTAAGCATCTGCCTTCGGCTTAGGGCGTGATCCCAGAGTCCTAGGATCAAGCCCCACATCAGGCTCCTCTGCTGGGAGCCTGCTTCTTCCTCTCCCACTCCTTCTCTCACTGGCTGTCTCTCTCTCTGTCAAATAAATAAAAAAAATCTTTAAAAAAAAAAAAAGTAATTAAAAAAAAAAACAACACTCCAAGTGACCCAAGTGAGTACCCAATATTGACAGCATTTTAGAAGTGCTAATCAACAGCTTACTCAGTGTGAATAGCAGCATAAGGTATGTTTGTGAGTGTGTGTGTAGCCATGACCAATTCCCAGAGTAGAT
The DNA here is from genome assembly GCF_002007445.2 of Ailuropoda melanoleuca. Classification (NCBI taxonomy): domain Eukaryota; kingdom Metazoa; phylum Chordata; class Mammalia; order Carnivora; family Ursidae; genus Ailuropoda; species Ailuropoda melanoleuca. The sequence continues at coordinate 49,587,334 of NC_048226.1, forward strand.
TACTAACTCCCAAATAATAATTTGTTCCACAGTAATGTTAAACAGCCACACTGCGAACTGCTTCACAAGAATGCTATGCCTGACTTCTTTTTGGTTTTCTTTCCTTCTTTCTCCTTTTCTTTCTAGACCAAATCAGAGACAGAATCCCTTATCTTTTCTTTAAAAAAAAAAAAAAAAGCCAGCTTGATTGGCAATGCTACACTGATGTGTACATTTGTATGACAGGGAAATGTTTCTGCATCATGTTACTAAGTGACAAAAGGTTGTCAGCATGGGACAACCTCCTTTTGTCCCTTCATGGGGTACAACTCTCACTACCCATCTAGACAGTCAAATGCTATTGTCATTTACTCTTAAAATGAAGAGTCCTTTCTTTCCTGCCTCTGTCCATACAGGCTAATGCAGGGTTACATTCACTTAGTAGAAAAGATACAATATGTAACATGGTAAGCAGCAATGCATGATGGCTGCTAGTCTTTGTCTTCATGCACATTCCAATAAATGTTCACCCAGGAAATATTTAAGAAATGTTTCCTGAATTCACATTAGACACATAGGAGAAGATCATGTTGAATTCCCTCAAGTGGCTCCAAAACTTTATACCTAGTTATTCTGGGTCGATGGAAAATAGATGGCAAGATGGAGTCAGACTTGCAAGAGTGAAAAGAGCATGGAAAGGTAAGGAGAACCTTCAGAGCATGATGCAAATCTGATACCCATAGAAAGAGAGAAATGGAAGGAAGATTAAATAAGAAAATCCTCAGGCTACATCACAGTTCCAAGAAAATTTGGCAAGGTCAATGGGCCAATCTTCAAAGTCACCTGTTGGAGCAATCTTGCATTTCACAGAAATGGTTTGCTCTTCTATCCCCAGCAGGCTCTGTCCTGTGCTGGGAGCAACCTACAGAAAGTGTGGCAGTAACTGGAGCCATCAGTCAATTATGCTCTTTATAACAGCAGATCTGAGGGTCATGTTTTCAAAGCTACCCCAGTCCATCCTTTGTGATACACATATCCACTCCTCCATGATGCTTAGGGGAACAGCTCTTCCATAACTCCTAGGAGCTTATCTTCCTGAAGAGAACCTTGAGAGTGGAAGGTTAGGGGCACCTGGGTGGCTCAGTCAGTTAAGCATCCAATTCTTGGTTTCAGCTAAGGTCGTGATCTCAGGGTCCTGAGATCGAGCCCCATATCGGGCTTGGTGCTCAGTGCAGAGTCTGCTTGTCCCTCTCCCTCTGATCCTCCCCGCTTTCATAAATAAATAAAAATAAATAAATAATGTTAAAAAGTGGAAGGTTAGTAAGATAAACAGTAGCCCTTCTCTCTACAAATGGTCTGAGCCACAGTTGGTACTCATTCTTGCCCATCTCCAGTAAAAATCCTAAATATCCCAGACTTGATAGGATAGGCCAGAAGTTACCTGAATGTGCTGAAGTTGCACTACAGGAAAGGAACTTTGAAATTATGAGACTTGGAGTTAACATAGGGAGGCTGGCATATTTGTTAGTTCACCCCTCTGAGGGTGGGGAAGAGAGGACCAGAGGGAGATAAGAGACTTGCACTTTGCTGTGTAAGCAATCCTCTCTATGCTACTCTGAATTGTCATCAAATGGCTCTGGGAGAGATGAGAAAGGGAACTCTAGATTTTTTACATTAGAATATAAGCAAATGGCATTTGAGCAATGCACTATCTAATTTCTAAGGCATGTTTGCCATCCAATTATCTTTTACATAGATTTTTAGTAATTTTTACTCAGAAAGCTCTGACTTTGCAAAGACATGAAAATATTCATGGAGGCTTGTTTCCCACTATGACTTCAAAAGGTCTTGGCAGTGTGACTCAAATACTCATTCTTGAGGTTCCGAGTTCTTGTCAATTAGGTCTCAAGCCAGGGGTCCTAAACATGGTTGTTCACTATTACAATGGGGCCAGTGAGGACCAAGAGGTGCTCAAATATGTCATCTGGGTTTCACACTGATTCCTCCTCCAGTCCATTTTGTACAAACAGCCCTAATTGCTCCTGCTGCTCAAGATTGATTATCCCTACTGTGGTGGTGACTTCTCTTCACATCCTGTCACTATTGGGGACACGTCCCATATAAAGTATGATTTAATGTATATACTACATCATGAAGGATAGTATCCTGACCTTTCAGAGTTTGCCTCCAAGCTAGTGATTTATTTGTGCCTTTAAAAAGCTACTCAGCTACTCTATGAAGCCAGATACTTCTGGCTAGTGTACTAAATGATGTGACCAGTGGATTTCAGAGTCATGGGTCCAATCCTGTACCTCCTTCACTGTAAAGTGGGTCTTCTGATCAGATGGTATATTGTATGACATTCTATGTCTATGGATCGGACTTTGAATAATTAGGCTGGGTAGTTGTGCTGGGACTCTGAGGGCAGGAAAGTAAAATCTGTACTTAAAGTATCTATCCCTGTGGGAATGGACAGTTGGCCCTCTGGGGATGTAAGGGATTATTTGCAGTCAACAAGGGACCTATTGCATTTTTATAGGAATAGTGCCATATCAAAGGTTCAGGATTGGCCATCACTCTTCCCATGCTTCTAGAAGCTTCTATAGCAGTAAATATCAAGCATCATTAAAGTCCAATTCTAGAGTTTTTTCCTTGACTCTTACTGGCAACTGCTAGCTAATTTTTGAAATTTCTCCAATATATAATCTCTTTTCTTTTTTATCAGATCCTGCATATCCCTAACCAAGTTAACCGTAGTTGGCACATTGTGAGTTAGCAGGGGTGGCAGAGGAAGCTACTGAAATGTCACATGTTGCCTTGTGGAGGAGAAGCTTTTGCAGCATCTTCCAAAACAGGACAAATACTAGTTCTTGAGGGGAAAAAAAAAAAAAAAAGAATGGGACATCTCTATAAACTCATAGGATTCAGGAATCTGCAGAGCCACTTTCTCAGTGGCATACTTCCAGAAGTTACCATCCCTACTTTCAGGTTCAAAGGTGTTCAGATCCTCCCTGGGAGAGCAGTCAAATGTCTCCTGATCTCCACTCTATCAGATCTTTAGTCTGTTGCCCAGCTTTTACTGTGGGAGATAAAGGTACTTTGTAAATTGCTGAAGAGGCCTTTAGCTGCTTGCTAATTGCCCTTGGTTTCTCCTTATCCCTCTGTAAGGAGTCAATACAGGTTAGCAGCAACCAGCAACTCTGCTCTGTTTATAAGCACAGTTCCCATCATACACTACAAATTCCTGAATCAACCACAACTTCAAGGATATTTCCCTCCAACTGGATATTATCCCAGGCCTTATTTATTTAAGGGGGGGGGGGCAGAGGGGAAGGGAGAGGGAGAGGGAGAAGCAGACTCCCTACTGAGCAGGGAGCCTGTGGGGTTTGATCCGGGATGTTGAAATCATGACCTGAGTTAAAGTCAGACGCTCAACTGACTGAGCCACCCAGGCGCCCCTTTCCCAGATCTTAAACAGGATAATCTTTTGTTAACTGGATGGCCATCTTGTGTTAAAAACTATTTATGTCCCAATTACCATTCAGCATGATGTACTTTTCACCAGCCTGGTGGAGAGTGAATCAATTCCAAATCCTCATTTTGCCACCAGTTGTCTTGAATACTCTAGTTACCATTCATATTAGTTTGGGTTCTCCAAGACACAGAAGACAAAATGGTATTAGCAATGAAAGTGAGATGGGGGGGTGCAGTGTGCAGCAGGAGAAAGGAAAAAGAATCTCGAGTTTATGATATAAATATGGATCTTGTATAAGAAAAGAATAATGGAATGAAGATTATTGCAGAGGAATGATGTAAATATAGTGTGGAGAAGGAGGAGAGGGAGAGAGACTGAGAGAAGGGCACTGTTAAGCATCACTAATTTAATCTCATGAATTCTAATTACTTAAAAGTTGAGATGCAGAGAGTAAGTAGCTGGAAAATACAAAAATGACTCTATAGTTCAAGATTATTTTTTGGACCCATGAATTTTTTATGTATAGAATGCTAGAATAAACTGTCTTTTCAAGACACCCTTAGCTGCAGGAATCAGGCTATATCTTTCAATAAAAATATTTTCAAAAAAAAAGATATGGAAGCACTACCTTTAAATTTTTGATCTTGACAATAACATTTTGAGCAACCATAGGTATAATATACCCAATATTTCTGCTTTAAGGCAGAAAACATGGGCCATTACTTTCATTATTCTAAACACCACAGATAAATTTAGATCACCACAATGTAAGGTGAATCAATTACATGTGATCCAGAGAAGAGTATGGAAGTCTGTAATACTAGTAATACTAGAAAATTCTCTTTATAAAACATACGCACGCATGCGTATCTATTTATATGTATATATGTGATGTTGTTAAGTAAAATTTTCTACTTAAAATAAGAGCACTGATTCATGAAAACCTTGTAAAATGTATATAATGCAAAGTTTTTATGATAGGAAAGCCACGAAACCTTTTCAGTCCTAGAAATAGACAGAACAGATGCAAAATTCAAAAGTTTCAGGTATGTAAATGAAAACAGCCAAGCTAAAAGGGGAAAAAAAGGAAACCAGTTAAAAGTATCTTCTCAAACATTCTAGGGTGCCCTGGGATGAACCATTTAGAAATCCAAGATCAGAGCAGATCTCCGAATGTAGATCAAGTTTTATCAAAGCTGACTACTTGGTCTGCAGGTGGAACAAAGGACATAGTTTAACAAATGCAGAAATAATGAGGGTTTCAGATTTCTAACCGAGGCACCAAAAGATATACTTGAGTCTAAAATTTCAAAGCATGGGAGTTCACAACTGAAACTGTACCATTGCCACATAGAATTTCTGCATACCACAGGCAGGACCTGTAAAAGCAAAAATTTCAGTCACACCTTCTTTGCACTTCTATAATAAGAGAATGTATGCTAGATCTAACCTATGAGAAATTTGCAAATTTCAGTCTTTCTGTTCGTTGACCAAAGAGGCCTGTTTATTCTGTGGAAAATTAAGCACATTACTCTTCTGCAGATTCTCAAGATGCTAAAGTTCAAAACCCTGGCACCAGTCATTAAAAGACCGTATTTCAATGTTGCAGATTTGAAGTTGTGTCTTGGGTGATGCTAACACATCACAAAATATAAAAATGTAAATAATTAAGTAAATAAAAATATGCAAATCTTTTTTTTTTTTTTTTTTGCTTATGAGATCCTAAAAGTAACTCCATTCTCTTCCATGTTTATTCTCATTAGAGGCATAGGAAATGGAATGATATCTAGATCATCATGAATTCGTATGCTTGATCTTCCATTTGCTTGCTTGGTGAATTGATCATGTAAATGTCAGTTTACACACATTAAAACTGAGAATACTATTATTACCTCCCTTGTAGTGCTACTGCGAAATTCAAATGTTATAATACCACTAAACTGTAGTGGCTTACTGGATGCTTAAAAAAAAAACTTAGTCATTCTTACATTGTTGTTAATTTCTTTACACCAAGAATGTAGCAATTTTGTACACCTGAAACTAGTATAACAGTGTATGGCAACTATATTTCAATTTTAAAAGGGGGAAAAGGAATGTAGCAATATGAAAGTTCAGAGGATCACAGCATAATTTCTGCATTAAAAGAATACGCATTGTCAAAAATAGTCCTTTTATGCAGTTGTCTCTTAAGTGCTGAAATCACTGTTTGTTTGTTTTTAAGATTTAAAGCAACAGTTGGTCAATATTAATGCAAATAAGAGCTAGAAAAAGATGGATTTGAGGTCTGACTGGGTGGAGGAGGTGAGTGTTAAAGGGACTTGGAATAATTCAGATAAGGCAAGGCCGGTTTCTTCAGATGGGGTGAAAACTTGATTTTCCTAACAAGAAGTGTTCATTGGCATATAGAAGGGAGGGGATCAAGATATCCAGATTGAGTAAAATTCACTAAAAACTTTTAATTACAAAACTGTAGATGTTGATCTTTAACAACCAATTCTCCAAATTGCACTGTCATTCAAAATATACATGATCAAACTCTGGGTCTGTGTTTTGAATATTTTTGCCCTGTGGCTGGAAAACTTCAAAAAATTTTATAGGGCCAAATGTGAAAATTCTCTACTTCTTTAAACATGCCTTAAACTGAGCGATAGTAGGCTTAGATTTACTTACAGTTTTCTTTCTGTAAACACCTTAGTGCCGTCAGCAGCAGCTCGCCTCGGCCACAGTTCTCGTTTCCTCCTGTAATATTTTACTGCTCCTGCTACTTGGCCTACCAGACGGTATTCAGTAGGCACTTTACAACACCTGACAGTAGCAGATAATTTAACCATATTGTCACTGCATCACATAGACTATCAGTGTATCCTTTTCCACTGGCAATGATGCCATCCTTGTTTTTAAATATAAACATGTAGGATAATAAAACCCAGAATTCTCTCTTTATAATTGACTTCATGGAATCACTTATGATAATAAAATTCTCGGTTTGTGCTTGGTGAGGTTGACAGTAACCATTCTAGATACTTCAAGTGGAAAAAGATTGAATACAGTAGAATAGATTTTTTTTTTTTAAACAAAACCGATGACATTTCAAGATTCAAGGAAACTGCTGATAGCTCTCAGATTTGCCACTAACACTTGGGGAGTCATGAGGTTGCACGAACCACAAGAAACTTTGGGCAATGAACACATCTGGCTCCAGACTTGAGACAGAAGGTTTGTGAGAAAACTTTTGGAGATTGCAGCAACAACTTTGTGCCTGATAAAGCTCATGTTTTTGCTCACTGCTACTGGAGGAATTATAATAAGTCTTCTATCACCTTCCTCCTTCCAATTTTTACATTAGTGTCTCTAATTTTCAGACACGAAACCTGTCCCAGTTGGTACAGATTATAGGGAAAAAGTTCCTTGACTTCCAGCTGGGAGAGCATAGAAAGTGGGAAAGCAGTGCTGAGAAGCCTGAGACAATCTCATATTAAATTGTAGTGTATAATTTCTACTGTGCTGCAGTTTCTCTGGGGTAGATTAAGACTTGCTTATGACAAATCTGTATGACATTATGAAAAACTAGGATTTTTTCCCAGCCTTAGGTTTCCAAGTAGCACTTAATGTATCTAAACTGAAGAAAAAAAAAGTCAGTTTTGTTTTTGTTTTTGTTTTTTTAGGAAGATGCCTTGAATTACAGAATAGAAATATACTGGAAAGATAAGATAGTGAAAGCACACAGATTGCTGAATAGACTATTGCTATAATCCAGGGGGAAAAGATGATGAAGGTTAAATTAAATGAAGTGACAACAGAGTTCAAAAGAAGGAATAAATGGAAGAAGCACTTTAACATAAAATTAACTTGAATTGGTAAGTAGCTGAAGGGGAACTCTTGGTTCCTCCCCTTTCCTGTACCACCTTCCACTTTTCCAAACTTACGTACTATTTAATTAATCACTATTTGGCTAAATTGCCTTCCTGTTTCTCAAATATATTTTATATATGTACACATGTATAGTCCCTGTCAATATGGAATCTCTCATCATTTTCCACAAGGATGACTGAGACAGGGTCTAACAAAACAAACAAATTACGCTTCTGGAAAAAGCCCTTCAACAATTTCACACGATCTAAAGGAAAAATTCCAAACTCCTTCATGAAATCAGATGCACACTTGATATATTTATCAGAGCAGGAGCCTGGGCTCTTTAACTTGTGGGTATCATTTTTTTTCCACTTTTTTAGAGCAAACTTCTCCTAAATTCCGTAAAACCCTGGTAAATATTGCCAATTACTTTGTGGTAGGGGAGGTTTGCTCTATAAGAAAAATGGAGCCCATCGTATAACTTCCCTGCTTGGCCTCAGAGATGTATCTAGATATTGGCATATGACCCAAGTCGAGCCACCAATATCCCCTAGCTAAAGTTTTTCTAGCTGGAACTTCTGGGGGAACACTCAGAGATTCAGAGATGGAATAGTGTGAACACCTGTGGTCTTTATTTTGACTATATGATAAAGCCATTCTGCATTTTGAGAAGATAAAGCAAAAATACAAGAAACAGAAGACAAGAAAGAAGAAAACTCTACCCTTGGTTCAAGCTGAACCTGTGTCCTTGTCATTTTCAAGCTTTGGATGAGAGCAAAGTCTCTTTTTAATTTAAGATTGAGTTAAAATTCTGCATCATACTACTAAAAAGAATGAACAAATGAAAGAAAGAAGGAAAGAAAGAAAAGGAAAACACATGCTTAATACTATTATGCAAAAGAGCCTTAATGAGCTGGATATGCAGTTCATATTTACCTGACTTCACGTATGTTGTCCCTTTTTCTGGACTCTTCTTTCTGTTCCCGTTATCTCTTTATCTAGATCCCTTCTACATTCCTTTTACGACTGGTTCAAGTCTCATCTTCCCACTAATCCTTCCTTGACCTTTTTTTCTAAACAGATTTCCTATGCATATTTCTATCACAATTCTTACCATATGTATTATAACTTATACACATTTATATATGGATTCTCCATACCACTGAGAACCCTTTGAATGGAAGACTCGTCTCTTATTTTTTTGTTTGTTTCTTCTAGGAGACTATTTCAGCAAAGTTATTGCTTAATACATGTTTGGTGAATAAATAAATGAATGACAGGAAGTAGGGTACTCCACGTCCATGGAAAAATATTATTTTTTCTCATTTTTTCTAAGACAAAATGTTATTACTTTAATCTATAAGTAGATACCCATTACATAATTCTTAATTTATCTCCACATTAAATATTGAGTCAAAAATAAATAAATAAACTAACATGAACATGCGTGGCAGTACCTTTGCCCCGTATCTGGACCACACTTTTTTTTCACTTTTGCCTCAATTTTTTTTGCATATTGATATTCATAGAAAAAATCCTATAAGTGATGGACAATAATAAATTACCAATGTGAATGGCAAAATTAAAGACCAAAAGCTAATTCATAGTGCCAACTGATAAGATTCAATTTCATTCCATTCAGTTCAATTAAATGTCGGTCACATCACTTCCACAGCATGTACTGAACATATACTATAAGAAATACAGTTTGTTAGGCCCTATAGGAGATACAAATACAAGAAGTTATCTGTAGACAAATATTAATTTTAGTGAAGCATGGAGAAACAAAGAGTGCACTTTTGAATCTGTATCTCAAAGTTCAGTTTCGGTCAAGAAACACTTGACTGTCCTAGATTAGCATTATGATAAATAGATTTTTAATAAACCCAACCCATAGTTGACCGAGTCTTTATGAGCTTTGCAATTATGCCTTTGATACTGCAATGCAGCCTATAAACAATTACAAAGTCTATACATATAAACATAGTGTTACAATTAATCTACAAAGCCATTTTATATCAGATTTGTGACAAAGCAAATTGAGCGGTGACTTTTGCGCTAGTATGTACTCATTTTGTAGCTGCCTCCCACTATTTTGGCAAGACTTTCTAATGTTTTCTTGCTCCATCATGTTCCAGCAAGAAAGCCAACAGCTGTGGCCAAGGCAACAATTTTGGCAGTGGTAGTGCCCAGATGACAACCTCTGGAGTATTTCTCTCCAGCAGTAGCAGTGACATCTGGACCACTTTCCACACTTGAGCGTATCTGGGCTCAATTCCACTTTCTGTATACAGCTGTAGAGCCATGTCTAGTGTTATCTTCAAGTAGGGAAAGAGTCCTGTGAGAGAAAGTTATCTTTCTTATCCTCTGATTCTAAGATTATTCACATTATGTATGTGTGGATGTGTAGTTGCTGCGTGTATGTGTATTTTGGGAGTAGGGTTAAAATCAGTTTGTTTAAAAAGAGAGAGCATTAAGTACACTCCAGATCTTCGGTGCACTTTTAGGTATGTCTATATATTTGGGGCTATATGGACACACACATACACACAAGCATGATCTGAGTTGGTTATTCAGACAATTCAGGCTTTAAGAGACTTGGCCTATCATAAGATGTGACTACCTCCTTTGAATTCATTTGGTGCATAGAGAGTGTGCTCACTGCTGACCCCTACACGCTTTGAGGAAGTAACATGTAAAGATGCAGATTACTTAAGCATAGTATAATCACAAATGAGCAAATGAGGAGTTTAGAAACTTACCACTGGAGAAAGGCCTAAGAATCCAAAAGAACCAGTAAATAAGGCAGCGCTTTAACATATCCATGATTTGAGAGCCTTGAAATGCGACATCTGTACTTCATTATGATGTCAATTACTATTTATTAAGAATTGTGCTATTCACTATGCACACATTATCTTGTTTAATGCTCACAACCCTGTAAAGTAGACAAAACTTCCATTTTATGGATAAGATAGATGAGGCTTAGGCAAATCAAAGGTCACATAACTCATAAAAGGTGAAGCTGGATTTCTAACCCTCAACTCTCTGCTTTCAAAAATCACTATTTTTACCTCTGTTCCTCCCCTACAGTATGTAGTACAGTAGCTTGCCAGTCATTGCCTTTTCTGAAATAAGTCCTATCATAAACAATCAACTGTGTGGAAACACAAAAGCAAGAGTTACAGAAGGGGGGCTCCTGGGTGGCGCAGTCATTAAGCATCTGCCTTCGGCTCAGGGCGTGATCCCAGCGTTCTGGGATCGACCCCCACATCAGGCTCCTCCGCTAGGAGCCTGCTTCTTCCTCTCCCACTCCCCCTGCTTGTGTTCCCTCTCTCACTGGCTGTCTCTCTCTTTGTCAAAAAAATAAATAAAAAAAATCTTTGAAAAAAAAAGAGTTACAAAAGCAATTCTAATAGGAATCGAGTAAAAAGTATGAGAAACAATAGACGCAGGACCTTTCAGGTAAGAAAATTTGCCATCAATAGACAAATAAGTGGGCGTCAACAAGGCAGATCAGCAAGCTGATTGGCTTGCCAGCAACCACAGGGTCAAAGTAGCCATTTTGTTACCTACAGTGGTTGAGTGACGCCCTCTGGATTACTTTCTTCTGGTAGCAATCTTTTACTATAAAATTTGCAGTTCTTGACAACTATTGCTGTCAAGAAACAAACATTCCTTGTTTTCTATTTCTCCATTTCCAGGGCAAATGGGAACACTGTGCGTAATAAGCTCCAATACACTCATGTGTGAAGTTGTTTCCCCGTCTCTCTTTAGTCACTATTTATTCTCAGTTCCTATTTCTTAGAGAAATCACTTATTATTTGTTGGAGTTAGTCACTTAGAACGCTGAGAAAAATTAATGACATAGATTATTGGCTGCTTTTACTACCTAGCTAATGGAAATTATTCTTTGATTTTAAAATAGTTTACTATTTTAAATAGAAGTATTAGATGACCTAGATTTTTAAGATGATATAGTGTTGAAGCAGCTCTTTCTGCCCATGGGTCTTGTACCCGTGCTTTACGAAAACCACCGTAAAAAAAAAAAAAAAAAAAAAAAAAAAAGGTGAGGGACACCTGGGTGGCTCAGTGGGTTAAGTGTCTGCCTTCGGCTCAAGTCATGATCCCAGGGTCCTGGGATTAAGCCCCACATGGGGCTCCTTGCTCAGCAGGAAGCCTGCTTCTCCCTCTACCTGCCACTCCCCTTGCTTGTGCTCATGCTCTCTCTCTCTGACAAATAAATAATATCTTTAAAAAAAAAAGATGATATGGTGTTGAGCCAATTCAGGTCAAACATAAAGAGTAATATATGAAATTAATAAAGATTAAACTAAAAAACTATCTCAACATTTCATTCAAAGTTCAGGCAATTTATAAATATGTGCCTCTTTTACTGTCCATGTTCTCAAGCCTCACATTCAATCAGGTAAAACTAGCTGACTAAGGCCCTCTCCAGTCTTTCCTGAATGTGCATATAGACTTGCATATGCTACAACCTTCTAGTCCAGGGTTTTATCAAGGCTTGCTTTGCTTTTTTTAGTCCTCGAATTTCCTAATAATTTCTAGCTAGTCTGCTAGTCTATTGTTTATTCCAACTAGTATCAAAGTCACAGGCTAGCTGAGATGCTGGCCTTTCCTAACTGTTTGCATGACATCTCCATTGGTTTTGACATCATCGCAGGTCATGGCATTGCCAGCATTCTTCTCCAAATGAAGTCAGCCCCCTCCCATTACCTTGATCTCTCTTCTGTGCCATAGAGCTGACCGGGGGAAGGGGGTGGTTAAAAGCAGTGCCTGACTTCGGTGATGGCTATTAAGGAGGGCATATTGCAGGGAGCGCTGGGTGTTACAGGCAAACAATGAATCATGGAACACTACATCAAAAACTAATGATGTACTGTATGGTGACCAACATAATAGAAAATTAAAAAAAAAAAAAAAAGCAGTGCCTGACTAAAATGCCACAGTCTTCCACTGTTCTTACTGAGGTTCAGTATAATGTCTTTTTTTTTTTTAAAGATTTTATTTATTTATTCGACAGAGATAGAGACAGCCAGCGAGAGAGGGAACACAAGCAGGGGGAGTGGGAGAGGAAGAAGCAGGCTCATAGCAGAGGAGCCTGATGTGGGGCTCGATCCCACAACGCCGGGATCACGCCCTGAGCTGAAGGCAGACGCTTAACCGCTGTGCCACCCAGGCGCCCCAGTATAATGTCTTGAATAAATATTTCATCGTTTGCTATATGACTTTAGTCAATTTTAGATGCTTTAATTAGCTGACTTTTTTATAACTTTATCTGATTTACCATTTCATTTTAAAGGAAGGATTTGTTGAGGTCCTTAGTCTGCCATTCTGGAAGTCCTACTCTCTCTGTTTCCTTCATTTTTCATTCTCTCATTATTCCTTCCTACCTGCTTTTGAGTTATTTGAACTTTTTAGTGTACTTAATGCCTTCTTGACTATATCTGCATATTTGTGTTAATGGTTGTTCTTGGGATTGCAATATAATTTTAACTTTTTAGTTTGTTTGAAATCATTTTTTAGCACCTCAACTGAAATATAGAGACCTCTTTATCCTGCCTATTACTTTACTTACATTATGTTACATTTATGTACATTGAATTCCACCACAATTTTAGGGGTTTTACTCTTCTTTCACTTCTGATGTTCCAAATTTACTTTGGTTGCGTTTTCTTTCTGTCTGTAAAATGTATTTTCACAGTATGTATCCTAACAACAAATTCTCTAAGATTTTCTTCATTTGGGAATATCTTTACTTTGTTTTTAGTTCCTGAAAGATATTGCCTACGGATATAGAATTTGGGTTTGGTAGCTACTTTCTTTCAGCACTTTACAAATGCTAGTCCACTTACTTCTGGCCTCCACAGTTTCCAGTGAGAAACCCACAGTCATTCCTATCATTTTCCCTTATAAATAATGTGCCAATTTTCTCTGGCTGCTTTCGAAATATTTTTCTTGTCTTGAATTTTCAACAATTTGCCTATGATATAACCAGGCATGAGTATTTATCTTTTTTGGACTCATTGAGGTCCTTGAATCTGTAGATTTATACCTTTTACTAAATTTTGGAAGTTCCTAGCCTCTTTTTTTTTTTTCACTGCATAATTCTTTCATTCTGAGATTGTGATATGATTCTTAAAACTTTTGGTACTGTCTTAAAGGTCTCTGAGGCCCTTCTCATTTAATCTGTTTTTCCTCTATTTTGCTCAGATTAGATAATATCTAAATACATTTTCAGTTCACTGACTCTTTCTTTGGGCATTTCCATTTGTCTATTGAGCCCAAACAGGGTTTTTTATTCTGGCTACTATATAGCTCAATTCAGGTATTTCCATAGGCTTCCAGTACCTTGTATTGCTTTGATGATGTTTCTACCTTTCCATTCATTTCATGAGTTTCACCTTATCTACTGGAGTATTTTTATTAAAGCTGCTTTAATCATTCATTCAATGATATCTTTCTCATCTCAGTTTTGGCATCTGTTGAATGTCTTTTCTCAAGTGAGATGAGATTTTTCTTATTCATATTATGCTGAGTAAATTGCATTTTACCCCCAGATATTTTGAATATTATGCTGTGAGACACTGGATCTTATCTAAATTCTATGGAGAACGTTGATCTATTTGTTTTAGCAGGCAATTGGTCCAGTTAGGTTCAGACCACAATTTCAACTACTTTCTGTAAGATGAAGTCTGTGTCCACAATGGTTTTCAGATCAGTCACACATATGTCATAGCCAGTATACAGTCTGGGACCTAGGCAGTGGTCTTTTTTAAGTTCTGTTCTCAACATCTATAATATCTTGTTTAGCATCAGGTCCGTGAATACATAAAACAGGAATAAGTACAAAAGTTCATAAACAAATCAAGGGGGTCGCTTTCCCAAACTACTCCTCTCCACAATCTCCCTGATATTTTCTGGTACCGCGGGCTCCTCTTTTGACTCCTTTTTTCTCTGGGCAGAAAGCTGGGGAATTTTTTTTTTTAACCTTGCCCTGCCGTGTACTTCCCACAACTGTGGGATAAGCAGCAAGAGGTTGGGGGTGGGTGGGGGTACCAAAAAACAAAACATGGCTATGCATCACACTCTTAAGATTGCAGTTCTTTCAATGACAAGGAAGTTTTCTCTCTTTCACAGTTAAAGGCTCTTACAGGTCCCTGTGATACCAACACCATGGGAATGCTTGGTGGCTGAGACAAAAAGAAAAGAAAAAAGAAAAGAAAAACAACTTCCCATACTCTTTTTGAATGTTGGGAGACGCCCCTTCCAAATCCTCATAGCAGACCTATAGGAGGCCTGTTGGAGCTTTCTCCCTCAGCATCAATTCTCATTTCTGGGTTTCCAGCCGTGTTCAATTTAGTCCTGAGAATACGGGAAGGAAAAAAAGAGTAAATCCACCACAGTTTGATATGATTTTGTGTTTTACTCTCCTCCAATCTACTGGCTATTGTTTGCTTTTCAGAGTTCTCAAATAGTTTTTCCAAGCATTTTTTTTTCCGGGTTTTATAGCTGCATTCAGTGGGAAAGGAAGAGTTTTCTTACTTTATCTTACCCAATATATTTTTGCTACTTCACCCATGTCTTCACCCATAACTCTACTTGAGAATCATATCTGGTGCTGCTTCTATTTCAGCAAGTTGTCACCATTGGTGTTCAGACTTTTGTCACGCACACACACAAACACACACACACCATCCCCAGAAATATATTGATACTGTTTAACAAGGTTTCACACAGGTCTCCCTCATTCTTTTTTGCTTGAGTTTAATCTGAGGACAGTTCTGTTAATCCATTGGGGAAAAATTCTGAACCTAAGTAAGTTCCTTTGGTTATGTGAGAGTCTGGCAAGTGATTTTTCACTCTTTTGTAAGCATGCATGCCAATTGTTTTCCTGGAATTGGTACCAATTTACTCATCAAAGGATAACCATAGGAATCCCTCCCCATTCCCTGTAGTAGGATGTGTTGGCTCTAACTCACAACATTTCTGCCAGGAAATGTACTTTTATGAGCTATGGTTGTTTGCAAAATATGCGATTATAGCCTACAACTTGAAGACCTCCATGTCACTTCATTCTGTCTAGGTATTTGACAAATTAATCACCATAGATAGTTTGAGTGAATGAATATCCAGAATGATGAGCCTTCTGGGGGTTAGGCAACTCAGAAGATCTTGGAACATTCTTCAGAAATAAAAATTCCTGAAATAGCTAATCCCATTATTTTAAAAGCTTTAAAGGCAATGACATTATCAACAAGAAAATACCTTAAAAACGGGTCTCCTTTGGATACAAAATATTAATTTTTGATCATTTTCTCTCAAAGAATATGACATATACAAAATCTTTCTTTTTGGTATCTTCACATTTCATTACAAAGTTACAGTATTTGTAAGACATTTGGAAAGATTTATAAACAGAATTTTTTTGTGTCTCTAAAAGGACACAAAAGTAATAGCTAAAACAAAAACATACTTGTTGGCACAAAATGCAGTCATGTTTCATGTAGTCTTTTTTTTCTTAATTGGAAGAGAAAAATTTAGAAATTGCAGAGTGGTTTGCATCCATCTTCATAAAAGGCGTTGAATGAATCATATTAGAAAATCAAGTTTATCTATAGCTTTCTTGATGTTTAGTTTTGCTTGCATGCATACACATGTTCATGATCATGGACTACTGACAATTTGCCAATAGTAGAAAATGTTGATTTTATTTACTTAATCTAAGAAGCAGAGGAAGTATGGTCCTGGGAGAAGCTCAGACTGTGACATATTTTAAAACAATAAAAATTTTGGATTTATAGTCTAATTTGTGGCTTATTTTCAAGTAAAATCTAAGTTAAATTAAATTTACTTATAAATTTAAGTAAAAATTTAAGTAAAATTAAAATTAAATTTACTTATAAATTTAAGTAAAAATTTAAGTAAAAATTTTACTTATAAATTTAAGTAAAATTAAAATTTCAAGTAAAATTTAAATTTTACTTGAAATTCGTTTCTTACTTCTTGAGATATTTATGATTTAAGGCCTATGCTGAATCTTGTCAGAGGAATTGAGATGTGGCAGAGGCTGCTATTTGCTCACCCAATATCCACTCTTATGTTGTTCCTTTTATTATGGATTCCTGAAATTTTTAGGAGATGGCAATGGGCCCAGCAAAAAAAATTTCTAGCATTGGATAAGACTTCTGTGAGCTCTGAAATGTGTCTTTAATAGAAAATTCCTTCTTATTCTTGGTAATTTCTCCTTTCATCCTGTATGGATTGGATACACAACTATTGGAACTGAGCACAAAGAGAGTTTGCATATGGAAACCACAGAATGAGGATGACAGAAAAGGAAGACAAAGGAGCCTAAGTCCATGAGGTCACACAAAATGACAATGTGATGCTAGGATATAATTTTGTAAAAAGGAGAGACAGAAAATCATATTTTTTGAAGTTATTGTTATTTTATGTCTTTGTTGTTAACAGCCAAAGTAATTTCCTAGCAGATGCAAGATATATGGTGTATACCACTAAGGTTGTCTTTCTGTAATACCACTTTCGTTTTTGTGGAAAATTTTTCTTCCCCTATTTCAGCTATAAAATTCCAATGATAACTGTCATCTTTCTATAGAGCTTTGCCTCTCTTTCCATTATTAATTGATTCAAAGTCACCACCTGAACTAAGCTGGACAAAACTGCATACTTAATCCTTACTTGCACCCCCAGTTACTATTGATTGATCTTAAAATGCTCATGTGTCTTAAGTTGTATCTGTTAAAAGGTTTCAAGGATCTTTGAATTTAGCATTGGAGAGAAAAAAAAAAAAGACCTCTTTTATCTCTAAGGTGGTGTTATAATTGGGTGAAACCTGGGCACTCTTGGTGGTCTTATTTCCTACCCAACAGAGAAGGTGGCCGGAGAAAAAAACTTCTTAGAATGTAAGTGCTTGACATCTGCTACCAAAATGTAATGAGCAATTAGATTCACTTGGGTCACTTTATTGTTTACAAAGAATACGAAGATATGTTCATCTGTTTGTGAATAACTGGAATTATGTTAGTAACTCAAGTTGAGCAAAGAGTGAGTCATTATAATTAGTTCTTGCGAGAAAAACTTATTCACTAAGACATTTAAGACATCATTCATTCTCACTCAAAATCTGAAATCAACATATTACCCCAAGTTTTATACTTTCTCTTAAAGTTTTCATTCTTTTTTTTTTTTTTTTTTTTTGGTGTTATTGTTTACCCCTTTTCTCCTTCACTTATGTTTGGTTCCTTACAATCAATCTGCTTGACTCAGCTTAAAGGAGGGAAATGGTTGGTCATTATTCTATACATATTTACCTAATTAATAATTCTTAGCATCAACAAAAGAACCTATACTGAGGCAGGATTGCAAATATGACTAAGACATAGTATCCAAATCTTGAAAGGTGAGTATAGATAAGAAGTTAAAGAAAATTATTGTCTTCCTAAAATTCTAAACAGCTTTTCTTTTTTTCTGGTCTATAGGTTAGGTAAATGTTTAGGGTAGATGGCAAGTCAAGAAATAGCAAAACTATGTAACTAGGTAACAAGGCAGAAGAAAGATCATAGAAGGAGTGGTATGATGTGTTAAAAATTAAGATATTTCTCTATTAGTAATGAGCAACTGTTGGATAGATGCAGCAAGGTCATTCTGATTACAATAACTTATTGATATCTTATAAAAGTCTGAGTAAGAATGAAGTGGTGAGGATAAATGGAGTAAATAAATCTGAGAGACCATAGGGATATAGAATTTCTAATATTTAGTAAGCAAACATGTATAGTTGATGAAAGATGAGCACAAAATCCTCACTTCTATTGAGATATGGAGTTTCCTGTCTTGGAACCTGGGCTGATTTGTGTGACTAGTTTGACTAAAAGAATGGCGCAGAAGTGGCACTGTGCCATTTTCAGGCACATGTCTTAAGAGACTGGTAGTTTCCACTGCCTGGCCCTTGGAACACTCTCCATGGAAACCCTGGACACAATGTAAGAAGTCCTACTACTCTAAGATCACCACATGTAAATGTATTGATACACAAATTCACCTGAGCCCCAGCTTTCCAGTTATCCACCCCAAGGTACCATCCACATCCTCTAGACAACCCATTTCACAGCTGGATGATACTTCAGGCTATGCTATATAGTAGATGTCTTAGTCTGTTGGGCTGCTTAACAATTGTTATATACATTATTGCAACTGTGAAGGAAAAACTGGAATGCCTCATGAAGATATTTCTGAACTCTTGACAACCCAGAATTCAGCAAAATTTCCTAGACTACAGAGAAAACTCTCAGAGCAGCACCATTGAAATATCAAATTTGCATCTCAAATACTCCAGATTTGGTCACAGCCATATACATGACAAATTAAAGAAACACCATCTCTACTTCCTTCCAAGGGGGTCAGAGTGTGTGCAGTTTCCTTGTGTATCATCTCTCCCAGATTACTCAGGCTAAGTGTCATTCTTCCTCATATTATGCTTACTCTGTCTTTCCATCCTCCCTTCTCCCCTCTAGTATGCAGGTGTTTTGGCATCATGGATAAGATTTAAGCATTAAAATATATGAAGCATAAACCCCCACCAAAATAGTATGTGTGTGTGTGTGTGTGTGTATATATATGTACGCATTATGGATGTGTTTCTATGTATGTGTGTATACATATATATGTATAATGAATGCATATGTGTATATTTATATATTTATAATAATATATATTATTATATGCATAATATTTTTTCAGAAACATCTGAAATAAGTTACTTATATAATGACGCCTTATTTCTAAACACTTCAATTTGTATTTCTTTAGAATAAGGACTTTTTTACAAGTACAGTAGTACATAGTAAATCCATCACCTTCAGTAAACAATATTGGCACAATAATTTTATCTGTTATTCCAATTTTATGAATTGACCCAAAGATTTATTTACAGTATTTCTTTCCTTCAATACTATATACATTAGGTTTCAATACAATACCTATTGAATTTAGTTTTTTACATTCTTTCAGTCCCCTTTTATTTTGAACATTTCCAAAGCCTTTCCTAACCTTTTATGGCATTGATATTTTTGAAGAAAAATGTTCATTTATACTTAGCAGAACAGTACTTATTTTGAGTTTATCTGACGTTTCCTAATGATTGGAATCAGATTATGTATTCCTGACTAGAATGCTTCATAATTAATATTATATCCTTTGCTAGGTTTCATATCTGACATCACCCAAAGTATATATCTGCTCTTCATTAGTGATATTTACTTTGAGCATTTGATCAGAGTGTTGTCCAGTTTCTCCAACGTATAGTTACTTGCTTTACCTTTACAACTAATAAGCAATCTTTAGGAAGATACCCTAAGACATATATAATCTGTTCCTTATCTCAATATCCCACTACATTTAGCATGAATTGTTGATTATTGCTTGCAATAATCTCTACTATGATTGCTGCAAAATTGATAATTTTGCCAACTACAGTACTTCCTCCATAATTATCATGTCTCTTGACAATTTACTGTAAGGCAAGAACTCTCCCTTTTTCTTATTTATTTATATATTTACTTAACTATTCATTATCAGTACAGACTCATGAATTCTTTTGTATTTTCCACAATTTATACTTCACCAGTTAAATACTCTAGCTTTGAAATCAATTATTTTCTGAGGATTACTGGTTTTTTAAGTGGGAAGTGATATTAAACACCATGGTTCGGGCACTAGTTGCACTAGATATGCTTTTTACTACTGGGTGTCAGAACTAGAAAATACATGCGTATATCTGTACATATTCATACACACATGTGGACAGTGTATATATATATGTACATGTGTGGTACACCCATACACATGCACACACACACACACATGCACACACACATATGTACATAAATATGCATACATTAGAAATCATGTCTTCATACCAATATGTCTGACACTAGCTTATTTCCATTAGGTGATATTTTCACCCATACTATATTTGTTTCTTCTTCCACATTGAGAACTCTGCTTCTCAACCACATGAAAATAATTTTTCATTTACTCAATCTATAATCTAAAATAGTTTTAGAATACCTTTTCCCATACAACTACAGAATAACCTATTTTTAGAAGCCCAGGATTCATTTGTATTTCTATTTTTATAAACCCTACTCAAGACTGAGGCTATATAGTTAAAAACTGTGTTTATAGATTAATTCGATCAGTTTTTTTTAATTTTCCATATCATTGTGACAATTTTTAAGAAAAAGAGAGAGAAGTTTTTTTCTTTAATATTTATGCGGTCCAAGAAGTCAATCTTTTGTCTTATTACAGTTTAGTCATAGAAAGTCTTTCTTTATATTCAGTTTATGGAGGAACTAACTTTTGAACATTTAAATTTATGATGCTCTTGGAGTTTATTCTTGGTTATGATATGAGCAATGAATAAACTCTTGCCTTTTCCAGAAGCTGTACTGAAGCACCAAAAACATTTATTAAAAAGACCATCTTTGTCCTAGTGATTTGATGAAGCACCTTTATCATGCCCTAGACTTCTATAGGTAATTGAGTTCATTTTTGGACTTTTCATTTTGTTTCATTGACCTTACTATTTATATGCCAGTGTCACACCATCTTAATTTTATCATATTTTATTATCTGGTAAAATCTGTCTCTCTTTAAAGTTTCTTTTTCAAAGTTTTCCAAGTGATTCTTGCATTTTAGAAATTACTCCATATGAATTTTAGAATCAAACAATCTAAGTCAAACAAAAGGTCATTGATCATATTATTAGGATTCTATTAATTAAATTAATACATTAATTTCGGAAGCACTTATACCCTCATGCTGAGATATTTTTATCATGAAATAAGGAATGTCTTTCCATTTCTTCAAATCTGTTTTTGTGTCTTGTCTTTCAAAAGTGTTTTATGCTTCTTTTTAGATAGGTTTTGAACAGTTCTCAAGTTTATGCATAAATATTTTATATTGTTAATGAAAATCAGGTTTTCTTATCCTTTATAACTTACAAATGGTGATTAATTATGTTTATAAATGCTATTTTATTTATTTATTTATTTATTTATTTATTTATTTAAGAGAGAGAGTGTGAGTGGGGGGAGGGACAGAGGGAGAAGGAGAGAATCTCGACCAGACTCCCTGTTAAGTGCAGAGCCGGACACAGGGCTCAAGGCTCAATCCCACAACCCATGAGATCATGACCTGAGTCAAAACCAAGAGTCAGATGCCTAACCAACTGAGCCACCCAGGCATCTCAATGCTAGCAATTTGTGACTGAACTTTATATTTTGACATATTATTGAATTATTTTATTAAGTTAAGCATTGTCACTGATTCTCTAGGTTTTATTTTTTCCAGTTAAACTATCATAGCATCTGCAAATAAAGAAAGCTTTATTTTGTCTTATTTTTGTGCTTCTAATAGTTTTATCTCATCTAATTGCATTGGTTAATACCTTCAGTGTAATATTAAGTAGTAGTTAAGATAATGGGAATCTTTGCCTTTTTTCCTAGACTTTTGTAGTGTCTCCAAGGGCTTTACCCACCGATTAGCCATTAATTAACATACCAGCTTTAGGATTGAGATACCTTCACACAAGCAAACAGTCAAAACTTCCAGTCAGAAATGATGGGCCAAATCCTTCTCATGTTTCAACTCTGTCTTACTGCTTCTTCTGACCTATCTCCCTGCCTTCTGCTGCTTTTCTCTTTTGCTTATAAGTGCTCATGTCATTACATTGGTCCCACTTGGATAATCTAAAATAATCTCCCTAATTTAAGTTCAGGTAATAAGTAACCATAATTACAAATGCATGTCTCTTTTGCCGTATAAGGTAATATATTCAGTAGTGTGAGACCAGAAGATGACAGTGATGAGGGCAGAAATTCCACCTAATACAGGAAGCTCTTATCCTTGTTTTTTCAAAGTTTGAGAGTTTCTATTAGAAATGGCCAATAAATGTTGTCAGTTTTGTTCAGTTATTTATGGAAAAGATCATAGTGATCTTTCTCTTTAGACTTATTAATCAAATTAACTAAATTAATAGATTTCCAAATATTACCTTATTCTTGCATTCTTGTTGTAAAATCCACCTGATTATGGTATGGTATATTATTTTCATAATGTGCTGTTGAAGTCACTTATTAGTTCATCCAAGATTTTTTTCACTGATATTCATAAGAGAAGCTCATAAGTAATACTCCTTTGGTGGACTGTCAAGTTTAGGTTCCAATGGTACGCTTGTTCTAAAAAAAATTATTTGGAAATTTACCGTCAATTTCTGTGCTTGGAAAGAATTTATTTATTTTTAAGGATTTTATTTATTTATTTGACAGAGAGTGAGTGAGAGAGCACAAGCAGGGGGAGCAGCAGACAGAGAGAAAGGGAGAAGCAGGCTCTCCTGAGCAGAGAGCCCAGCATGGGGCTCAATCCAGGACCCTGGGATCATGGCCTGAGCCGAAGGCAGACACTTAATTTACTGAGCCACCTAAGCATCCCTGGAAAGAATTTATATAGCAGTGGAGCTATGTAATCTCTAATGGTTTAACGGAACTCCCCAATTAAATAATACGGACATGGTAAGTTCTCTTTCAGAACTTTAACTACATCTATGGAAATTGACAAGCTTAAGGTTCTTATTAATGTTGGGGTGAATTTTAGTAAATTATTTTATTCCTAATAAATCAACCTTTTAAAGTATGCTTCAAATTTATTTTACATATATGTGTGCAAATTGTCTATTATCACTTTTCAATTTTTTCAATGGTTATTTCCTACTTGTTTTATTAGCTTTCTTCCTTTTAAAAATTTATTTTTTTCTCTTTTATAGAGTATATTCAGAGAAATAGAATTCTACTTTTTTTCTGTTTTCTGCCTTATTAATTTCTGCTTTACAACTTCCTTCTTATGCTCCATTTTTTTGTATTCTGATGCTCATACACTAACTGTTTTATGAGAATCATGTTAGTCAATGTTGTCCAGAGAAACGGAATCAACAAACCAACTAACAGAACCATTTCTTATAAATAAACAGATGTATTATAAGGAATTGGCACAAGTGAGTATGGAGGCTGAGAAATCCCAAGATTTGCAGTTAGCAAACTGGAGAACCAGGAGATCCAATGCTGTAAGTTCTTTTTTTTTTTTAATTTAATTTTATTATATTATGTTAATCACCATACAGTACATCCCCAGATTCCGATGTAAAGTTTGATGCTTCATTAGTTGCATATAACACCCAGTGCACCATGCAATACGTGCCCTCCTTACTACCCATCACCAGTCTATCCCCTTCCCCCACCCCCTCCCCTCTGAAGTCTTCAGTTTGTTTCTCATAGTCCATAGTCTCTCATGTTTCATTCCCCCTTCTGATTACCCCCCTTTTCTTTATCCCTTTCTTCCCCTACCGATCATCCTAGTTCTTATGTTCCATAGATGAGAGAAATCATATGATAATTGTCTTTCTCTGCTTGACTTATTTCACTTAGCATTATCTCCTCCAGTGCCGTCCATGTTGCAGCAAATGTTGAGAATTCGTTCTTTCTGATAGCTGAGTAATATTCCATTGTATATATGGACCACAGCTTCTTAATCCAGTCATCTGTTGAAGGGCATCTCGGCTCCTTCCATGATTTGGCTATTGTGGACAATGCAGCTATGAACATTGGGGTGCATATGGCCCTTCTCTTTACTACGTCTGTATCTTTGGGGTAAACACCCAGTAGTGCAATGGCTGGGTCATAGGGTAGTTCAATTTTTAACTTTTTAAGGGACCTCCACACTGTTTTCCAGAGTGGCTGTACCAACTTGCATTCCCACCAACAATGTAGGAGGGATCCCCTTTCTCCACATCCTCTCCAACAATTGTTGTTTCTTGCCTTGTCTATCTTTGCCATTCTAACTGGCGTAAGGTGGTATCTCAGTGTGGTTTTGATTTGAATTTCCCTGATGGCTAATGATTTTGAACATTTTTTCATGTGTCTGTTAGCCATTTGTATGTCTTCATTGGAAAAGTGTCTGTTCATATCTTCTGCCCATTTTATGATTTGTTTATTTGTTTCTCGTGTATTGAGTTTGAGAAGTTCTTTGTAGATCTTGGATACCAGTCCTTTATCTGTGGTGTCCTTTGCAAATATATTCTCCCATTCCGTGGGCTGTCTCTTAGTTTTTTTGACTGTTTCCTTGGCTGTGCAGAAGCTCTTTATCCTGATAAAGTCCCATAAGTTCATTTTATCTTTTATTTCTCTTGCCTTTGGAGATGTGTCGTGAAAAAGGTTGCTCTGGCCGATGTCATAGAAGTTGTTGCCTATGTTCTCCTCTAGAATTTTGATGGATTCCTGTCTCACATTGAGGTCTTTCATCCATTTGGAGTTTATTTTTGTGTATGGTGTGAGAGAGTGGTCAAGTTTCATTCTTTTGCATGTAGCTGTCCAATTTTCCCAGCACCATTTATTGAAGAGACTGTCTTTTTTCCACCGGATGTTTTTTCCTGCTTTATCAAAGATTAGTTGCCCAAAGAGCCGAGGGTCCATTTCTGGGTTCTCTATTCTGTTCCATTGGTCGATGTGTCTGTTTTTGTGCCAGTACCATGCTGTCTTTGTGATCACAGCTTTGTAGTACAGCTCGAAATCCGGCATTGTGATGCCCCCAGCTTTGTTTTTCCTTTTCAACAGTTCCTTGGAGATTCGGGGCCTTTTCTGGTTCCATACAAATTTAAGGACTATTTGTTCCAGTTCTTTGAAAAATGTCCTCGGTATTTTGATCGGGATAGCNCGTTACCTTGGAATTAACTTAACCAGAGACGTAAAGGACCTATATCCTAGAAACTATAGATCACTTTTGAAAGATATTGAGGAAGACATAAAAAGATGGAAAAATATTCCATGCTCATGGATTGGAAGAATTAACATAGTTAAAATGTCCATACTACCCAGAGCAATCTACACTTTCAATGCTATCCCGATCAAAATACCGAGGACATTTTTCAAAGAACTGGAACAAATAGTCCTTAAATTTGTATGGAACCAGAAAAGGCCCAGAATCTCCAAGGAACTGTTGAAAAGGAAAAACAAAGCTGGGGGCATCACAATGCCGGATTTCGAGCTGTACCAATGCTGAAAGTTCTAATCAAAAAGCCAGCCATTGGGGTGCCTGGGTGGCTCAGTCATTGAGCGTCTGCCTTCGTCTCAGTTCATGATCCCAGTGTCCTGGGATTGAGCCCTGCTTCAGGCTCCCTGCTTGGTGAGGAGCCTGCTTCTTCCTCTCCAGCTCCCCACTGCTTGTGTTCCCTTTCTCACTGTCTCTCACTGCCAAATAAATAAATAAAATCTTTAAAAAAAAAAAAACGAAAAGAAAAGAAACCTCTTAAAAAAAAAAAAAAAAGCCAGCAGATTCCAGACCCCAGAAGAGCCAATCAGTTCAAGTCTAAAGTCAAGAAAAGACCAATATTCCAGATCAACAATTAAGCAGTTTTCTCTAACTTGAAGGAAGGTCACCATTTTCTTCTATTCAAGTCATCAACTTATTGGTTGCAGGTCAAATTAGAGAGCACAATCTGCTTTACTCAGTCTATCAATTCAAATGCTAATCTCATCCAAAATATTCCCACACAGACATCCAGAATAATGTTTGACCAAATATTGGAGCACAGCATAGAATAGTCAAGTTGACATATAAAATTAAGCATCACAGGAATTTAAGTCATTTATTTTCACTCTTTCATTTTAATTGATGCAGATATTTGGGGCTATAGATTTTCCTCAGATCACTGCTTCAAATCTATTTAGATTTTTTAAAATTTTTAATTGAAGTATAATTGACATACATTAGTTTCAGGTGTACAACATAGTGATATGGCAATTATATACATTACAATATTCTCACCATAATGAGTATAGTTACCATCTGTCACCCCACAAAATTATTATATCATTATTGACTATATTCCCTATGCTGTACTTTTCATCCCCATGACTTATTTATTTTATAATAAATCTATTTTTAATTAAAGATTATGAAATGTTGTGTTTTTATTATTAATGTTTTCAGAAATTTTCTAACCTCTATTTTATCTTTCACTGAAGGGTTGGTTAATAGAATTTTTCACATTTCCAAGGGGAATGGCACTTGGAATGGCAAGTGTCTCTTGCACTTTTTATTTCTTTCTTGAGTTCATTTTCATTCTCATTTGTTTCCTGATTTTCTTCAATAGCATTTAAATAAATTTTCGTTTGAATCTATCAGTTATTTTATATGATCTAATTATTAAATAAAGATCACTATTTTATTGTTTTTATAATAGCGTAGCATATGTAAAACAAAAATTAAAGCATATTTTCTATATGAAAAATATAAACATTAAGTATTACCGTAAATAAATCAAGCCAGAGTGGTTTTTTTTCAGAGTATGTGCTTGTCTTTTGTGTGTGGATATATATCTATATTAATTCTTATTCATCTTTGAAGTCACATATTCAAGTTGGTGTTGATCAGTCTATATTTTGTGTGTATATATGAAAAATATGCCATTAAAGTTAAGTTGGATTTCTCTAGTATCACTTTGAAGAGATAATTTTGTTCAATTGGGCATAGACTGAATTTCCTTTGTATTCCCTATCATTTTAGTGATGTTAATTCTACTTTTGTTCTCTCTAATGTTTTCCAGCATTGTAATCACTTTAATTTAATATATTCTTTTTTCTGATGTCTTCTAGCTTGATTTATATCCTCTGTTCTTATAATCACCTATATTAGCTCTAGTTTCTTAATACACCTTATTATTATTTTATTAGAAAGTATGTATTATTGTAAAATTCTGTTTTCTTAGAAAATTCATCTTTTATCCTTTCTCAACTTTTTACTTAAATTTCTCCTTCTGTTTTGCAGTATCTAAAGATTCTATGTGTATTTCTCAGGATTATTATTCATTTGTGAATCGGGTCACTCTTTTTAAATGATAGTGTGGAATGAAGGTTCATGTTGTCACAAAAACTATTTCACTAAATATATTATTACCTTGGCCTAGGAATACATGACATCCCTCCTTTGGAAAGTTCTAAAAGTTCCCTGTGTTAAAGGTTTTCAGTGTGTTTTGATCAGGTGCATTTTTGTTTCACCACACTTTTCCTCTTAACCTCCAGAAGGAAATTTAAGCTAGAACACTGAGTTATAGATATGAAAAATAACATGTCAGAATTTTCTTTGCCCTTCAGTAACATATCACTTGACATTTAACAATATCAACCTTGATTACTAAGAGGGAATTTTAAAAAAATTATAGGACCCATCCATGCTTCCAAATCTCATTGCATTAATAAAATCATCATTAGATAGACTATTTGGAGCTATGGAACTTACTTTAGGAAAACCCATATTCAAATTTATATTTGAGGAAAGAACTTCTTTCCATAATTTAAGTTCAAGCAAACATCCAGTGATTGGAAGGAATAATTTATATAATTATAGGAATAATTGGGTAGTTTCAAAGGAGAGAAATAAAATTATATATATGAATATATTTATATCATATATATTATATATGGTGTTTTTTTCCTTTTACTTCGCCCTTTACTCTTTGATCAGAGTGATTTTTTAATTAAAATAAAATAATCACTAAGTCTTTAAATCAATTAATTTCTCGGCATCCTTAAAATGTGGAATACATAGCTTGTTAAACTAGGGTTTTCAGTCACAGCTTACATTTCTGAACTCAACTCTTGAACTCATCTTTACTAATTTATGTTAAACTCTTTGCTACACTATGAATAATGCCAACAACAACCCAAAAACAATGTCTGTATCTGTATCATCGATATATATCATTTTCTCCCTCAACCATTATGTACCTTTGGTCAACAATGCTTCCCTTTCCCCCTACATATTTCTTTTTTAATTATTAAACCCAGCTATTTAGGTACCTAAAACCAGAATAATTCCTTCTGTCATTTAAAAATAGATTAATCAAAAATGTTTGATCTAAATAATCTTCCTCCTTCAATTTTAATGCTGCTAGAACATTGCATAGTCACATTAAGAAGCTATAAACTTAAAACTCAATTGTGAAAAAAAAATGTTTAATAGAGTGAAAATTCTACACAGCACTGCAAATAACATTTATTAATGAAATATATTAGAGTGTTTGCAATGCAATTCATAAATGGGAGTGTGCAGCATTCTACTTCAGTCATAAATGTGTAGCAGCTGTGGCTTTGTGAAATGAGTTGGTACCTTCCATAATATAAAATACAGAACAATACAGATGACTAATTTAAATCAACATGGTTTCACATGGCATGTCACAGTGGGAATCTTAATGATCTTCTACCTGGATTGTTTGTCTAAGCCTCCCATTTTCTGTTCTGTTATGTGTGGATGTGAACTATGCTGAAGATAATTTGTGACTAATTACTCTCCATGTCAATGGTAATTCTCCTACAATGATAAACCATATTTTCTTTAAAAAAAAAAAAAACTTTTCTTGGTTAATGACAATGAAAACAAGGAGATTTCAGACTGTTTCCTGGTTTCTTTGTTCCCAACAGTGTTGATCTTCCCCTTGAAACACTAAGAAGCACTTAATTATAAATAAAAACTTGGATTTTATTTGCCCTGAAAATACATGGGCAGGACAAAAACAGAAGGCTAATGTGACAACTGGTACAAGAGAAGTACCCAGACTTAATCATTATTCGATTTTATTAGAGGAATTTAAAACAGTGTAGAAGCAAATTTAGTGGGCACTAAATGATGGATCTAGATAAATATTTGCTATTATGTTATCTTGCTTTTTCTTGTATCAATTGCAGCCATCTTGAAGAGTCACATGGCTTGATAACCTCATAAGTGCAAGCTTTAAACTGTTATTTATTTGAAAGAAATTTCTGAAAGTAAGGTCCCTCCAGTGGAAATACAACTAAAACAAAGTGAAATTGACTAATTCACAGAAGATGAAAGATTTTCACATGATTTTAATAATTCTTATTATGAAATCACTGGTATCTATAATGTATTTACACTTTATAGAATTACCAATATTCTCAGTTAAAATAATCTCCTTAAATTTTAACATCCCTTTGACAATTGGTTTCCCAAGCACAGTATTGTATTAAATATATATAACCATTAAAATTAGTCTGAACATCCTTCAGGAAACCAACTTTCTTTCTGTGGTATATTTGAAAGATCTGATTATATGATTGCCTGGAGAGAGAGTATGGTTCAGATAAATATATTTATTTTAATAAAATAGGGACTCTATATATACCACAAAGTATGGTATGTTGTGATCTTTTTGAAATAGCATTAAGCTCATTGAAAGCCACTGGTACATAAATAGTTGGGTTTAATAATTAGAAATATCAGCCTCTTTGATATAACATTGAGATAAAACAGCTTATTCCACAATCAATGACTTCGTTACCAAAATGAGTTTAGTAAAAGAAAACAACAGATAGACCAATTGAAGCATATATACTTAACCTTTATGGAATACAAGAATTTGGTATATAGCTCATCAGCAAAATATGACAATATTCTTGTGTAGAAAAATTATAGCCTAGAACCCAAAGGCAATTGCTAAAATCCCATGTAAACTGATAAATTAAAAATTGCTATAGTACTTTTTCTTTTGCTTCTTTTTTCAAATTCAGTCACTTAAACACGCCTTCCACAAACTCACCCCATGGCATCCAAAAGTACAGGATTAAAAAAAATCATTTTAACTATTTTTTTTTTAAAAAGGTGCAGCATTCTATTCTCATTACAACAGAGCATGGACTTCATCTAAAACTACTATGGTCTTGTCAAAAATATTCAAGAAACAAATTTGAATAGGTTGTTAATGTACAGAGTTGGAGTATTTTAAGAATCCTCAAAAATGAATGCAGTGGATCAAAACATCAAATATATTTAAATTCATGAGTTTACTATTAGTATTATGAAATGAAAGTGACAAAAGCTTGACTGGTCATCTTTGGAAGGAAATAGATATCCAAATCATTACTTTGAAAATTAGTTTTTTTACAAAAAAAGGAGGAAGGGAACAAGGAGAAAAAAAGGGAGATCAAGCATTTTCTAGATTTTTGTAAAAAGCTCCACACTTCAGATTAAATTAAAATTTGGTAATAGAAGTAATGAAAATACTACCCATAAATTAAGTTTTTTACTAAATTTTACCTAAATCTGATTAGGTCTCTATATTTAATTACCAATTTACCTGAAATATACGGACAGGAAAATGTGTCAAATGACAGCATGGGGATGCAACTGGGAAAATCTAGAGTATGGGAAACAGTCTAGACTAATTCACAGAAGATGAAAGATTTTCACATGATTTTAATAATTCTTATTATGAAATCACTGGTATCTATACTGTATTTATACTTTATAGAATTACCTGTTATAGAATTAGTCTGTTTCCAAGTACATCAGCAACATACAAGCAAGAGGAAGGAAGAGATGATTAAGATTTAAATAAGAGATATCAATAAATAAACCAATTACAAAATATAGAACTTAATTTGTACTTTGAATAAAACTCTACTTGAGAATTATAAGACAATTGGTACAGTGTGAATACAACATGGGTATTTGAAGATGTTAAAAATTATTATGGGGGCACATGGGTGGCTGAGTTGGTTAAGCATCTGCCTTGAGCTCAGGTCATGAGCCTATGGGAGCCCAGCACAGGGCTCCCTGCTTAGTGGGGAGCCTTCTTATCCTTCTCCTTCTGCCCCTCCCCCTACTCGTGGGTTCACTCTCTCTCCCTTCTCTCAAATAAATAAATAAAAATCTTTTAAAAAAATCATTATGAATTTCTAGGGGTAAGACAATATTTTAGATATGTTTTGAGCAATTTTTAAGTTCTTATCTTTTAGTTATGTAATGAAATATTTACAGATAAAATAATAGGTTATTCAGGATTTGACTCAACATTATTTTGGAGGGGTGAGTGGGTTTATAGGTCAAAATGAGAGCAGTTGGAAAATAGATCGTTTTAAAATCTTGATGATGTGTCTATAGGAATTCATCATATTATAAATTATTTTTTTCTCTTTATTTTTGTATAGGTTTGAAATGGTCTATAATAAAATTAAAAAAGAAAAGAAAACATTTGGATCGTTAGACAAAGAGAGGTCTGAGAACAATGGGATCTGTAGAGAATGAAGCCACTTCTTTCCTACAAGCATTTGCAGTCTTCAGGATCATGGAGCCTCAAGAAGGGACAAAAAACAAGGCTTCCAGTAACATTAGTAAAGAGTTGAAATGAGAACCCCACAAAAACTATACCTTCAACAAAAAAAGATACACTGGAAAAAGTACACCCACTAAGAAAAAGTGGCAGCAACAAAGTGAAATTTCTCTGTTTTGCCCTAAATATGAGTGGGAATAGAGGGAGAAGCTAAAAGACACCAAAGGGGAAAAAAAAGGCTATAGACAACCCCCAAGTTGTGCTACATTCTACAGGATATTACATATTAAAAAAATAAAAAGAATGAGAGACTATTGCAAATTAAACAAAATTCAAGAGGCAAGATAAATTGTACACTGAGTTGTCAAGCTGGGTTCGTACAAATCAAGTATAAAAATAAATTATCAAAATAATTCGGGAAACATGATTGTGGGCTGGAATTAGATGATGCTAAGGAATTATTGTCAATTTTTAAGTAGGCTGATGCATGCTTTTGTAAAAAAAAAAAAGCTCATATTTTTAGAAATGCATATTGAAGTAGGTACTACTGAAAAAGCATAATATTTGAAGTATGTTTTACAAATACATTACAGAGTGTTGTCCCTAGATCAGCTGCATTGGTCTCACCTGGTACATACGAGAAATGCAGAATATCAGTCACCACCACAAACTTACTGAATCACGGTTCTCATTCTAAGAAGATCCCCAAGTGATTTTTTGAATATTAATATTATAGACACTCTGATTTTAAAAACGCCAACAAAGAAAAAAAGATAAAGAAGATAAATGAAGACAAAGTGGCAGAATTTTCATAAGCACTAAATTTGGAATAGACATACAAGATTCATTATATCATTATTCTTACTTTGTATGCTTTGGATATTTTCATTATTAAATCTAAAAATAAAAAAGTATAAAATTCAAAGTCGAAGAGCAAATTTGCATAATTTCTTCTATCTCTATTCTTGCTCTATTTCTGAAACTATGTAATTTTAAAATTCAATTCTACTATGTTGATGTGAAAAAGAAATATGTTGCTATGCTTCTTAACTAAAGAGTGTACTGGAAGGCAGAAAATTCTGATAAATATGGTTAATTTTCCCTGAAACCTATGATACACTGGAAAATTATGTCATGAAATTACTGGAATGTTCAGCATTAATGTATAAACACAAGTTGTGGCTTATGATAATATAATTCTTTTTAAAACATAACTATAAATTTGGAATTTTTATTATACATCTTTCCAAGAATCAGTATTAAATTATACTGTATTTGATGATTATAGAATCAAAGAAGTAGTAATCATTGAAACAGGAATAGCTAATATTGAATTAGATGATTCTTAAAGTGGTCTAAAACTCATAATCAAATTGTATTTTTGTGTACACAAATAACTGTGAGGGATATTTTTATATTACTACTAAAATAGAAACTATATACATATATATACACATATGTAGAAAGCTCAAAAACTGTGGAGATATAGCACAAAGTTAAATTGAAAGCCAAAAAAAAGATAATTTCTAATCACATAATACATAAATAAGTTCTGAAGCAAAAGGGGCATAAAACAATTTCAACATCTTCAGTCCAGTCCATATGCAAATTATTATGAAAAACATTATTATATGCATATTCAAATCCTCAAGAAAATTAGAAAAAACAGAGGACATAATCATTTTGCATTGTACATCTATAATTGCAGTTTCTGGTTCATAGTCTGAACTTATTCTCATGTTTCTTTTTACATGAAAGTACTATTTTTTCAGTAATTTTTCAAAAATAATTATGATAAAGTAAATATTTCTGGAGGAAAACCTTTCCTTTCAAGTAACATGATGGACATATTTACAGAAAGTTATCACTAAACTCTAAATTCATGGAATTAATGGACCAAATCAGAACCAACAATATTAATCAATATTCTAGATTAATATTTTGCTTTCATTTTTTTAAATTCCCATACAGTTAACATAAAGTGCTATACTAGTTCCAGACGTACAATATAATGATTCAACAATTCTATACCATACTCTATGATCATCATAAGTACACTCTTAATCTTCATCACCAATTTCACCCATCCTCCCAGTACCTTCCCTCCGGCAACCATCAGTTTGTTCTCTATAGCTAAGGGTCTGTTTTTTTGTTTGTCTCTTTTTTTCGTTGTTCTTTGGTTTCTTTCTTCAATTTCACATATGGGTGAAATCATATGGTATTTGTCTTATTTTGCTGACTTATTTTGCTTAGCATTACATTCTCTAGCTCCATCCATGTTGTTGCAAATGGCAAGATTTTGTTCTTTTTTATGGCTGAAGAATATTCCATTATATACACCATATCTATCCTTCATCTGTTGATGGACACTTGGGTTGCTTCCATAATTTGACTATTGTAAATAATGCTGCAATAAACAAGGGGTGACTATATTTTTTCAAAATAGCGTTTTTGTATTCTTTGGGTAAATACAAAGTAGTGGAATTACTGGATCATATGGTAGTCCTATCATTAATTTTTGAGGAAACTCTATGCTGTTTTCCACAGTGGCTGCACCGGTTTGCATTCCCACCAACAGTACATGAGATTTCCTTTTTCTCTGCATCCTTGCCAATACTTGTTCCTTGTGTTTTTGGATTTTAACCATTCTGACAGATGCGAGGTAATATCTCATTGTAGTTTTGATTTGCATTTCCCTTATGATGAGTGATGTTGAGCATCTTTTCATATGTCTGTTGGCCACCTGGATGTCTTCTTTGGAGAAATGTCTATTCAAGTTTTCTGTCCATTTTTTAATTGGATCATTTGGGTTTTTTGGTGTTGAGTTGTATAAGTTTTTTACATATTTTATATACTAAACCTTTATTGGATATGACATTTGCACATATCTTCTCCCATTCAGTCAGTTGTCTATTAGCTTTGTTGATTGTTTCCTTTGTTGTGCAGAAGCATTTCCTTTTAATGTAGTCCCAATAGCTTCTTTTTGTTTTTGTTTCCCTTGCCTCAGGAGACATATTAAGAAAAATGTTGCTATGGCTGATATCAGAGAAATTACTGCCTGTGTTCTCTTCTAGAATTTTTATGATTTCAGGTCTCACGTTTAGGACTTCAATCCATTTTGAGTGTATTATGGTGTATGGTTTAAGAAAGTGGTCCAGTTTTGTTCTTTTGCATGTGCCTGTCCAGTTTTACCAACATCATCTGTTAAATAGACTATGTTTCTCCCACTCCATATTCTTGCCACCCTTCTTGAAGACTAATTGACCATATAATCATAGGTTTATTTCTGGGTTCTCAATTCTGTTCCATTGATTTATGTGTCTATTTTTGTGCCAGTACTATACTGTTTTGATAACTACAGCTTTGTATTATATCTTGACATCTAGAATTGTGATACATCCAGTTTTGTTCTTTTACAAGATTGCTTTGACTATTTGGGGTCCTTTGTGGTTCCATACAAATGTTAGGGTTATTTGTTGTAGTTCTGCAAAAAAATGCTCTTGGTATTTTTATAGGAATTGCATTAAATCTATAGATTGCTTTGAGTAGTATGTACATTTTAACAGTATCTGATCTCCCAATCCATAAGCATGGAGTATCTTTCTGTTTGTGTCATCTTCAATTTCTTTCATCAGTGTTTCATAGTTTTCAGAGTGCAGATCTTTCACCTCCTTGGTTAAGTTTATTTGTAGGTATTTTACTATTTTTGGTGCAATTGTAAATGGGGTTGTTTTCTTAATTTTTTCTGCTATTGTTAGTCTATAGACATGCACAGATGTCTGTGTATTGATTTTGTATTCTGCAACCTTACTGGATTCATTTATCAATTCTAATAATTTTTTGGTGGTGTCTTTAGGGTTTTCTATATACAGTGTCATGTCATCTCCAAATAGTGAAAGTTTTAGTTCTTCCTTACCAATTTGGATGCCTTTTATTCCTTATTCTTGTCTGATTGCTGTAGGTAGGACTTCCAGTACTTCGTTGAATGAAAGTGGTGAGAGTGGACATCCTTGTATTATTTCTGACCTTAGGGTAAAACTCTTCATTTACAATGATTGAGTATGATGTTAGCTGTGAGTTTTTCATATATGGCATTTATTATGTTGAGTATGTTCCCTCTAAACCTGCTTTGTTGAGGGTTTTTATCATGAATGGACACAGTACTTCATCAAATACCTTTTCTGCATCTATTGAAATGATTGTATGATTTTATCCTTTCCTTTGTTGATGTGATGTATTGCATTGATTTGTGAATATTGAACCATGCTTGCATCTTGGGAATAAATCCCACCTGACGGTGGTGAATGATTTTTTAAATGTATTTTTGGATTTGGTTCGCCAATATTTTGTTGAGGATTTTTGCATCTATGTTCACCAGAGATATTAGCCAGTAGTTCTCTTTTTTTTTTTTTTTTTTTTTTTTTTTTTTTGTAGTGTCTTTATCTGATTTTAGTCAGGGTAATTCTGCCCTCATAGAATGAATTTGGAAGCTTTCCTTCCTCTTTTATTTTGTTGGAATAGTTTGAGAAGAATAGGTATTAACTCTGCTTTAAATATTTAGTAGAATTCACCTGTAAAACGATCTGATCCTGCACTTTTGTTTGTTGGAAGTTTTATTATTACTGATTCAGTTTCATTGCTGGTAATTTGTCTCTTCAAATTTTCTATTTCTTCCTCCTTCAGTTTTGGAAAGGTATATGTTTCGAGGAATTTATCCATTTCTTGTAGGTTGTCCAATTTGTTGGCATATAAATTTTCATAATATTCTCTTAGAATCCTTCATATTTCTGTGGCATCTATTGTTATTTCTCCCCTTTGATTTCTGATTTTATGTTAGTTCTTTCTTTCTTTCTTTCTTTCTTTCTTTCTTTCTTTCTTTCTTTCATGAATCTCAGTAAAGGTTTTTGTTGATTTTTTTTTTTCAAAGAAGCAGTTCCTGGTTTCACTGATATGCTCTATTGGTTTTTTTAGTTTCTATTTTATTTGTTTCTCTAATCTTTATTATTTCCTCCCTTCCATTGGTTTGTGGTTTTGTTTATTCTTGCTCCTTTAAATGTAAGGTTAGGTTGTTTATTTGAGATTTTTCTTGACTCTTGCCCCTGTATTACTCTAAGCTTCCCTCTGATAACAGCTTTTGCTGCATCCTAAAGATTTTGGACCATTGTGTTTTCATTTTCATTTGTCTTTATGTATTTTTTTATTGCTTCTTTGATTTCTTGGTTGACCCATTCATTGTTTAGTAGCATGTTATTTAACCTCCATGTAGTTGTGTTATTACCAGATTTTTTTCTTGTGTTTCAATTCTAGTTTCATGATGTTGTGGTCAGAAAAGATGCATGGTATGACTTTGATCTTTTTAAATTTGTTGAGACTTGTTTTGTGGCCTATTGTGATCTATTCTGAAGTATGTTCCATGTGCACTTGAGATATATTCTGCTATTTTAGAATGGAATGTTCTCAATATTTCTGTTAGATCCATCTAGTTCAATGTGTTATTTATTTATTATTTTTATTTATTTATTTATTCCTTCATTATCTATCTATCTAATCTATCTATTTATTTTTTAAAATTTTATTTATTTATTAGACAGAGAAAGCATGAGAGGGGGAGGGGCAGAAGGAGAGGGAGAAGCAGATTTCCTCACTGAGCAGGGATCCTGATGCAGGGCTTGATCCCAGGACCCTGGGATCATGACCCGAGCTTAAGGCAGATGCTTAACTGACTGAGCCACCCAGGTGCCCCTCAATGTGTCATTTAAGGCCACTGTTTCCTTGTTGATTTTCTGTTTGGATGATCTATCCATTGATGTAACTGGGGTGTTGAAGTCCCCTACTACTATTGTATTATTGTTGATTATTTCCTTTATGTTTGTTATTAGCTCCTTTATGTATTTGGGTACTCCCATGTTGGGTGCATAAATATTTACAATTGTTATATATTCTTGTTCAATTATCCCCCTTATTCTTATATAGTATCCTTCTTTGTCTCTTGTTACAGTCTTTGTTTTAAAGTCTATTTTTTCCAATATAAGTATTGCTGCTCCAGCTTTATTTTCACTGCCATTGGAAGGATAAATCCTTTTCTATCCTTTCATGTTCAATCTGGATGTGTCTTTGGGTCTGAAATGAGTCTCTTATAGGCAGCATATGTATGGGTCTTGCTATTTTTAATCCATTCTTTCACCTCATGTCTTTCAATTGGAGTGTTTAGTCCATTTACATTCAAAGTTATTATTGATAGGTATGTACTTATTGTTATTTTGTTACTTGTTTTATGGTTGTTTTTGTAGTTCTTCTCTGCTTCTTTCTTCTCTTGCTCTCTTCCCTGATAGTTTATTCTTTTTCTTTAATGCTATACTTGGATTCCTTTCTCTTTATCTTTTGGATATCTATTACCGGTTTTTGATTTGTGGTTACCATTAGGTTTATGCATAACATCTTCTGCATATTGCAGTGTATGTTAAGTTGATGGTCACTTAAGTTTGAACCCATTCTTTTTTTTTTTTTTTAAAGATTTTATTTATTTATTTGACAGAGAGAGAGAGACAGCTAGTGAGAGAGGGAACACAAGCAGGGGGAGTGGAAGACGGAGAAGCAGGCGCCTAGTGGAGGAGCCTGATGTGGGGCTCGATCCCAGAACGCCAGGATCACGCCCTGAGCCGAAGGCAGACGCTTAACGACTGCGCCACCCAGGCGCCCCTGAACCCATTCTTTACTCTTTTATCCCCCCACATTTTAGGTACATGGTGTCATACTTTGCATCCTTTTGTTTGGCAAATACCTTCACTGATTTTTATAGATGTACTTATTTTTACTGCTTTTGTGCTGCCTACTTTTCTTACTCCTACTTATGGTCTTTTCTTTCCACTCAAAGGGTCCCTATTAATATTTCTTGTGGGGCTGGTTTAGTGGTCATGAGTTTCTTCAACTTTGTTTGTCTGAGAAAGTCTTCATCTCTCCTTCTACTCTAAAAGATAGCCTTGCTAGATAGAGTATTCTTGGATGTACGTTTTTGCTTTGTTTTGTTTTGCTTTTTTCTTTCAGCACTTTGAATATACCATGTCACTTTCTGGCCTGCTGAGTTTCTGCTGAAAAATCAGATGATTCCTACAGAGGTTTCCCTTGTAACCAACTATTTTCTTTTCTCTTACTGCTTTTAATATTCTCACTTTATCACTACTTTTTCCATTTTAATTCCTATGTGCCTAAGTGTGGACCTCCTTGGGTTGACTTTGTTGGAGTTTCTCTGCACCTCCTGGATCTGAATTTCTGTTTCCTTATCCAGATTAGGGAAGTTTTCAGCTATTATTTCTCCGAATAAATTTTCTTTTTTTTAATTTCTTTTTTTTTAAATTTTTATTATGTTATGTTAGTCACCATACAGTACATCCTTAGTTTTGATGTAGTGTTCCATGATTCATTGCTTGCATATAACACCCAGTGCTCCATGCAATATGTGCCTGCCTTAATACCCATCACTGGCCTACCCAATCTCCCACCCCCTTCTCCTCTGAAGCCCTCAGTTTGTTTCCCAGACCCCATAGTCTCTTGTGGTTCATTCCTCCCTCTGTTTACCCCCCCTTCATTCTTCCCTTCCTTCTTCTACCAATCTCCCTGCTATCTCTTATGTTCCATAAATGAGTGAAACTATATGATAATTGTCTTTCTCTGCTTGACTTATTTCACTTAACATAATCTCCAGTCCCATCCATGTTGCTGCAAATGTTGGGTAATCGTTCTTTTTGATGGTTGAGTAATATTCCATTGTACATATGGACCACATCTTCTTTATCCATTCATCTGTTGAAGGGCATCTCAGCTCCTTCCACAATTTAGCTGTTGTGGACAATCCTGCTATGAACATTGGGGTGCATATGGCCCTTCTCTTCACTATGTCTGTATTTTGGGGGTAAATACCCAGTAGTGCAATTGCTGGATCATGGGGTAGCTCTATTTTTAACTTTCTGAGGGACTTCCACACTGTTTTCCAAAGCGGCTGTACCAACTTGTATTCCCACCAAGAGTGTAAGAGGGTTCGCCTTTCTCCACATCCTCTCTAAGATTTCTTGTTTCTTGCCTTGTCAATTTTTGCCATTCTAACTGGTGTAAGGTGGTGTCTCATGGTGGGTTTGATTTGAATTTCCCTGATGGCTAATGATTTTGAACATTTTTCCATGTGTCTGTTAGCCATTTGTATGTCTTCATTGGAAAAGTGTCTGTTCATATCTTCTGCCCATTTTTTGATTTGATTATTTGTTTCTCATGTATTGAGTTTGAGAAGTTCTTTATAGATCTTGGATACCAGTCTTTTATCTGTAGTTTCATTTGCAAATATCTTCTCCCATTCTGTGGGCTGCCTGTTTGACTGTTTTTGACTGTTTCCTTGGCTGTGCAGAAGATTTTATCTTGATGAAGTCCCACAAGTTCATTTTTTCTTTTGTTTCTCTTGCCTTTGGAGATGTGTCATGAAAGAAGTTGCTGTGGCTGATGTCAAAGAGACAACAAAAAGGGATAAAATGTATTCAAATAGGCAAAGAAGAAGTCAAACTGTCTCTCTTCGTAGATGACATGATACTCTATATGGAAAACCCAAAAGACTCCACCCCCAAATTTCTAGAACTTGTGGAGCAACTCAGTAATGTGGCAGGATACAAAATCAATGCTCAGAAATCAGTTGCATTTCTATACATGAACAATGAGAGTGAAGAAAGAGAAATTAGGGAATACTTGTGGAGCAACTCAGTAATGTGGCAGGATACAAAATCAATGCTCAGAAATCAGTTGCATTTCTATACATGAACAATGAGAGTGAAGAAAGAGAAATTAGGGAATCGACTCCATTTACAATAGCACCAAAAATCATACGATATCTCAGAACTAACTTAACCAAACATAGTTAAAATGTCTATGCTACCCAGAGCAATCTACACTTTCATTGCCATCCTGATCAAAATACCAATGACATTTTTCAAAGAGCTGGAACAAACGGCCCTTAAATTTGTGTGGAACCAGAAAAGGCCCCAATTCACCAAGGAAATGTTGAAAAGGAAAAACAAAGCTGGGGACATCACATTGCCTGATTTCAAGCTATACTGCAAAGCTGTGATCACCAAGACAGCATGGGACTGGCACAAAAACAGACACACAGACCAATGGAACAGAATAGGGACCCCAGAAATGGACCCTCGGCTCTTTGGGCAACTAATCTTTGATAAAGCAGGAAAAAACATCCAGTGGAAAAAAGACAGTCTCTTCAATAAATGGTGCTGGGAAAATTGGACAGCTATATGCAAAAGAATAAAACTTGACCACTCTCTCACACCATACACAAAGATAAACTCCAAATGGATGAAAGACCTTGATGTGAGACAGGAATCCATCAAAATCATAGAGGAGAACATAGGCTGTAACCTCTTTCACATTGGCCACAGCAACTTTTTTCATGACACATCTCCAAAGGCAAGAGAAACAAAAGAAAAAAGAACTTGTGGGACTTCATCAAGATAAAA
This sequence comes from Ailuropoda melanoleuca, assembly GCF_002007445.2. NCBI lineage: Eukaryota > Metazoa > Chordata > Mammalia > Carnivora > Ursidae > Ailuropoda > Ailuropoda melanoleuca. The sequence goes on from NC_048226.1 coordinate 49,628,375, forward strand.
ACCTTCTGCACAGCCAAGGAAATAGTCAAAAAACCTAAGAGGCAGCCCACGTAATGGGAGAAGATATTTGCAAATGACACTACAGATAAAAGACTGGTAACCAAGATCTATAAAGAACTTCTCAAACTCAATACACGAGAAACAAATAATCGAATCCGAATAAATTTTCTATGCCCTTTTCTCTCTTCTTCTTCTTCTGAGATATTTATAGTACAAATGTTATTACACTTGATGTTATCACTGAGTTCTCTGAGCTTATTTTCATTTATTATTACTTTTCCTCTCTCTTGTTCAGCTTGGCTACTTTCCATTAGTCTGTCCTCCAGGTCACTGATCCATTCTTTCACTTCCTCTAGTATACTATTTATTCCATCTTGATCATTTTTAATTTCATTTATTTAGTTCTTCATCTCTGATTGGTATTTTTTTATGTTTTCTATCTCCTTGTTAAGGTTTCACAAAGGTCCTCTACTCTTTTCTCAAGTCCGGTGAGAATCTTTATAATCATTACTTTAAATTCTCTATCAGGTATATTACTTATCTCCCTTTCACTTAAGTCTCTTGCTGTGATTTTTGTCCTACACTTTCATTTGGGACATATTCTTCCATCTCCTCATTTTGTCTAATTCTGCATCTGTTTCTATGCTTTAGGGAAGTCAGCTATGTCTCCTACTCTTGAAAGTAATGCCTTTATGAATAAGAGGTCTTTTAATAACCTGCAGTGCAATATACCCCCTGTTCACCAGAACTTGGCACTTCAAGAATGTCCCTTATGAATGTCACATGTGTCCTGCTTTTGGGACTAAGCCCCTTTTGCCTTTAGTCTAGTTGTCTGCAAAGGCTCTCTTTGTCTATGGTGGGCAAGCTTTGGCCCCTGTGCTGTTAGTGGGCAGTCTGGGTCTGCCTTGGGCTTAAGTTGAGTCAGACCGGGTGTTTGCCAGACATGCAGTAGCACCAAACTGCAGAAGAAGAGGAGACAGGGCAATAGGTGCCAATAAGGTCTGTGCAGGTGGGAGGGGACCTGAAGTTGCCAAGAACCTAGGCAGGCTAGGTTAAAGCAAGAGGATCCACAGAAGCCCACAAGATTTGGACTTGCCAGTAGGAAGGTTTCCAGGGTCTGTTGTGGGAGGGGACCTGGATCCTAATCCTGGCTGGAGAAGGAAAGTCCACAGGAGAATGTGGGAATGAGGCATGGTATTAAGAAGTTAGGTAGCCAGTGTTGGTGCTATGCAGGTTCTCATGGGCGTTCCTGCATTTATGCTTGGGAGCAGGGAGGGAAATTGTGTCCACCAGCTCCTTTATTCCTGGAGAAATTTCCCAATGAGCCCTACCCCTCCACTATATGCTCTAAGTTTAGTAAACAAATCTCCCTCCTGTATACCCCCAGCATTTTTCAAACTGCTGCTTCTATACTGTATCTCCATAGGGCTGTTTGTTGTGCTGTCTCTTTAAGGGTTGGGACTCAGTTTCCTCTTCCCTTCATAAGACTCCTGATTTTTAAAGTTCCAGATTTTAAACCCTACTGATTTGAAGAATTTGCAAAATTTGGCCCTTCTGGTTTTCAAAGCCAAATGTTACAGGGATTCATCCTTCCTATGTAAGTTCCCTGGGTTGAGAGTCTATTTCATTCTCCTCCCCATACCCAGGAATTCCTCCCTCCTGTGAAATGTCCCATGGGTCTGTTTAGCTCCCAACCATGTCTCTGCTCTTCCTACCCTCTTCAATGCAGCTTCCTCTCTACAGTTAGCTGTGGAAGGACTGTTCTGCCAGTCTTCAGGTTGTTTTCTGGGTTATTTACACTGATGAGGCTGGTATGTATCCATGGGACAAGCTGAGCTTGGGGTTCTCCTACTCCACCATATTCCCCAGAAGTCCCAGTTTGTTTTTATTTTTTACTGTAAGGATACTTTACATTTTTATTGAAAACCTCAAAGATCTTTAGCTTTTGTGTGTTATATTTATCAATATTTCCCATACTAGAAGTTTAAAACTGAGAACTTTTTAATTAATCGATTTTGAAATAACAATAATAAGCCCATTGCATATGAGTCTAAATTGCACATTTTTATGAATTATAGCTATATTTTCAGGAAGAGAAATATCAATGAGGAAAGTGGCATTATTTTACATTTTTAAAATATCTTTAATATCTGGCTCAATAGAAGACATCTAGAGTCTCATATTTATTTCTGTATCCAGGTGGCTGTGATACTACAGAATGCGCACAATCTGGAAAGCTCCACTTATGAAACAACAATAAAAAAAATGATATCTTAGTGTTATTAGGAAAAATTATCTTGACCTTACAGACTTCCAGGGGTCCCTGAATCACACACTGAAAATGTTGCTATAATTTGATTCTGGATCATATATTGTCTTGCACCGAAGGATGAGGTTCATACATTTCCTAGACGGAACAGAAGCTATGCATGTTGAAACAGCCAATTTTACTTTTGTATTAGGATAAATCTCTTAATAATTCACTTGATCATTGAGCAAATACCTATTTAGTAATTACTTTCTAACAAGCTTTGGACAACGGATCAATGGATCAAAAATAAATTAATGTGCCCATAAATCCTTTCCTCAACATCCCTCAATGGATTTATAACCTGATAGGGAATAAACACAAGTAGTGAGATACTCAGTCATGGCCAATGTTGTCATATTTATGTGCAGAAAGTGAAGACTTAAATCTAAGAAGAGTACACACTCCTTTTGGGGTGGAGCAGTATGGAAGAATGTGAAGGAAGTCTCAGAGCAGTGAGAGCTGAGCTATTAAGAACAATAACAAATTTTGAAGAATAGTTTAAAAAGATGAGGAAGGGTAAAGGTGTAAAGAGTAAAAGGAAAAGGTGAGCCTACAAATGTACCTTAGTAAATACTGTAGCTTAGTGCATTTGGGAAAACACAAGAAATTCAACATGGCCAGAGCACAATGTTCCAGGAACATGGAGTGATGAAATAGAAAAGGGAGGCAACAGGAGATGCTCTAAAGGGTCTAGACAAGGCCAGAAAAGAGTAGCCCATACAAGTTGTATTCACAAGTTAGGACATTCTGGTGTTTCACTAGGAAATTTTGTCTATTTATTAAAGAATAAGATAAAAACAGAAATGTATATACCTCTATGAGTTGGACTTCTATGTACATTCTGACACATGTCTTCGAGCGAACATTTGAACATATTCTGTTGGAACTACATCTTGAAGGGTAAGTTTTGACTCCTGGGCTCTATATATGTTCAGTTGTAGCAGATGCTCACAGTTTTCCAAAGTAGTTATATCAGTTGTTCTGCGTCTTCAACAATGCATACATTCCTTATTTTTTTAGTCTAGTGTTTCTAAGTGATTTGCAGTGGTAATCCATTATAAACTTAATTTGCATTCCTTAGATGATTAATAGGTTAACCAACCATTTTGTATGTTAAAACAGACATTTGAAAACTCGCTTTGTTTATTGAAGTGTGGTGATTTTTCTGTTTAGTTGTCGTGTGTGTGTGTGTGTGTGTGTGTGTGTGTCTTTCTTACAAATTTGCAGGAGTAGTCTGTATATTCCTTCCCAAGATACATGTTCTTGGAATAATTTCTACCACTGCTCATTCTCTCTTAATGGACATTTGATGAATAAGGGTTGTTAATTCTAATGTAAATCCATTTATTGATTGTTTTTCTTAATATTTAGCATATATGGCCATTTTTAGAAATCTTTGCCTACTTGAAAGTCATGAAGATATGTTTCCAGTTGTCTACTAAATGCTTCATTGTTTAAAATTCATATTTAGGTATGCAATCTATATGCAATTCATTTTTGTATGTGGTGGAGAAAGGAGTTTTATACATTATTTTCCATATAGAAAACCATTGATATAGCCTAATTTATTGAAATAACCACTTTTCCCCCACTGTATTATAGAATCACTTTTTTCATAAAATATGTTCATTTCTGTGTGAGGTCTTTTTCTGGCCTCAGTGTTCTTTTCTACTATTCTATTTGTGCCTGCAACCATATCACACTCTGTTAATTACTATAGCTATATAATAAAATTTCATATCAGGTAGTGTAAGTCCCAGCTTTCTTCTTCTTTTCTAGATTGCCTTAACTGTCCTAACCCATTTACATTTCTGTATATTTTAATATTTTTTCACTGTGATAAAATACACATAACAAAATTTACCATCTTAACCATTTTTAAGTTTACAGTTCAGTGGTAATTAGTACAACCATATTGTTGTCTAGGATTTTAACTGCTTTACGTACCTCATATAAATGAAAGCATACAGTACTTGTCTTTTTTGTCATAGGTTGATTTAACTTAGCATAATGGCCTCAAGATTCATCCCTGTAGCATGCGTCAGGATTTCCTCGCTTTGTAAGGCTGAGTAATATTCCACTGCGTGTATATGTTACATTTTGCTGATCTATTCATCTATCAATGGACACTTAGGCTTCCACATTTTAGCTATTGTGAATAAGGTTGCCATTAGCATGGTTGTACAAATATGTCATAGAGAACATGCTTTCAATTCTTTGGGGCATATACGTGGGTGTAATTGCTGGATTATATGATAATTCTATATTTGATTTTTTGAGGAACAAACTTACTATTTTCCACATTCCCACCAAAAGTGCACAAGGATTTCAATTTCTCCATATCCTCATCAACACTTGTTATATTCTGTGTTTTGTTTTGGTTTGTTTTATAGTAGCCATCCTAATAGGTATTAGGATCTTTTTCTTTGCATTCTCAAATAATTAGTGATGTTGTGCACTTTGTCATGTGTTTATTGGCCATTCATATATCTTCTTCGAAGAAATATTTATATAAGTCATGTGCCCATTTTTTAATTGCATTTTTTGTTTTGTTGTTGGATCCCACAAGATGCATGCAAATTGTTCTCAGGACACATGCATGAGCCCTGTCACAGGACCCTGAGGTGGGAAATGGGTAACTTGTTGCTGAGCAAAGAGCTTAAATTGACCAAAATTAACCGCAATTTACAGCCCAACCCTTCCCCTGGAAATTGCAAGCCTTCATAGATTCCAGAGTTCCAAAATAGTTACATTAGACAGATCTTGCCACTGCAATTGTTGTCTAGGTGGGGAGATAGATTACTGATGCTTTCTACTCTGCTATCTTCCCCAAGTGTATTTTTTCTTTGTGTTCAAATGTTATTTTTACTTTTTGTAGATGATCTATGTTTTTCTTTCTTTTAAGGTTTTATATTGTTGATGAGTCTAATTTTCCTTTCTTACATTCTCATCAGGTTTTAGAATTTCCTGGCCTCATATAAAGAGTTTAGATATGTTCCTAATTTTTCTACTCTTTGGAAGTGTTTGCAAAACATTTGTAATATTTAGAATAATTCACGAATAAAGCCACCTGGGCTTGGAATATTAGTTGTACAAAAAGTTTTATTAGTGCATTCAATTACTTTAGTAAATATCTGCTTATAAGACTTTCTATTTCATTTTCTGCCAGCTTTCTTAAGTTGTGTCTTTATTTTTTTTTTAAATTTGTCCATTTTATTCAAAATGTCAAAATCAATGCCTAAAAATTGTTCATAACTTCTTGTCATGTTTGATGTTCATAACATCTGTACTGATGTCCTCCTTTTTATTTCCGACATTAGTAACTTAAATGTATGTGTTTTCTTTTTCATCCTCTCATTCTCCCCTCTCTCTCTTTATCCCTTTTTTTTCTGTCTCTTTCCCACTTCTCTAGCTAACCCATTTGTGTGTGGAACTAACCCACACCTGGTCTTCAGCTCTTGAAAAATGTAGCTGCTCTGTCTTACCCACTTCAGGAAGAACTGGCAAGGATCCTCTTCCTCCCATGCTTTCTCAAAAGTAAAATTAGACCTGTGTCTCATTTCTCCTTACAGGTGCTTGTCCCTTTTTGATATATATATTACTTGGTTGCCTTAAAGTTTCAGCTCTCTGGTTCAAGAAGATTTGCTATTTTGTATTTTATGGTTCCCCCCCCCCCACTGTTTAGTTGGGTGCAACATTTAAAAAACTCTCTTTATCCTAAGTAGAAGAACTCTTAACAGTGTATATTTTAAATCTTTATTTTTTTTAGAATAAATTTGAGAAAAATTCAAAACCCCATTAGGGAAGAAAAAATAGAATTTGAGAGTCATTGATCTAAAAATATACAGCTGCATAAATTTTCATGTGCTCATATACATTTTCTTCCTCACTTCTGAATATTTTCAATCAGAAAGGCACACTAAAAAATATTAAGCTTTTTTATATGTAAAAAGTTGCTGATTTATTGGCTTTCTTTTTTTTTAAGATTTTATTTATTTATTTGATAGAGAGAGTAAAAGAGCACAAGCAGAAGGAGCCACAGAAGGAGAAGGAGAAGCAGGCTCCCCACTGAGCAGGGAGCCTGATGCGGAGTTCAATTCCAGGACCCCGGGATCATGACCTGAGCCAAAGGCAGACGCTTAACCACCTGAGTCACCCAGGCACCCCTTTTATTGGCTTTCTATATATTTCTAGTTGAATAATTTGTATGTGACAAAGGTCAGATTAATTGTGAATCAATAGGTCAATCCTGTTTCAATAGTACATTAATTTATTCAAGAGCAAATAATTTATGAGCGTGTCTTTCATGTGTGGCAGTGTTCTAGGCCCTAGAGAGAGATGATATCCCTACTTTTAGAGTTTATATTTTTGCTTTGGGAGTTAGAGAACAAAGAAATATACACAGGAAGATCAAGATAATTTCAAACAGAAATAAGTATTATAAAAAAATCTACTACTCAGTAACATAATGGATAAGATTGAAGAGAAGAAGTTCTAACTTGGATGTGGTGAGTGGTAACAGAATATCTTATTAAAAGTTTTTTTTTAGAAGGAAATTCAGTGACGTGAGGCAACTATCTTTATAAGAATCTGTGGGTGAAATACAACTGAGAAAACACAGAACAGAAGTCATAGTGGCTAGAAAGTGATGATTTAGATACTATATTTGGTCTATATTGGAAACTACTGCTCAAGTGGGTTATTTTAGTAGATATAACTTTCCCTTTGTAAAACTTCACCAAGTGGTACCCAAATATGGGTAGAAGAAAGTGTTACATAGGAAGAAGAAAACTCATGCTCAGCAATGTTACAGCTGAGAGCATTCAAATCAGTTGGAATATCTGGATCTCAACACTGTTTTTAGGATACAATTTCTTTGTAGTAAGACAATGGTGACAATGTAATCAATGTAATCAAAGGATGAACAATGTCTGTTCTCATGCATACCTGTCCATGCACCCAGTTGCCTTAATTTTTGCAAGCTTAATTTGATGGTGGTTGTCAGGCAATCAAATGTTAGATAAAACATGTATAATTTACACCCTCTTCAAAAGTTTAATGAAAACCAGTGCATTTCTTGCCTAAATCTTCTTTTAAAAACCCAAAGACATATCACTTCAACAGCCCATTTAAAGAACACCACCAGATGGAATCCACTTTCATATTTTCTTTATAAGAATATAGAAAGTGACAGAGAGAATGTCATTTTCTCTCCTTGGGGGAAAAACATCAATAATACTTACCTATAATTTTATATTTCAATGACATTTCAAACTGTTTATGCAAGTAATCATAAATTATTTCTATAATATTTGTTTATAAAACCATAAATAATAACCTATATTAATAATGTATACACTTGTCTGATTATTCACTAGTGATATATGTCTTAGCATAAGGTGAGAACCACAGATATTATCTTCTGAGACAAGTCTATCCAACCTAACAGATACAGTTTGATACTTCTATCTAATAAACTAGGAATACAATAATTTATGATAAATTAATCATTTCCTTTTCTCAAATTACTGATAAACCCAAATCCAGTCAGAAGATGGTTTAAGCTTTTAGCACATTTCTCTCATCTCACATATTTTTAAACAAATGGAATAATGATTAAAAATAACAATTTATCAATGACTACTAAAACAGCTATCTGGAAAATATGACTTCATTATATGTAAGACATAGATATATATTTAGATGTAGATATAGATATATAGCATATATACACAATACATGGGATACAGGATATGTAGGAAAACACCAGAATGGTGCATACTATTATTCTTGAGCTGCTCTGAAAGCCAGTTATTTAATATGAGGGTACTTGGCACAAAGGGCTTTTTTTTTTTTAAGATTTTATTTATTTATTTGACAGAGAGACAGCCAGCCAGATAGGGAACACAAGCAGGGGGAGTGGGAGAGGAAGAAGCAGGCTTCCGGCGGAGGAACCTGATGTGGGGCTTGATCCCATAAGCCGGGACCACGCCCTGAGCGGAAGGCAGACGTTTAAGGACTGCACTACCCAGGCGCCCCAAGGGCTTTATTTTCTGAACTGAGTTTCAAAGAAAGGATTTTTTCCCATAGCCATTAAAAATCTTGGCATCCCACCTTTCAACAAGTATTTTGAAAATCTTATAATTTTCTGCAAGGGCTGTTGTCTGTGACAAAAAAAAAAAAAAAGAAGAAGAAGAAGAAACCAAAGAGTGATAATGTGTTAAAATTAATCATTCTTTATATTCATTTAGCTTTTAAATTGATTCCTGTTTCTCAGAAAAGGAAATATGCCAATCCTTATATCACTTTTGTTCTGTGTAGACCAACTATGATTATAATTTAAAATTTGTATTATTTATTTATTTTATTTGTATATAAAATAAAATAATTATCTTTTCCTTTACTATATTCCTCCATAACTAGTGTTGTAATTTCTCATTTTCTTTTCATTCTGTTGATATACATATTTATTTAAGTATTCTATTTTAGATCTTTTCATTATGTAAGATAATTCAAACCATGGAGAGATGCTTGATTTCGATAACACTGAAGAAAATTTTCACAATTTCAGACTCCATATTTTATAAGAGCAAAAACTTGCTTTTCCAGGGAGGCTAATCCTGCTTCTGCATTGTGTCACCTCTTTTAATCCCATTCAGTTTACTTTTCATCTCAGAAACTGTATTTTTCATCTCTGGATGTGCAACTTGTGTTGTATTTATATCCTCCATGTCTCTTTTAAATGTTCATGCTTTCCTTTAGCTTTTTGAACCCATGGAAATTAGTTGTAATAACTGTTTGAATGTTTTTGTTTACTAATTATACCATCCGCAACGTTTTTCAGGCTGCTTATATTGACTGATTTTTCCCATTATGAGTTATATTTTCCTTCTTTGCATCCCTGATAATTATAGATTGCATGTTAGATACTGTGAATTTTACTTTATTCGTTGTTGGGTATTTTTGTATTTTTTTAAAGATTCTTGAACTTTGCTCTAGAACATAATTAAGAAGTAGTTTGATCATTTTGAGGCTTGCTTATAAGCTTCATTAGGATGCAGCTAAAACAGAATTTAGTCTGGGGCTAATTTGGCCCCATTACTAAGGCTGTATCCAGTGAACACTCCATGGGTATTGAATACTCTAGTTGATGTTGCATGTATTAAATCATACCAAAATATATTTGTATAAATCTTAAAGAAATAAGTGTAAAATTTATGAAAGTATGTTTTCTTCTGATAATTATAGTATTTTAATGCATTTAATTATTTCATTCTATATGAAACTCATTTTGTTAGCAAATCCAGCTTTATTTTGTACAGATGACCAGAGACTTGTTCAAACACCAACATTTTAGTATATTGTACAAAATATTATGCCACCGGTTTTTAGAGGTTATTACTATAATTAATAGTCTTATATAATCCATTGGCCTGTGCGCTTGTTGTTCAATGTCTAAAAACAATTGTTGAATATATTTTGTCCTTTTTTGATTGTTTAAGCCAGCAGAGTAGATCCAGTTCCTATTACTCTATTTTGGCTAGAAGCAGAATCTTTCTTTCTTTCTTTCTTTCTTTCTTTCTTTCTTTCTTTCTTTTTCTTTTTTTTTTAAGATTTTATTTATTTATTTGACAGAGAGAGAGAGAGAGCACAAGCAGGGGAGCAGCAAGCAGAGGGTGAGGGAGAACCAGGATCCCCGCTGAGCAGAGAGACTTGGGGCTTGATCTCAGGACCCTGGCATCAAGACCTGAGCTTAACCGACTGAGCCACCTAGCTACTCCAAGTAGAATTACAGTTTTAAGTGAAATTTGATACCAAAAAAACAGTTCCAAATTTTACTAGCAGATCCAACACTGGTTTTTAGCGTATCTGAAAGTCACGTGAGTCACCTAAATAATTCCTACTCACTTTTAAAACTTTATGATAAGCAAAACATCCACCACTGTAATTTCCTTAGCATGTGAGCATATTTCTAATTTACTGATTATAAATATTGACTAATTATCCATTATCTTGTCCTTTTTTCATTACATCTTGATTTCCACATTTTTTCTAATAGTTGACAGAAATTTCTATCAGTAACAACAATAGAAATGACAATAAAAATTACCTTGAGGGGGCACCTGGGTGGCGCAGCGGTTAAACATCTGCCTTCGGCTCAGGGCGTGATCCCAGAGTTATGGGATCGAGCCCCACATCAGGCTCCTCTGCTATGAGCCTGCTTTTTCCTCTACACTCCCCCTTGCTTGTGTTCCCTCTCTCCCTGGCTGTCTCTATCTCTGTCGAATAAATAAATAAAATCTTTTAAAAAAAATTACCTTGAGAGACCAAATATATGTCACATTATTAACTTTTTATTTTGTTCCATGAAAACTAGAAGAAACAACCACTATCATCAGCATCATTAGGATGAAAATTGCCATTCTAATATAAAAAGATATTTTGTTTCACTTAATAAATTTAACATTATGACAGAATTTCTCACAGCACCATCCTTAATTTCCTCAGCATAAACTAACATTTGGGGATTCTTGCTTACAGTTATTTGAAACTAGGGACAACGTTATTCATCTCTGCAGCCTCCTATATGTAGAATGATTGGCAAAAGGTAGATTTAAAAAAAAATGCTGAATAAAGTGATAGAATTTATATGATCAGTTCCTCAATTCTTAAAGCTTTAAATATTCTTTAGTTTTTAGAGAAATCATGTAATCTTTAGGGAGATTTCCAAATCATGCTAAGGTGCCTGTCTTCATTTCCCCATCTAAAGGAAACAGGATAGAAATAGATGGCTTTAAATTCCTTTCAAGCTCTCTAAGCTTCTGTTTCTTTTATATGTCCATGATTTTAATCCTTATCATTTTAAAGATTTGCTAAACTATTTGAGGTCATCTTGTTAAAATGACAGATTTTATACTTTATACTGAATATATTAACAAGCAATTTACCATAGATGATAACATCAATTTAACCTTTTTTCCATGAAATGAGCATGAGTTATATCTTTGAGAACATTAATTCATCGAATAAGGAGTAGGATATTTAGACAATATTTCCTGAAACTTTTTTTTTATGTTTTAAGATAGTTTTCCTAGAAGAAAGTACCTCGGAAGACAATAGAAAAATAGAATCTTCAGATAGAATCTTTAATTTCAAACTAAAGAAAGACTCCTCATATAAGGTATTTGGGAAAACCAATTCACCATTTATAGAGTCAGATAAATGGCTGTATACATGAGATATCTTTAATGTAACCCAAATTATAAGAAATAGGTTTTTTTGGTGTAGAAACAACTGCTCTACATTTTGCCTATAGAAAAATATAAAATCTGTGTTCACTGAAAATTTGTCTCATTGCCCTCTGATAGTTTGCACCTGCCCAATCCATACGGCCCCAGTTAAGAACTATTCTATCATCTATACATCAGAGAGGAAAGTGCCTGTGTGCTATGCTGATAGTCACTCTAAACAAATATTTATACAGTTGAGATCAGAGATATAAAATGTCAGTTCCAAATCCACCCATGATGGCACATATACCAGACAGATGACAAAGTCTGGCTCAGGTTGTAAAGTCTTATGAAATACTTGAATCATATTTTGCAACCCTTGAAAGAATTCAAGTTGGAGATTAGCAGAAACCAGGCTCAGTTCTGTTCGTAATCCCCTTTATCTGTCTTCTAGCCAACAAAATGAAAACCTTAAAGCCAAACTGACAAATAGAGTGTGAAGGACCTTCTACTGCACATAAAAAAAAAAGTCAGACTTCTATAGGTAGAAATTATCTTGTATGTTACTATTATTGTTATTGTTATTCATAGAAATAATGGAGGGGACCTCTAAATGACACTATTCTTCTGGATTCTTTGTTAAATGTAACATTCAATAAATTAATTCCCTTCATGTTACACTGAGCATATAACATGAAAACATGTGCAAAGAATATAAATCAGTCTCTATAAAAACAAATGCCTCTGCAATGCAGAAATCTATTATTTTAAGTCCAAGCAATTGGATCTAGTAAGATGTAAAAGTGTTTCAGGACAGTCCTTCTGCTAGAGGTAAAAACTTACAAGTAAATTTTTAAAAGGGAGAGATGGTGCTAATTAGAGATAATGTATAAGATTATTCTATGCCCATGTGACAGCCTGGAGCTCTGCATGAAGTTGCATATAGGAAAAGTAGTTCTAGCAATAAATCAAGTTACATTCTCATCAAGCATAGATATTTCAAGAAAGGTAAAGAGTATATTGAATGTAAGACTTATAATATTCAAGTTAATTGTGTAAGAGAAGAAAAAGAAAAGGAAGAGAGATGCATTCAATCAAACAGACAGCCTACATTGATATTGGAAATATTTCCTGCCAAACTAAACACAGTCACATGTGTTTGTTTTTATGTGTTCCTTTTATATGTAGCAACTGATAAAAGGCAAATAAACAAACAATAAATGAAAAAAATTACCAAAAAATGGTGTAGGGGCAGAAATCCCCAGTCTTGGGATGTAAGGGGAAAAAATACTCAACATTAGAGTAGTGAGTAGGAGATAAACCCAAGAAATTCAAGGGGGTCTGGAAACAATACACCTTGTTTCTGAGGGCTAGGTTTAAATGCTTTCTGTCTTCTCAAAAAGGAAATAGATGTTGAAAGATCTGAAGGCTTCAGAGGGGAGGGAGATGCGGGAATGGGATAGACTGGTGATGGTTAGTAAGGAGGGCACATAATGCATGGTGCACTGGGTGCTATACGCAACTAATGAATCATCGAACTTTACATCAGAAACCAGGGATGTACTGTATGGTGACTAACATAATATAATTTAAAAAATTAAAATAAAAAAAGAATATAATAGAAATAGAAATTGAAAGATAGCAATAATAGAATAATATCCCCAAAGTCTTGTGGACCTATAATTTTCCAAATTAAAAAGTATACCTAGTGTACAAAATTACTCAAGAACAGGAAATAAGTAAAGGTATTTTCATTCATCAAGAGAAAGAGAATTACCACATAAAAACTATATCCCAAAAAAAGGACTAAAGCAATTATGGCAGCTCTTAGAATCATCTGGAGAGCAATAAAAAATATTCTGATAGCTGAATGAGTATCTCAAGATTTGTTCACTTAATTGATCCAGGGAGGTGCCTGGATACTGAGAGGTGTTTTTTTTTAAGATTTTATTTATTTATGTGACAGAGAGACAGCCAGCGAGAGAGGGAACACAGCAGGGGAGTGGGAGAGGAAGAAGCAGGCTCCCAGCGGAGGAGCCCAATGTGGGACTCGATGTGGGACTCGATGTAGAACTCCGTGTGGGACTCCGTGTGGGACTCCGTGTGGGACTCCGTGTGGGACTCCGTGTGGGACTCGATACCCCAACACCGGGATCACGCCCTGAGCCGAAGGCAGACGCTTAACGACTGCGCTACCCAGGCGCCCCTGAATACTGAGAGTTTTAAAGACTTCTCACATGGTTTTCATGTGTTTTCGCCAAGATTGAAGACCATTGTACAAGAAATGCTCTTTAGTAAGAAAGAAAATAAACACAAACAGAAGAAGTAGAGTATATTGAATAGTGACATGTAAAGAAATTAGTAATTTGAAGATAAATTTAAATAGCTATTGAGTGCAAAAAATAATAATAGTAAAAAGGGGGTAGACACAAAGTAGGACTAAAACACTAGGTAATATACTCAAAGATTGGAAACCAGAAGTAAAATTTGGGGGGGGCCCATTAAGTGTTTAGGAAGAAGCTGAAATAATTAGTCATAAGCTATCTAAAGTTAGGAATACATTTGAAATTTTTAGAAACCATCAAAAATGAATACTGCATATATAATTCATAAAAAGGTAGACCATAAGAAGAAAATCAAAAAAATCTGACTACACAAAGATAATATAGGAAAGGATGAAACATGGAAAAATAAGGATAATAAGTCAACATATTAACAATAATCACAATGCATTTGATACAGAAACTAAAAATAGATTTAAAAACTTCCAGTTACATGCTGCTTGCAGAAGATATGTATAAACCATTTTAAAGATGCAATGCCAGATACTTCAATCAAAGAATTAATTATGTGTATATGATTAATGTTTTTCAGAATATGACAAATGTTTTTATACATGAAGACATATAAAATTTTCAAAAACTCAGAGCAATCATATATTGCTCATGGATTCATTTGAACATAGTAAAAATATTACAACGTGGACTGGAAGTACTCATACCAAATTAAGAGCGAAACGGGAATGGACAAGAGAAAAAATAAGTCTTCAAATTCATCTATATTGCTTTATCTCGTGTGTGTGCATATGTGCACACACATACAGTGTACAAAGGTGTGGCTCTCTTACAACATCATTCACTGTACTCCACCAACATATGAATAAAGATTTCAAACAATATGGGCATTTGTACAGAAATTATAATTGTCTCATGGTTATGTGCATTGTACAATGAGCTCACCTTACTATTTCCACTCATTCTTCAATTAGAATCTAGAAATGAGAATGGGCTGTTATAGTTTAGTTAACGAGCCAATTATTTTTTCAGAGCATGCTAGCTAGTTGTACACAGATTCTCTTTTGCTTAATTATGTTTTAAAATACCAGGCATTTATCTATGTCTTTCAGTGATGGTTATCAAGCAAATTAGTTTGAAAATTCTTATCAATATTCTTGAAATATATTTGTTTGAATCATTAGAATAATCTTTTAAAACTTATCCCAAAGTATGATATATTTTATAACTTCCCACTGAAAATGGCATTTCTGTTCAGGCTTCCTAAAGGATAATGGCACATTTCCAAAGCACAAAGCAATTGTATTAAAATTATTCCTAATATGAAGACATTCAATATTTGTAGAAATAAATTTTCTCATAAATATTTAGCTTTCAGAATAGAAGAAAAATAAGAGTAGAAATTTAATTAGAGGCAAATCTGAAGATCGAAAATGAAACTCTGAATTTTGTAGTAAAAGAAGAAAGGTTAGTCATTAGAGAAAGAAAAGCAAATAAATTCAAACTATGTTAGAACATATTTTGCTCAGGTACAAATAATGTAGTAAGTTGTAGCACCCATTACTGCACTATTTTTAGCCTATTTTAACTAAAATTCATTGCAAATATTTAAACAAGTCACCTGTTGTTCACTGGAAAACATCTAGAGTGAGGCGAATGAATGTTCAGAGAATTCATTAATACAGGGCTACAAAAGCTTATAGAAAGGCATAAGCTTAGTTCTTAATATTGACAATTTCCAAATCAGTTACAGGAATGCACATTATTTCCAAATTTTAAATGAATGATAATTTTTTACAACATATAATATGTATCTCATCATGTTGATTGTTTAATGATTTTTTTTTTCAGTAAGACAAGTAAAATCCCATGAAATCTAAGTCTGGTTGAAAAATTTAAATAAACATATTTTTATGTATTTTTCTAAGCATTTGAAACTGAAAACAATTTCTTTTATTTGTCATTTTTCTTTGAAGTCTCTTGGCTTCCTGAAAATTTTTGTGTTTCGATGTTAGAGAAATATCCTTAGGAAACAACAGAGGTTAGGAGAACGAAGAGCCACACAGTCTCATCAACAAGAAAGAAAGAAAGAAAGAAAGAAAGAAAGAAAGAAAGAAAGAAAGAAAAAGAAAGAAAAGAAGTTTTCCTATCTATCCATTTCAAAGTGCATCCAAAATGCTTAAAATTGAGAATTTAAAAAAATGAAGACATACTGGCTGCCAACTAGTCAGCCCCTTGGATTACTCCCCATTCCATTCTAAGTATGTTGATCATAAAATTCAGAGAGGCCCTTGTGTTCCCCCTCTGCTGATGCCTCCCAACTCCAGATTTTTCTACCTCATGGCATAGCAGCGTACAATTACTCCTGGCATAGCATGTAAAATTACTATGTGTTCTAAGCACTGGGGATCAAAGATGAATGAATATTCATTTGTCTCTAAGGAGTCACAGTGTACTGGAGAGAGGCAGAACCATGAACAGATGACTGCATAAACAGACAAAATAAGATCTTGTTTATTCAGAGGAAAAAGTCCTCATCATCAAGCAACAAGTGAAATCATTTCACTGTTCAAGAAATGAATTTGAGATTGAGAATGCACAGCATATTTATCTCATTATCCATCCAAGATGATCAACTCTCATAATCACAAAGACTGCTTCATGGCACAGCAGCCAGAGAAGGACATCATGCATGAAGCTGTCATATTCAGAAAATAAGAGGGTCACAAGGGGAACAGCACAGGAAAGGAAATAAACACAAGAGCAAATTAAAGATTTACTTTAACTATTCTTACTATTATTAATCTATTTTGGCTAGTAGTTTTCATTAATGTTAGCTTTTCTCATCCAAAATTTGAAATCAGTCTTCAATATTACTATTATAAAAATACTAATTATTGACTTTATTCACAAATTGATAAAAATGGATCAGCACCATAGACCTATTTATTGAAAACAAAGTAGAATAGTCAAACTCATTGATAGTTCTTTGCCAACCAAGGTAAACAGGACTTTTATTATGTAGAGGTCAATCTTGGGCCAGAGTCTATTTAACATTTTCATCAATGACTTAGATGATGGAAAAGTCTGCGAACTTAGTAATTTACAGCTCTCTGTAGTTGTAAAGACTGATTAATGCTTTGAATTTCAAGATCAAAATTCATCATGACCATAATATGACCTTGACAAACTGGTTTAAAACAAGGCAATTCAATAAGACTACAGGTCAGAGATAGACTTCAAAGAAATTGGGAAGGAAATGGAAATTATAATAATGTAGGTGATACCTTGCTAGTGAAAATGGATATGTGTAATACAGTATATAATAAATGATACTGAGTATGGCTTGAGTGAAGAACGTAACAGTGGCTTTTAATTTTTTTCTCTCTTGCCTTGGCTAAGTGCTTACTCATTTATAAATGTTTTTGATACATATTATCACAGTCTACTCAAATCCTATATCCCTGCTGATTAAATTAAATGTGATTCTAAATTATGTAAATGAGAAGGGTATAAAAGTATATATAAATGAGTGAATATTAATGAAATGACTTTATAAGTGTATCATGCATTACAAATACTATCTATTCATTTATCTGGTTACTAACACATTTATTCATTCATTTATTCATTAATCATTAAATATGCATAGAGCTTCTACTATGCTCCAGGCATTAGATGCTGGTAGTACAAGGTTGAGAAAAACAAGCATCGTCCGTATTTTCTGGAGCCTACAGTCTGATGAATACCTACTAATTTTAGTAAATATTGGCAGGGTACTATAAGCCATGTATCGGGGAATCTTGTTCTCATCTAGAAAGATGAGAAAAGGCATCCATGGTGAAATATCTTCTTAACTGTTTTATATGACATAGGTAGGCTAAGGGGACAAGGGAGTTAAAGGAGTGAATCTTTCTTGCACAGGACAGCAATATTAAGGACCTGAGCTTCAGAATGCTTGCTGTTGATAGAACAGTAACAATAAATGTGATTAAAATTGTTAATGTATTACATAAAAGGGGAAGAGTGGATTTCTGCCAAAACTAGAGGATATAGTTAGTATTAAAATGTGCTCTATGGTATCAGGGACTTTAACACTGTGATGGGACTGGGAGAAAACGTGAACCATCAAGATGTCTTTTGGAGCAAGAGCACTGCTGTATATCCAGGTCCCTGCTAAACTGTTTACCATTCTATCAATATCAAGATGGCATTGAATGAGAAACAATGATTTCAAATGTGAGTTCCAATCTAAAACTCAGAAAGACAGTTGCTCAGACATGACTTAAATTTGAGCTGCTTTTCATATGCAATTTACACTTCCGGATAAATGGAAGCTGGGATAGCTTTCTCTAATGATGTCAATGATCCATTTCACTGTTAAATTTGATTTAATATTATCATTTTATAAATATCTGACCTCAAATCTCTCTAAGGGAAAAGAAGGAGAAAGGAAAATAACTGTTTTGTTTAGTTCCATTACCTTGAATTTTAAATTCCAACGGAGTCATGCTATCTCCACCAGTGCTTAAGTAGAAGCATGAGCAGTGAGTAGTGGTAATGCAGGAGACTAGTTCATTTTAATTGACCTACCTGATGAGTCTCAAAGAAATTCAGGTAAATAAGTCTCTGCATAGTTTACAGTCAATTATTTATACTTGAAAAAAAATGAATGCAAAAGCCTAGAAAATTTTAAATGGTGAATAATCTGCAACATTCGCATTTTTCCTTGAGGTTTTCCTGGGTTGTACAACCATGCTAAAAATGTTTGGGTTTTCAAAGACATGTTTTGGAAGTTACTGGAGGTATTCTAAGAAATACCTTTATGTTAAAATAAACTCCAAATATTTTAAGAATAACTGGTATCTTTATAAATAATTCATGCCTTAATTATTATAATTGTTCCTAATTAATACTTAAATATTTCAGGAAGAGATAACATATTAACATATTAGGAATGTGACATTGCTTCTATGTCCTATAAGAGCGTTGGGAATATCTCTATAAGGAATGCATTGCATTTTGCATTGTTCTTAAAATTCAGATTGTGCAGAGATCGAAAGTTGTTGCCTACAAATGCAGCCCTGGAGACTACAATTGAAATATTAATAAGAGCTACTTTAGAAAACATTACAGGCAGAACTCCACCATAGATTCTAGTATTATTTAATCATCTTAAAGATTGGTTAATACAAACTTTAATCTCCAAGTTACTTCTTCAACATATCTGAAAACTGATCACCAGCTGGTACTTGAATGTCTTCACTGAGAAGGAATTTGCCATCTCAAAAGCAAGCTTATTGTATTTTTAGGAAGCTGTAATTGTTGAAAAAAAAAAACCTCACTATTAAAATAAACTAAAATCTCTGTGCTGCAACTTGTGTGCATTTTCCTGGTATTCCAATTAAAAGCAACTTGATGTATATATATATATATTTTATTTTCTTCTACAGCTTTCACAAAGCTAAAGTTGTCTTTCATACCACTTGCCCCTTACCCACCTGTTCACAATTTTTTTTTATTAAAAGAAATGCATTGCGGTATAACACATACAAAATTACACCAACTTAAGTGTGCACACTAATGAATTTTTAGAAATGTGTTCAGAACAACTGTGTAACTTTTATTACCATCAAGATAGACAATTTTCCTAACACACAAAAGTTTTCTCCTTCCCCACTGCAGTCATTTCCACATCCATACATGGTTTGGCAACCACTGATATGCTGTCCCTGTAGATTACTTTTACCTTTCCTAGAAATTCATATAAACAGAAACAAAGTAGATATACTTTTATGTCTGGCTTTTTTTTCTCAACATAATTTTTCTGAGATTCATTCTTATTTCACTCATCATAATTTTCAATCCTTTTACTGTTAATGTGGTATTTCATTGTATGGATATACCACACAACTTGTTCACCTATTTCAATCTTCTTGGGCATTTGGATTCTACACAATTTTAACTATTAGAAATAACGGTGCTACAAAACTTTGTGTACAAATTTGTGTGGCATAAGTTTTCACTTCTCTTGGGTAAATACCTAAGCATTTAATTGCTGGGTTATATATGAATATATGTTTAACTTTATAAGGAACTATCAAACTGTTTACTAAAGTGATTTTGCAGTCTCCAAACCCAATAACAATGTGTAAGAATTCATGTTTCTCTAGGTCCGTGTCAAGATTTGGCATTAACAGTCTTTTAAATTTTAGACATTAGAATGCTATGTAGCAGTACCTCATTATAATTATAATTTGTACATCTTTGATGACTGCTTATTTAGAGTAATTTCACGTATGCTTATTAGCTATTTGTATCTTCTCTATTTTTAAATGCTTGTTTATATTTTTTTTCTATTTTCTCCCATGGAGTTGTCTTTTTATTTTTAAACTGTAAGAGTTCTTTATTCTGTATACAAATTCTTTGCCAGAGTGAAAAAAAGTCAAAGCTACCTACCAGATGTAGGGTCTAAGCCACTAGAGAATAACAGTGGTTTTAGAAAAGGAAAATAGTATAAAGTATAGTCACAAGTTTTAGGAATAGAAGTATATCAACCAGAATCCTGGTTGTCTAATCAGGATTAGGCAATACCTAGAATTCTGAATTTGCTGTTGGGCTTGTTATGTTTTAGAGGTGTGTGCAAATTCTGCTCAGTTTTAGTAGGGATCACTGTCCTTAGATGCCTCTGGTTAAATTTCTGAAAACACACGATCAATATATTTTGCTCAGTTTTCTAATTGTTGAAGCAGGGCAGAAGTCTTGTAGCAGTTATTACTTCACAGAATCAGAGTGTGGAATTCAAGGTTAATAGTTTCTTTTCAGTGTTCTAAAGGTGCCATTTTATATCCTTTTGGCTTTCAGTGCTTCTGACAAGTCTGCCATAATTCACATCTTTATTTTGTGTACATAATGCATCATTTTTCTCTGGCTGCTCTTAAAGAGTTTCCTTGCCACTGTTTTCAACAATTTGATTATGACATGCCGGTGGTGGTATGTATTTCCTGAAATTCCTTGAAGTTTACTTATTGGTTTAATAGTTTTTATCAAATTTGACATTTTTCCTCACCAAAGAAGATATACAAATGACAAGTTAACATATTAAAAAATTCTCAACATTGTATGTCATTAAGGAATTACAAATTAAAACAACAAGATATTACCACACACCTATTAGAATGGCCCAAATCCAGAACACTGACAACAACAATTGCTGATGAGATTGTGAAGCAATAGGAAAGCTCACCCATTTCTGGTGCTAACACAAAATGGTGCAGCCACTTTGGAAGACAGTTTGACCGTTTATTACAAAACTAAATTTGGTTTCACCTGAAAATCCAGCAATCGTGCTCCTTGATATTTACCCTAATGAATTGAAAAGGACACACAGATATTTAGAGCAGCTTTATGATAATTGACAGAACTTGGAAACAATCAACATGCCCTTCAGTATGTGAGCTGATAAAATGTGGTGCATTCAGACTGTGGAATATTTTTCGGTACTAATGAGAAATAAGTTACAAGCCATGAAAAAAAAAAAAAACCACGGAGGAATCTCAGACATGTATTACTAAGAAAAAGAAACCAATCTAAAAGGGCTACATACTATATGATTTCAACCTTTTGACATTCTGGAAAAGACAAAATGTGGAAACAGCAAAAAGATTAGCGGTTATCAGAGGAATGGATCAATCGGCAGCACACACAGGATTCCAGGGGAGTGAAACTATTCTGTGTGATACTATAATGGTGGCTACATGTCATTATAGATTTGTCAAAACCCATAGAATGTGTAATACCAGAGTCAACCCTAATGTAAACTATGACTTTGGGTGATTATGATGCATTAGTGTGGGTTCATCATTTGCAGCAAATTTACCTGTTCTGGCGTGGGATATTACTAGAGAGGGAGGTTGTGGGGACAGGGAGTAAATAGGAACCCTCTGTTCTTTTCACTCAGTTTTGCTGTGAACAGAAAACTTCTCTAAGAGATAAAGTTCATCATTTTAAACTTTTTTACATTTTTTTCACCCATTGTATTTTCAAATTCCTTTTCTTTCCTTCCATTTCTCCTTTCTAAAGTCTGAGACTCCAAAACATGCATGATTTATCTCTTGGCATTATCCCATAAGTAAGTGAATCTCAGCTTATTATTTTAGACTTTTTCTCTTTATTTCAATGATTCGGCATGAAAAAGAGATGTAAAATATCTCATTAATAAGCTTTAGAAATCAGAATAATTATGGTGATTTTCATAGTAGAGTGACTGATACATCTTTGTATAATTGCATATTGAATAGCACCCTTAAACAAAGAAAAAATGTATTTTTAAATGCTTCTTACTCAGTATTGCTTATGCTGAAAACCAGAATGTTGACTGCAGTTGTCAGTTGGGAATTCTTGTTTGAAAGGAATTTTTAACCACAGGGCTTGATGGAAAATATAAAATATCTATTGAGAATGATTTAATGAATATCATAAAAATAGCACTATATTCTATACTATAAGTTTTATTGCATGGGACAGGCTATAAATGATATACAGTGGCATTTGATAACAATTACTAATACTTCCCTTATAAAAACTAGACATGCATCTTCGCCATATGTGTCATCTTTCTACTGGTCATGTCTTGATTTTTCTCTTGTTTATCCTCTGCTCATGTTCTCTTTTATGCTTATTGCAATTTGTTCTATAGGAAAAGAGGGTTGTTTCTGCCTTATATTAAAAAAATTATTCAAAGTTAAGATCATAAATGACAGTTTACAATAACTATCTCTAGAAAGTTGTTATTTTCTCCCATAACTTCACGATGCCTACTAATAATTCCTCTTTAGCCTTGATTTTTTTTTCTTAATTTAATGTTTTTCTGTCTCTCATTGAATCTTGTTAACCACCATTTATCAATGTTCTTTCCAGCTGTTTATATATTCACTATGATAATCCCTGGGCTCTTTTGGGAAAATTTAATTTTGATGGCCCTTACACTTTTTTGAAAAAGCAACATTTAGGTCCCTTGCAAGCTGTAATGAAAATATGAATACCATTCTTCTTATGCAAAAGTTTTAACATTTAAACCATTATATGTAATATTTATGGAGACTATAACAGTGTAAGGTTATTCTTCCTTCAAATATTGCCTGAGATTCTTGAAAATACATTACTGTTCATAAATTACTTCTTATCTTGATGTAACTTCAACATTTCTGTTCCCAAACATGGAGAATATATTCCCACATATGGGAACAGAAATTCTTGCCTGTTGAAAGATTTAATCTCATATTGTGTGTGTGTGTGTGTGTGTGTGTGTGTGTGTTGACCAAGAAAGCCTGATGTTCCTCTCAGCTTGACAAGTTTAGACAGGTTTTTTTCCTGACTGTAGGCCCCTAGCCTCCCTTTTTTTTTTTTTTTTAGAGTATTTACTTTTAATAACTTGCAATTGTGAATTTCCTCTCTGTCTTTCAGATGTAAATCTTCTCTTAGCCTCTTGCTAGTTTTATAATCCAAGAATATCTGTCTCAAGGACCTGGGCATGAGAGTCATCAGGAAAGATAAAGCCCCTGTCTCCTCCTGTCTTAGACTTTCTGTGGGATGGTAGGAGACTAATTTAGATAAGTGACAATTAGCAAACATTAATGGCCTAACCATGTTGACCAGCCTCTTTCTTAACATCCTCCTCTACTTTTCCACTAGCTCATTCCAGTGCTTAAAAATTCTCCTGCCTTTTACTTCGGAGAGTTGAGTTCAAACTCTCTCCCTATTGCAACAGTCTTAACCTCTATTCCAATACTTTAGAATAAAGACTTCCTCATCTATTTAACTTTGTCCAGAGAAATTTTTCTTTGACAGTATGTGTGCATGTGAATATATATGTATATGTGTATATATTTATAAATTGCATAAAGGTATGTATATATGTATATACATATAAGGTATGTATATATGTGTGTATATGTATGTATATTATATGTATGTATGTGTATGCACATATATATACACATATACTGTATGTATACACAGATTTGTATATGTGTGTCTGTGTGTATATATGTGTACATATGCATACATTTATATATGTATACCCACAAATTTGTGTATACATACAATATACACATATACATATATATGTATATACACACTACACATACAAGCTCATACATACCTACACACACATGCATAGACATCTACCATACATACTAGGGCCACTGTAGTTCAATTTTGATTTATTTGTATCCTTGGTTTTCTATAAATTCTTGCACTTATTTTTCTTGAAGAATATTAAAAATATTGCGGAGAAAATTTTTTAGTAACACAAAATTAACAAACTTTTTTTTTTAACCAACCATTTAAAAACACAGTTGCCAAAAATCTGAGCATGTACAAGAAATCTATGATTGCCAGTCTCTAACCTGCTTTTTATATCTGGCCATACAGAAAGCAGATTCTTCATTTAGTGCCCCAGTCTTTGAAGCAACAAAGAACAAAACTACTTATGTTGAAAATGCATGTTGATTTATTTCTGTGACCTTCAAAACATCTCTACAGTGATCCACAGTGAAATATATTTTACACAGTAATCTAATACACACACACACACACACACACACACATCCATGTATAAACAGACACATGAATATATAATTGAAAAAAATTTTGATGATAGGGAGTTTATTTTTACTTTGAGGAATGTATATTAATATTTATCAATTTAATGCTTATTGCTACCAACCCTTAAGGCTCACCTGTATTATGTACAATGCACTCTGATACTGTCTTGTCAATGCTCACCACTACCAACTGAATTGATAACCTAACCAATTAAATAATGGTCCACCTTTAATTTGAAAATCACAGACATAGTGGAATTTAGAACTTATTTTTGGCATGGACATAAAACATTGGTAACAAAATATGTATACAAATATATACTTTACGCATAGACCAAACATTAAAAGGTTGTTTTTCCCAGAGAGTAGTTTTATAGTGATTTCCTGGGGCTTTTGCCAATGGAGGTGGTTCTTTAAAAGTCCTGTAGATCAAGTGCAGGTATACCCTTAAATTAAATGATAAGAGCAGTATGAATTCCAATTTGCTAAAACACTTAAAGTTGATTCTTGAAAACAAAAGATTCATTTACAAAATGGCAGCTGATGAACTCAGAGGGAAACTATTTTGGCTTAAAAATGAAAACCACATATGCCTGAGGAATTATTGTTTTCACTAAGTTCTCTCTTCATGTGTTAATTGTAGGGTAGGAAGTGATTCATATATCTCTTATTCTTTCTCTACTTGTTCTTGCCAAATTCCCTGAAGGTAGTTACAGAAATAAAAGAGATGTTTGTAGGGAAAGATATGGAAAGTGAAAGCAGAGCCGGCTTTGAATAATACAGTATTAAATGCAAACCAAAAAAATGGTTAAAAAAGTCTTTGCAAACTTTAAGTCATAGGATCATGACAAACAGTAATTATCAATGAGACTGATAAGAGAATCCTGATTACACCTTTTTTTTTTTCCTTTCAATAGTGATTTGAAAAATAAAAGAAATCACACTGGGATAAAAATGGACAATTTAACATAACTTTAAGTCACTTGGATTTCAGGAAAGAAGTTATGTTAATGTTGATAACTGATTCATATTTTCACGCATTATAGCTGAGGAAAATAACACCAACAAATCCAATATGTGAGCAAGAAATTTTTCCACTAAGAATTTTATCATTATTATTATAGAAGATAATTTTAAAAGAAGGTGACCTTCTTTTCTCACCAGTATAATGATGAAACCATAAGGAAATTGTTAATAGACAAAGATTTTGCAGTCGTCATACCATTTCCCCCCATTAATCCAACTTTTTTTAAACTCTTTAAGGAATTGGAATGAAAGGAGAGGTATATTCTCTCCAGTAACTCTCTGGTTATAAAATGTTTGCAAAGAAAATTAAATAGAACAAAAAAGGAAAGCCTGCTTGGTTTCTCAAGTAGATTGAGTTTCTGCTTACAACATAGAGGAATGTAGCAAAAAAAGCAGGAGTTGCCATAATTGAGAGACCTGAACTCAAATTACACTGTTGCCCATTACTAGCTGCTCGATTATAATCAAAGTAACCTGCTATTTCTGTGCCTGCTTAATCAAATGTAAAATGAAGATGAATAATACCTTCTTCAGTGGCTGCAAGTGAGTACTAAGGCTGATGCAAATTCCTGGAATATATTATATTATCAATAAATATAGTTCCTTTCTCTATAACGAAAGTAATACATTACTATTTAATTACCTTACTTCTACACCTCTAGGATATGAAAGCCACCAGGACAGTAATAGAGAGAATGGGGGAGAGAGAGAAGGAAATCAAGTTGTAGGGTTAAAACAGACAGAAAGGCCAGGAACTCTGTCTACCACATGCCCCCATCTGAAGTAATCATCTATACCTTCAACCCCATTTCTTGGACAAAGCTGCCCATTAGCCGGAGCTCATTAGAGCAGGGTGTGTACTGGGCATTTGATTCATATGCAGTCAATTTCCAGACTGATAAGCCTGCCCAAAGAAGATCTGGGCAATCTTACTTTCCTCGGTCTTTGAAATTAGGCCACAGAGAGATTAGACAACACAGAACCTCCCCCAACTAGTTCAGTGTCAGTCCCAAACCAAAGAGGAGAGTTAGAACTGGAAGACTAGTAACTGAGGGAAGGCAGTGGTAAAGTCAATCTACAGGTTTTTTTTATTGGCTTAAGCCAAAACTTGAATTGAGCTTGTTAAAGATGAGAAGAGGAAGAGAAAGAAGGAGGAGGAGGTAAGGGAGGAAGAGAAGAGAAGAAGAAAGAAGAAAAAAGAAAAGGAAGAAGTAAAAGAAGAAGAGGAAGATGAAGAAGAGGAAGAAGAAAGAAGGGGGGGGGGAGGAGGAGAAAGAACAAAGAAAATTGTCCCCCATAAAGAAATTAATAGTTCATGTGGGTAGAGCACTATTTTTCTCAATGTGTGATTCATAAAGGAAAATATTCCGAACTGTGCACACAGTAAAATGTGGTGAGCATTTTAGAAAAGCCCATACTTTGTGTGGAAATTAAATATAGGCACTGGGAAAGCCCTAACTGTGACACAAAGACTGCCTGCATGGTGAACATATGGAACTTATTCTATCTTCTGTAAACTACACATGACTTTCTTTCTGCTATATCCCTCATGCAGCCAGTCAGCAAAAGAGATATGTGGCTGTCACCCTACCTTTCAGCATATCTCCCAGTTTTCCTGTGAAAATTGACAAAAGGCAACAACATGTCAATGGGCATGATGCAGCTAAAAGACCGGACCTCTGGGAAATCTAGAAAGAACAGTTTGCTAGGAAAGGACTCAATGACTGCTGATGGAACCTATCTGAAATCTTCTATCAGTCCCACCTCCAAGAGCCCCCATAACTGGGAACTTCCCAGCCTCCATGTCTCATCTGTAGCCTGCAGAGTGCTCCCCATTACAGTCACTTCATGAGAATGGCCAGTTAAGATATTTTAGGTTTCTATTTGAAATATTTGTGGCACCTTATGTATAAAAAGTAAGTGTATTAGTGTTTATAAAGCTGAATGATCTGGTTAAATAATTCTACCTAGAATTCCTAGTGAAATAATAATCATATACTCCTGAAAAGAATCCTATTATAAACAGAATTAAGATAAATGTTTAAAAGAATATTGTTGTCCACAGAGTTAACTACCTCACAAACATTACCTTTTATGTTCTTGTTAAAGAAAGAAATATAAGTAACTTGGAAGGAGTAATGACACTAGATAAAACTTTGACTCCTCAAATTAACATGAAACCAGTAATTACTAAAAGCTCTCCACCGAAGTAAACCCCACTTCCCCTCCACAAATTAGTTCCCTTTTTCATTGATTCAGTAGCAAGGCCAAGAATTGCATAGATAAAATCCCTTTAGGCATTGCTAAGGTACATCATTTCAAAAGAACAGCATGTACTTATGCAACATAAATCCATTTTTATAATAACATTCTGACCACAAAAGCAGTTTAGTCCACAGATGTGTCAATTTGGCATTCTTTACCAAATTCACACAAGCAATAAAAAGAGAAAAAAGATACCTAACCCTGAGTTTATCAAAGACTTAGTCAGATATTAATAATAGTTAAGTAAATCATAGAAGTAGGAGCATCACGTTGAGATAAAAAATTCTCCAGTCACAACAAGCTAAAATGAATTTCTGACCTTCGTATGAATGTGTAACTTTAAACAACTTAGTTAACTTCTTTGTATTTCCTTTTCCTTATCTGTCAATGGAATTAATAATCAGACCATCATGAGAATCATGTGAGATAAAATATGCAACATTCACATGTGCTTGGAATTGTGTTGGGCTATAGAGTAGACATTAGACACACGTAGCTATGACTCACTATGACTGTGGCAGGTCTGAGGTGAGATTGGCAGTGTTAAATACACAGATTTCAAAGACATAATACAAAAAGTGGACATCAAATATCTCACTACTATTTTATAGTGAGAATGATAAAATGATAAAATTTCAGAAATATTGAATTAAAATGTTATTAAAATTAATTTTATCTGTTTTTTCCTTTTTTAACATGGATATTACAAACTTAAAAATTACATAGCTGTTTCTCATTAGAATTCTATTTGACAGTGCCAGCAGGGAACTAGAAAGTGCTTTAATAAATCATAAATAAATTAAAACATAGGTTAGTACTATAAATTTTGACTTTATTATGTTTTTCAAAACTCAGACAAAATTAAGCTGTGTGGAAAAGGAAAAGGAAGGATCACCTGTTCTTTTTGTCTTAAATACTTAAGACATAATCAGGGGGAAAAAAAAGGAAATACAGTTTAAAAGCTGTCTTCAGCTTATACAAGTTCACAGAAGAGAAAAGCCACATTCCATTTTGAGACAGAACTTTCCTACCTTTCTGGCAAAAAACAAAAGCAAAGCCATTCATTGGTCTGCATGGTTTTGAAAAGCAAATGTTTTCTGTATAGAGTCTAGTTGAATAGGCTTAGACAAGAACACATTCATTTTGCAGAACAGTTTAACAAGTATAGTTCCCCAGGAGGCCCAGGAGAAGAGGATGGACAGGAGTTGTGGACCAGGAAAAGAGTCTCTATGGAAAGAGGGACCGGAGAAGGCAAGCAGCTGGCTTAAAGACACAAATAACACCAACTTCATCAGGGTAAAGAGGGTCAGTGACTGCTCTCTTTTTAAGAATAATAATGATTGATATTCAATTTTAGGTTTCTATCTAATGTGTCCCCTAAAATTTTACTCCAAATCATCATCAGAAATCTGTTTAACAGAAGATCCTTGAGTTATTGTTGCTTTATGAGATGAAGCGATGGGGGTGGGGGAAGAGGGATACCTTGAGGGTGAAGATGTTTACAAAGATGCTTAAAGATAAAGGAAGCAAGGAAACATCAAAGATCAAGAATTCATCAGAGGCAGGAAATCAGAGTGAGAAATGCTGAGGATAAATATAATCTCTTAGAGAATATGTGGTACTTAACGGTCCACATCACACTAGGAATTAAATCTCAATCTGTTTAGTGAGATATTAAAGGAAAATTGACCTCAGGTTAGCAAAGGAGATGAAGTTTCCCTAAGAACCAGCAATTAAATTACATTTACTGATGCACTGGGACCAGGAATTAAAGGAATAATGTTAGCTAGCATTTGTATACTGAATACTTTCTGGTTTACAAAGCTCTTCAAAAAGGTAGGATTATTTCCTTCACTTTGAAGATAATAAAACTGAAACTTAAAAAGGACTTGTGACAAATCCAAGATCACTCCTCTATTAAGTATCAGAAATAAGCATCCTGATCTTAAAAAGGTAACTTTCATGTTCATTCACCACATTGTGTATATGACTCTCTTGTAATTATGATCCACTATTTTTCATGTTGCTGTATTTTTATTCCTCAGTGTAAATCAATAGTAGCCATCTTATTAGATAGGGGTGGTGATGAAATTACTGATAATAGTTATCAGTTTCATCAACATGATCATCATCAAAATTGTCAAAAAAAAAGTCTAGTTTTTTTCATCAGCAATTCTGAGGTTCTAATACTCCTGTTAAATACCCCTCTTCTAATACCCCTGTTAAAATAGATATTGATATTCTCAATAACAGAAATATTAAGTGTAGGTAGACAATGAGGCACTAATGCAGCTTCTAGTATTATTATTACATTGTTGGAATTAAAAACATTCATTCAAGCTACAATTTTTGGCAAATACTAAGTGTTACAAAGTTTATGTGTCAGGAATACTTTTATGTGCCTAGCAGAGAGGACAGAAATATGAATTTGAAAAAGCCTTAAGTTGCTCACAGTCTAGTTGGGGAAAGAGGCATGAAAAGTAATTAATAGGCAATTGAACAAATGCAAACAAATAGGAAAAAAAGTACTAGGACAGCCTAGGGGATTATGGTCATTACTGTCAGAAATGAATAAAGGTTATTCTGTGTTGTTAACCCTTGTCAACATTTATCTGAGGAATAATGTCTTCTTTCACAAGAGATAAGATGTAGTGGCTGATATTTTTAAGTTAATAACCAAATATTGTCCAAGTGTAGAGATTCTGACTTTTCTCTCCCTCCCTTCCTTCCTTCCTTCCTTCCTTCCTTCCTTCCTTCCTTCCTTCCTTCCTCTCTTTCTTTCCTTCTTTCTCTCTTTCCTGCCCTTTCTCCTTGAAAGAAGCAATCATCAACTCATCAGACATCAAACTAATCAATTCTGTGCTTACATTTGACATTTTATTTTAGTTCTGTGAGCTGAGTTTATTATTTCATTCCTTGAATTACCTAAGTAAAAAAAAAAAAAATCCATAAAGCTACTTGTAAAATAGGAGTAACAAGGAGTTCCCAAACTGACAACATAAATATATTGGAGTAATCATTAGGGAGATCATAGAACAGAGTGAAGGAAGAAAAGAATTTGGAATCAATCAGAACTAAATTTAAATTCTGGCTCTGCTACTAGGCCCACAAACTTTGTCAAATTAGTGAAGTTCTAGAGGCTTAGTTTCCTTCTCAATAAAAATAACAATTTTCAACATGCTTTATTGAGACTTAAATGAAACCACGTTTACAAATACCAGCAGTGCACATTGCAGAGCATATAATACATAGTATACAATAACAATATAACATTAACATTATTATTATTTATCACAGAACAGATCATCCAAGCTTATATTCTCCCTGAAACTGCTAAAGATCTCAAAACAACATTAAATGTACTTAAACTCATTTAAAATATGGAAATATTCTAATACTTGGAATAAGCACTCCAGAACAGTATCTCTTTGTTCCTTCTTGACTCCATCATTTTTCTTTATTTGACAGTGAGACATGATCCTATTTCATTGGGTTTTTTACTCAATCAAGTACTGTGTGTGTCTCTTCTCCATGTATGGATAAAAACAACCTTTCTGCAACATGTGTAATTTGTAAGAATGCAATAAATGTCTCCAAAAAACACAATCTGAACCATCACCACAAAATAAAATCATTGTAGCTAACTATGCACAGAACCCACTAAACTAAAAGCAGCCTTTGCAAAACAAACCATTCTTTTCTTAAGCAATCAGTGCAAATTGCAAAAGCAACAAACATTTTAGCCACAGATGGAGGAGCCACAGACAGTCCGCAGAAGCCTCATGTGAAATTTGCCACATATTACAGAACTAGAAGAAACCATTTGGTGGTGGTAAGAGCTGACTGCACCAAGATATTCGAAGAGATCCTTAGTACTCTCAAATGCATGAATACCCATCAGAGTCAACTTCTTACTGGCACAACAATGCATTCCCATAGGGTAGGGGCATGAAAACATCTTGACTTAATTTTAAAATATAATATTGAGAAGTTGTGACTTTTAAGAAAATATGAGAAGGCATATTATAAAATAAATGTAAAAGATACTGCCAAGAAATTGATCACAATTAGTTATTTAAGATATATTTGAAAATATGTGTTCCAGGATCTGATATGACAATAAATGCAGGGGACTCTAAGCAATGACATTATCGATCTTTTACAAAAATGCTAGGGGATCAAATACAGATTCTCAGGAAATCATATAAAAATTTCAGACATCCAGGCAAAACATCTGAAGAAATGTGGATAAAGAAGCTATGAAAAGTTGATATTTAGATTTAAAGCAATGATCTTTTTCCAAAAGACAACAAAATATTACAACATAGAAATCCATGAGAATGTTCAAATTAGTATAATTTAGTAAATACACTGTATTCATGTAGTGTTAACATTTTGAAAAATAGCATGAGGTTAAATTCTGAATCTTACCCTCAGTTTTTCAATCCTTACTATATATGGAATTTTATTTTAATATGAAACACATGGCCTGGTTTTCTTTGGTACTCATACATTGTCTTCACAGAATTGAGAATTTCTCATATTAGTTTAGTTACTGTTCAGTTCCTACCCTGGCTTCCTGAGGATGTGAGTCATATCAAACCGAGTATCTTTCTTGAAAGAGACAGACTGAGAGATTTACCTAAGTGTTACCTGAAATTTAGGGACAACAAAGTAAGGAACAAAAAATAATACTAACAAGCACATTAACAGTGAGATGAATAAAGCCCCCCATTCAGTATACTCTACTCTTCTGTTAGAAACAGAAGTTAAATGAGCAACTACTATAGTTCAAGTTAAGAGGAATAAGGCAACACACACACACACACATTATACCACACCAATCTTAAACATGTCAAGATGATTAATATTATAATGTTTTGTTTTTCCTCAAATGTGTCCTTTTAAATGTATTCTCAACCGTGGTGGCAATACTTAGTTTGTGGGGAAATGTTTTCTGTGAATTGTATCTCTCGGGTAATGAACCACAAATCATCTTACAGTATCCTCACAACATTAAAGGGCGGGGCAAATTTTACATGATAAATATTTGTTATTGATATATCATTATCTTTTATTCAATATTAAGTTGCTTATACAAGAATTTAAGTATCAAGATTTCTGACTTTGCCTAATGATCATATCTAGTGAAATTTTCAGTAAGTCTTCAAGTGTCCCTATTTAAAAATAAGCCTTACCTGGACGGACCAATATATGCTAGTCATTAAGTAATGAGAGTTCTAAGAAATGATTAATTTTTAGCCAGCACTAATTTTATAAACTCCCATTGTACCTAGTAAAGTTATTTACTGTTGGAGACAAGTAGAGGTTTTTCTTAAGTATGCCTATGTTACATGACAGATAGGGATGAGTAAGTAAAGACAGAGAAGGAATTCTCAACTCTAAACTGATAAGCCAGAAGAATTCCAGGCTTGCATCCTGTCTGCCCATGTCTCAAGTGCCAATTATGGTGACTTCTTGTAACTGACTCCTGCACAAATGCAAAACCTACTATCCAGGAGAGAAGTATTTATTCTTATGAGCACACACACATTTTATAATCTGACTTATAGAAAAGGACTTTGTCATGCAATGAAGCCTCAACTTTCCCATTTTCTGTTTTTAGAAAGACAGAGTAAAGGAAGATTTTGTTAGATGAGCCCAGGTTTCACAGCCCTCTGGTAAGACGCTTGTTGTTTGCATAAGCAATAAAATGACCAGAAAAGGGAAGGAATTCCCAGAGTATTTTGTTATACCTAAGTACACATGACCAACTTCATCCCAGTTTCTCTAAAAGTTTTCAACATGAACAAAATAACAAGGCGTAACAAGGAGCAGTAAACGTGTTAACATTTTACTACAGCAACACCTTCATAGCCTGTATATTACCCTGGCCCAGCCTATCAGTATTGAAATAGCTGAAGGAGAAGGATGACAAGGGAAGAGGAAGAAGGGAGAGAGATGAAAAGAAGCAGCAGCAGCAGCTGTGAAGTCAAGATGTCCCCAACTGTAAGAACTAGGAAGACTGATGAGGACACGCCAGGAGTGAAGCACTGTAGTTTTCAGAGCTTACTTGACTAACTCAAGAAGAAAGCACACAAAGAAAGAGCATCATCTTATCTGCAGAAGGCAGTCTACTTGGGTTTGATGGAGCCATTTGAATTAAATGAAAAATTCCCAATAAAAAACGTCATTTAAGAATATTCATTGTTGGGGGCATCTGGGTGGCTCGGTTGATTAAGAATCTGCTTTCAGCTCAGGTCATGATCCCAGGGTCCAGACATGGAGCCCCAGGTCAGGCTCCCTTCTCCCTGTCCCTCTGCCTGCTGCTCCCGCTTGCTTGTGCTCTGGGTGTCAAATAAATAAATAAAATCTCAAAAAAAAAAAAAAAAAGAATATTCATTGTTGTATCTAAGAGTTTATGGTAACTTGTTTTCCTTTGCATAATACTTAGTGATTACAGATGTACTTTACTTTTAATAGATTTTCTTTGGTGTATTGTGTATTTATCAGTATGCTGATGTTATTATCTGGGCTGTTCCTTGCAGAGAACTTAAGGATATTTTCAATCCCTACAATGTGCAATGAACCATTCTAAAATAAATGCATCAAGGTAAAACAAATTTTGGTCGATGTTATACGAGTCATCTTGCTTTGAAATCTATCATGTTTTATTTGTCTGTTTCGATATTTCTGTCTCTGACTGTCTTTTTGTCTCTCTTTCTTTCCCACAAGACTGTGCTATAAGTCAGGAATGTAAGTGTTAGGGACAAATTTCAGGGGTAACTCAACTATTAGATCAGAGATATCAGTTTGGAAGGGATTATTCAATCCCTTCATGTTTAAATGGCGACGTTCCCCAAAAGGAATCCCAAACCAGTTATAAACACAGCAAGAATGTGAAAGAGAATCTCTGCAATATATACCAAAAATAAATCTTAAATAATCATGTAATATAAAACAATAGGAAGAAAAACAAAAATACAATACATTGGACAAAAGAAATAGGTATTTAGAGAAAATACACAAAAATAATAATAAATATGTGTAAATAGATTCACTTTCAGAAGATCAGATACTAAAGCCAGGATATTACTTTACTTGATTTAGGTTGGCAAAATTAGAATTATGGTGATCACACACATTATATGAACAGAGATGTAAATGAGTACAGTATTTTGGAAGGGAAATTAGTATGACTATTTGACAATTTTAGTTTAGGAATTTATCACGTAGGAATACTCCCATGGTGGAAAAAAGAGATATTTTTAAAGCTGCGTTGTTGTTGCAATATTGTTTATAAGAGAAAAAACATTAGGAGTAATCTAAATGCGCATCAGCAGAGGATTGATTAGATAAATTATGGCACATCCACATAGTTCGGTATTAGAAAGATGAAGTTCATACATTTTTTCTTATAAATATAGGCATAAAAATAACTTAAGTGAAAATAATGTGCAAAATACTTTGTAGGGTACCAGCCAATTTTTTATTAAAATACCAAATGCACACATTAAAATGTATGCATGTACAAATGAAGAGTTATATGATCATAAAAAATATTTAAATGATGCAAACCAAGTTCTTATTGGTGTCATTTCTGAAGTAAGATATATATACATATATATGTGAAAGTTATAGAATTATATATATATTTATAATTAATAAATTATAAAATAAAATATATAATAAAATATATAAAATAATTATAAATTAATAAATATAAATCAAGTAAAAGAAAGAGAAGGAATTTGGGGAAATATGGGGAAACAGTGCAATAGAAGTATAATTATGGAAAGGAAAGAAAACACTGGAAATTTCTGATTAATAATGCAAATGAACCTAAGTTAAAACTTCCCTTCTAGA
This sequence comes from Ailuropoda melanoleuca, assembly GCF_002007445.2. Taxonomy (NCBI): domain Eukaryota; kingdom Metazoa; phylum Chordata; class Mammalia; order Carnivora; family Ursidae; genus Ailuropoda; species Ailuropoda melanoleuca. Next base: position 49,663,974 of record NC_048226.1, read on the forward strand.
CTATTTATAATATTGGCAAATGTTTCACAATGATGCATAAACAAACATACACATATTGGAAATGGGTCCACCAGTAGATGAAAATTAGGTTCATCGAGGTTTTAAAAATAATTTGTGATTTTTAAAATTAATTTCTGATTATCTGCCATGGCTTTACATTCCTTGAAAAACTCCCCCATGGGAGTAGGGACAAGGACAGATATTTCTGGATCATAAACACTTGGAAAGCAGAAGGGGACAAGGAAGGTGGAGTGGGGAGAGAGAGAGGAAACTGCTTAACCTGTCGTTATAGGGCTGTTTAGATATGAGCCTATTGTCCTAAAAGGANAAATAAATAAATAAAATCTCAAAAAAAAAAAAAAAAGAATATTCATTGTTGTATCTAAGAGTTTATGGTAACTTGTTTTCCTTTGCATAATACTTAGTGATTACAGATGTACTTTACTTTTAATAGATTTTCTTTGGTGTATTGTGTATTTATCAGTATGCTGATGTTATTATCTGGGCTGTTCCTTGCAGAGAACTTAAGGATATTTTCAATCCCTACAATGTGCAATGAACCATTCTAAAATAAATGCATCAAGGTAAAACAAATTTTGGTCGATGTTATACGAGTCATCTTGCTTTGAAATCTATCATGTTTTATTTGTCTGTTTCGATATTTCTGTCTCTGACTGTCTTTTTGTCTCTCTTTCTTTCCCACAAGACTGTGCTATAAGTCAGGAATGTAAGTGTTAGGGACAAATTTCAGGGGTAACTCAACTATTAGATCAGAGATATCAGTTTGGAAGGGATTATTCAATCCCTTCATGTTTAAATGGCGACGTTCCCCAAAAGGAATCCCAAACCAGTTATAAACACAGCAAGAATGTGAAAGAGAATCTCTGCAATATATACCAAAAATAAATCTTAAATAATCATGTAATATAAAACAATAGGAAGAAAAACAAAAATACAATACATTGGACAAAAGAAATAGGTATTTAGAGAAAATACACAAAAATAATAATAAATATGTGTAAATAGATTCACTTTCAGAAGATCAGATACTAAAGCCAGGATATTACTTTACTTGATTTAGGTTGGCAAAATTAGAATTATGGTGATCACACACATTATATGAACAGAGATGTAAATGAGTACAGTATTTTGGAAGGGAAATTAGTATGACTATTTGACAATTTTAGTTTAGGAATTTATCACGTAGGAATACTCCCATGGTGGAAAAAAGAGATATTTTTAAAGCTGCGTTGTTGTTGCAATATTGTTTATAAGAGAAAAAACATTAGGAGTAATCTAAATGCGCATCAGCAGAGGATTGATTAGATAAATTATGGCACATCCACATAGTTCGGTATTAGAAAGATGAAGTTCATACATTTTTTCTTATAAATATAGGCATAAAAATAACTTAAGTGAAAATAATGTGCAAAATACTTTGTAGGGTACCAGCCAATTTTTTATTAAAATACCAAATGCACACATTAAAATGTATGCATGTACAAATGAAGAGTTATATGATCATAAAAAATATTTAAATGATGCAAACCAAGTTCTTATTGGTGTCATTTCTGAAGTAAGATATATATACATATATATGTGAAAGTTATAGAATTATATATATATTTATAATTAATAAATTATAAAATAAAATATATAATAAAATATATAAAATAATTATAAATTAATAAATATAAATCAAGTAAAAGAAAGAGAAGGAATTTGGGGAAATATGGGGAAACAGTGCAATAGAAGTATAATTATGGAAAGGAAAGAAAACACTGGAAATTTCTGATTAATAATGCAAATGAACCTAAGTTAAAACTTCCCTTCTAGACTATTTATAATATTGGCAAATGTTTCACAATGATGCATAAACAAACATACACATATTGGAAATGGGTCCACCAGTAGATGAAAATTAGGTTCATCGAGGTTTTAAAAATAATTTGTGATTTTTAAAATTAATTTCTGATTATCTGCCATGGCTTTACATTCCTTGAAAAACTCCCCCATGGGAGTAGGGACAAGGACAGATATTTCTGGATCATAAACACTTGGAAAGCAGAAGGGGACAAGGAAGGTGGAGTGGGGAGAGAGAGAGGAAACTGCTTAACCTGTCGTTATAGGGCTGTTTAGATATGAGCCTATTGTCCTAAAAGGATATATGTCATTTCTCTCAATTTACAAATTAGATCATCCAAACCAACTATAAAATTACATATTTTTCAAAACATAATTTTATGATTTGCATAATTTAGAATTGCAGCTTGGGAAAATTAAAAAGAACAGGGTGGTCACTCAGGAAAACCTAATTATCATGAAGTGATTATTGAAGTATTTCAATCTGTTTATGGAACTACATCATTTAAAAATAGACAGTGGTTAAGGTTTTTGATCATTAAGTATGAAAGAATAATGAAAAGGGGGTATTTAATAGAATTAGTAACACTTGTAGCCTATCAGGCTGTTCTCAAGAAATGCAATTTAGCAAAATGAGTGTGGTTGGAAACTCAGGCCAGAATAACAACTACTTTCTTCAGATCCACCCAAGACTTATACAGTGGCCATTCCAATTAGCATAATAGTCCAATGTTCCTTGGGAAGTGAGGTCTTTTGTTTGGGATATTTCCTAATTAAAGAAGCCTGTTTGAAGTGGGATCTAATTTTAACTTTGTAATGCCAAAATATGACTTGAAGAGTCTGTTTTTATTTCAAGAAATATTGGCATTGCATTTCCAAGTTGAGATAGTTGTCATCAAATGTCACAAAACTCATATTTAAGACAAGGAAATGGAAAGGCAGGGTATGAAGTAAGTGGCTTAAAAAAATAGTTCTCTGTTCAGGTTTTTAATGAGTTGATCGGTTGTTCTGTTAGCACTCTTCCCGTTTATAAATGAAGTGCTTTTTCTAATAGGAATTCCCAAAGTCAAACTACATGAAAATCAGGAAGGAGGAATCAAGAATTTACTGCCAGGAAATTGTTATTACACAATTTAAAATATATCTGTGAACTTCAAGTGCAAGAGTTGTTTTTGCTGGCTTTTGTTGTTTTTGTTGTTGTTTAAAATTTACTGGTATTAAGACCACTTAGATGATTTCAAAGCAGTACTATATGGTACTCTTAAAAAAATGTTTTTATAGTCTCACCATTTGTACACTAAAATTGTTGCCTCCTTTTTATAGATGAAAAAGAGACAGCTATTTAGCAACTCTCTAAGTGAGAGTCAACAGTAAGTACATGATGCATCCAGGATAAAAATAAACAAGTCCTTTCATTTCCAGTCCACATTATGAATCACAATGCCCCAGACAATCTTTAAAATGCTAAAAGTTTGACTCAATTTATATAAATGAGGAAGCCTCTCAGGAAATAATTGTAATAAACATCATAAAAAATATGTCATTAAAAAGTTTAACCATTTATAAAAAAAAGCAGCATCCTACTCACCATGTTTCCATAGGTGCAGCATGATAAATAAAGGGCTTCTCAATCATGACTGGTGTGGGAGGCAACCTCTTCAATGACCCATATGATCCCTGACTTCTGGAGTTCATGCCCTTCTGTAATCTTGAGTGAAAGTTGGATTTTGTGACTTGCTTCTAGTGAGAAGAAGGCAGCAGAGGTGATGGAATGTCACATCTGTCATGTGTGAGCTGCTCTATGGAGACATCCACCTGACAAGAGAGAGGCCTTCAGCCAACATTCAGAAAGCATCTGAGCCCCTCAGTGTAACAATCCAAAAGGAACTGAATCATGACAACAACTACACTAGCTAGTTTGGAAGCGGATATCCCTAAGCAAAGCCTTTGGATGAGATCTCTGACAACCCGACTACAACATTCCTCAGAGACACTTAGCCAGTGGTACCCAGCTAAGTCATGCCCAGACAGGTGACCCAGGGAAACTATGAGATAGTAAATGTTCGCTATTTTAAGCTGCTAAACTTATGGTGATTTCTAACACAGCAATAGGTAACAGATACAGTGGATCTCCTTTAGCTCTTTCCCCAGCCTCACTTGGGAAGGAAAAGTTAAAGGCTAGAGGATGGAGAGATGAGACGTTTTGGTTCAAGGTTAGTGTAAAACACATTGAAGATGAAACATGATGTTTTTAGGGGAGTTCACAGCACATCATAAACAATGGCAAAATGAAGGCAGATGGGCACAGTCAGATGGTGAAGACTCAACATAACCAAATGGGGGAAAAACATATTTTACTTCTTTTGATCAGAATGTCCTAGATAATGAAACTCTGGAAGGAAGGTTCCCATGACCCCATTATGGCATCAATCCTGTCCCTAAAAATATTTCATTCTTTGAAGGACTCAAGTTATTTAAAATTAGAACACAAATCTAAAAATAGAAGAATATTAAATAGAAAGATGACTAATTTTTAGTGTCATTTTAATACAATACTATATGCTTCCCTTTGTGACAGTGAATCCAACAGTTATGTTCTATTATTTTTAAATAATTAATAATAATAAGCATTCATTAATAAATGCAGTAAGAGCATTTATTTATTAAATGAGCCAACAAAACTTCCAACAACTCTGGGAGATAAGAACTCCTACCACCCTAAATTTAACCAAGGGGAAATTAAAGTTCAAGGGTAATAAGTGATTTGCCAAAGTCACCAGCTGGAATCTTGTGGTCCTGCAATTCGAACTCAAGTTTGTTGTTAAAGTGCCCCTTCCTAACCACAACCCTATAATTCCTTTCTATAGAGTAGAAGCTTATAATTAGTACCACTTCAGCCTTAGTTTTTTACAGATTAACTGCATGTCACTGTTACAATTGATTGATTGTTGTTGTTTTATAACTGCTATGCTAGATACTCTAATGAATCCAAGAGTAACATAAAAATGTCTAAAAATTCTTCAATCTAATTTGGGAGATATAGAAACAGTAAAGGAAATTAAGTCCATATATTAGCAGTTGCTGAGTCATAATGATTTAATCGACTACCAGAATTTCAACTGAGGGCAGTCATGAAGAGAATGGTCTTGTCAGAAAAGGCTTCTGGTATATTGTGGAATTTGAGCTAGTATTTAATAAGGGTTATAAGTCTGTTACAATTCAGAAAAGGAAATAAATATCACTAATATCATTTTCAGTTCCATAGCAGTAGCCATAAGAATACTCCTATCTTTCTAATGATGTAACTCAGACATTAAAGGCAAATTTTCCATAAGTGAGTTAATCAGATATTGACCTCAAATCTGTAGGAAATATTAGAAACTCCAAGACCAATCTTGGGGTTAATGTTGTTCTGGAACATCATCAAAGTTTAAGAAAACACCCAAGATAATTTTTTTAATTAGGTTCAGCCTAGAAACTATGAGCAGTTATCTGAAGAAGAATGTTCTTTTGTAGAAATTATTCTGAGGGTTTCATAAGCTCCTCCAACCTTGAAGATAATAGTTCTAATCTAGAAAAGACCACCTTGGAATGACTGAATGACTGAGGGCAAAGAATGAACGAAATTGACCTGAATGTTGAACCCTTGAGTATAGAGGACTAAACATTTGCTCATGTTTTGAGGAGCAACCAAAATCAAACACAGCCACCTCTACCATCACTGAAGCTATCAGCACACCTATCATAGATTCGGTTCTTGTGAAACAGACTCAGAGAGAGAGTTATATATACCTGGAAGGCTGACTGGGGAGAGCTATTGGCAGATACACTGGTTAGGAAATGAGGAAGACAGGAATATAGGGAGGAAGAAGCTGCCCTTAAGTTTGGTACAGTGGAGGACACAGCCAGTATTATGGAGAACAGGCATGGTGCTTCAGAATTATCCCAACTTGAGGCAGTGGGTTTGTATATTCCATCATCAGCCACTCAAGGAGCGTAACCTGGAGCAACACAGTGCTCTGCCTCCCGTTGCAAAGCCTAGTAAAGAATGCAGCTGTGAGACATCAGCAGTCAATTTGCCTAGCCTCTAGTGGAAGGCTGAGTCAGCCCTCAAAGAGGGTATTTAGGCAGAGTCCTACAAGGCCCTCTACACTCCTTCTAAGGACTGATGGCAAATTACTGGTGAAGACAGAATTAAAAAGGGGGTTAAAAAAAAAAAAAAAGGATCGAAATGGAAGAAGTAAAGCGAGAGAGAAATCTTTCCTCAGCCCTGCTTCTCAGTTCTCCCGGTATCCATACAACACTGCTTTGTCCAAAGCTATAGAAACTTTACTACCTACTGCACCTTCTAGTCTTTTTAAACCTTTTTCCCACCACCAGTAATAATAATAGAAATCATACATTCTTCTTCTTTTTCCCTTCTTTTCTGGCCTCCTCTAAGAAATGAGTCTTTATCCAAACTGACTCTGATCTCAGGAGACTTGAAGAATCTTTTCTTTGGTGCAGTGGAGACCCACCTTATACAATGCATTAGAGCCCACTTTCACTCGTTGCAATTATGACCTTAGATGTATTTGGCCTAGTCCACTTTAAATTAGGCAAAATTCTACTGAAGACTATAAGCGTAAGACTTGATAAGAGGTTTTAAATTTGGATCTGGCCTGTTCCTATAATGTGCTATGTTACCTTAAAGATGAAGTCAATAGCAATGAGAAAATAAAGGAGAACTGCACCCATATCTGCCTCTGTATTTATCTAGGACTATCATTTGTCCTTTATGCCGGTATGATTGAGTGGATAAGCTCATGTGTCTTTGGGTAAATGGCAAGAAGGAGGCCATGACTTCCAATGAAATGGATACACAAAATAGTGGAAAATATTTCTAGATTGCATTTTTTTTCTTTATAGGAAAATTCTAGATGTTTCTTAGATTGATTTTTCTAACCATAGTAATAGCCAAAGTAAGCTACATGCATATTAACATATATTATGTAATTTGAGTTTTAAAACAATCCAGGAAAGCACTCCTAATTCCATTTTATCAAACTGAGGCTTAGGGAAATAGAGTATTTTTATAAAATCATACACTACATAATGTAGATCATAGATTTAAGTCCAAGCCCTGCCTTTCATAGAAAGCACACTACCTTACAGAGTCCCTCCTTTTGCTTATATTGAGAGTCACAAACACTATGAAAGTTGTGAAAAAAATTTAACAAGTAAATATTAGGGAGTACAGTAAGCACTAAATACAAATAAAATTCACTTTGCTTAATTTTTTGAATAATATTATATTTATTTTTTAAAAATGGAATGTAAAAAGTTCACAGTGCAAATTTCTCACTCTATCCTTCTTCCTTGTTCATATCTCCTTTAAAATAATCATTTTTATTAGTCTTCTGGTGTGTCCTTCCACTATTTTCTTGTACCAGTACAATGCATACTAATATCCCCCACATATTGACCCAAAAATAACACATAATGCTACTCTTTATGTCTTGCTCTTTTTTCTTTAATATTTCATGGAGAATTTTCCATATCAGTACATAAAAAGTTTTTACATGCTTTAATTTTTTTTTTTTGTAGCATAGTAGTCCATTGAATGGGTTTATTGTAATTTATTCAACCATCCCCATTGATGGACTTTTTTTCCCAGTCTTTTTCAATTATGAATCATGCTTGTGTATATATCATGTTACCTTGCATACAAGGAAATCCAGTTCATAAATTTGCTAATTGTTGCATTAATGAGTAAATCATAAGATCAATATCTGTTGGATGGATATGAAAAAGAAATTTTTCACTCTCTTTTCTAGAGTTTTGACTGTCATTAATCTGGAAAAATAATCTCCTATGAGGTCTAATCTAATCTATCCAAGGAATGTATAGGATCTGATGTTCAGTGGTTTAGGTGGGAATAAACTGCTAGCTTACCTATTTATCTACAAATGGAGATCCAGATTCAGGGCAGAATCTGTACAGTTCTGTGTCCTAACCAAAGATCATTACTAAATACAACTTTAACAGAAAGGTTTTGTTTTTTTTAGTTTTTTGGGGTTTTTTGTTTGTTTGTTTTTTCTTAACAGCAAAGTGACTTCTGCTTCGAAATAGACCCAATTGTTAGTCATATGTATCCTTTTTGACTGTCAACATGGTCATTGGCACTCATGAATTATTCCAGTTGCATAGATCTATAAGGAAGTGTGGTTGGAACATAAGAAATAAAGTACGTTTTGATCCACTGACAGTTGGATATTCTTCTTGAAATTCTCAAAATTCTGCTTATTATAATTCAACCAAAATTGCAGCCTCCATTGTGGTAGCTGTTATAGTGCCACCCTTCATTTCATTGTCTAATTATCTAGGTAACTAGAACAGAGCCAAGTAAGAACTTTGTCACCCAGGAATCTCTAAATCCATTCTCTTCTCAGGGATGTTCAGAGAGTGATTCAAGTTCAATATGACGTTTTTCAGGAGGTAAAATGCTGCTTAGCTTTCCTGAAATTAGCACTGAAATGTATATATTTGGAAAGTGCTCCCTCAATCCATCCAATTAATAAGAGATTTCAGTTGTACAAGTGAAATAGGTTATCAGAAAGTGATACTTCCAAATATTAAATAGATATTATTTACTTTATTCCTGCTATATTTCTCAAAGGAAAATATGACAGTTTAATATTTATATTTACACGATTCATAAATGACAGAGTAGAGTCGAGCATAAAACCAAGGTTTTCCCCTCTGGGACCAGGGCTATGAGTGAATTGCCAACTTTCAACGTGATGGAAGAGTGTTGATCGACCTAGGGATAAGATCCAATCAAAAGGAATTCTGTCTTATCTGGATTCAATTTTAGAAAACTTTTGGCGATTTCCCCACAGTAAGCCAGCCAGCCAAATAAACAGATCCACTGAAAAGAACTTGTATAATATTTCTTGAAGTGGAGCAAATGATCTGCACGTCATCTACGTGTTCTGGCTGAGGAGAGAGTGTCATCCAGAGCTGTGTGAGTGTTAATGTATAAATCTCTAAAGCAATCAGATGTAACCCGTCAGGCACTCTATTATGCAAGAGCCATAATCTGTGGATGAGTCCTGGCTGAAGGAAACTGGAATTAAATAAGAAACAAAACAAACAAACAAGGCCAGATAGACCTTTGTAGGACTGAAACACATTTTAATACATTTCCTGGTGGAGGGCAGCAGCTGCCCAGCCAAGAGGCCGAGGAGCAGTCACTCTATAAAAAGCCTGAGAGTATCAGTGAGACAGACCATTTCTAACTTTAAGAAGTGCAATTTATGCACGAGGGAAGGACAAAAATCCTGACCGAAATTCATTCGAGATCTGATGAGAGCTAAGATATTCCTAGAGCTGATAGGAAGCGACTTTCTTCCACTGGTTTTAGTTAAATTAAAAAAACAAGGTGATATAAGTTATCATATAGTTCTTTGTGCACAGGATTTTTTATTTTTATTTTTTTTAGGAAAAGAGTTACAATTGCAGATTTTAAACATGATGGCAATTTACCAGAAGTCAGAGATTAACTAGGAGGGTTAAACTGAACCAAGAAAACTGAGAGCAGCCTTTCACCAGTGAGGAAGGCCAAGGATTAGGGCCTGGAAGTGGTTGGCTAAAGCCTCAGGATAATATCATTTAAATCCTCAACAGAAAGCAAATTAAACTGAGAGAAATCTTGATTGCCCGATTTATATGGACTAAAGGATACAAAGTAAATTCAAAACTACTAAGAATTCCTATGTGTTGAGAATCAAAAAATGTCATCAGAGTAAATATTGAAATCTCTTAGAATAAGCAATTTCAGAGACTTCAGGGTGACAGATCCAAAACTAATTGAAAGAATTCCAGAAAAGAGGATCAGGCAATCTTAGGAGCCAGGGAGACAAGCAAAGCCGCAAAGGATAGAACATTTAAAGGGACAACATCACATTCGACTTAATAAGAAGTGGGGTTTTTTCTTATAATTTATAGTAAATTTTATATTCAGATGAAAATTGTTCTCAATCTGCTCTATTTTTTTGTATCTGGATTAAAATAGGTTGATACACTGTTCTGTATTTTTTGCCTACATTTCTTAAGAGAAAACACAGTTTTGTTTACCTTTCATTTTTTCTTTTTCTTCCCCCAGAGGATTTCTGACATTACATATCTCAACCATCCAACCTTTTGTCGTAGCTCAGTCCAAGCAGACTATAAATATCATAAGTATTGCAAATAATGGTCATTATTTTAAAGCTATAGAATTATTAGTGACAGAAAACTGTTTTTTTTTAAGGATGTCTAGTATATAGGATCTAATCATCACCATCTGACATTTGTAGTAGGATATATTTGGTGACCAAAATACTTGACAGATTTTCTTTTAAGTGTGAAATAAAAGCCTGGTGTTCAAAAGAGCCATGAGGACTAATGGAAATCTGACTGATTTTTTTAGACTGGAACAAAAGAGATCTGTGAAGCTGTCACCTTTACCAGCACTTCAAGGGACACAGAAAAAGCCAGAACACTCTTAGGACAAGCTTCAGGACAAGCTAAACACATCACCTCAGGTTATCTGAATTTCAGTCACTGCTAAAATTCCCCTTTAAGTTAGGGTGGGATGAGGTGTTGCCATTCTAGGCGGGAGTGGAGAGAGCTCTAGCTAACAGGGCAGTATACAGCTGGCTGTAATGAATTAGGCCACAGTGGTTGGGATAGGCACATTCATTACCTAGCATTTAGGGAAAAGATATGAAAATGGAGATTAAAACATACAAATGGTTTGAGGTTACTCCTGCCTTGATCCATTTGATTTCATTAAAAAAAAAAAAAAGATATTTGAAGGTGTTTGCAAATGCATGAAGGGAAGGGTATGGTCTTGACCAGAAGGTAGAAAAAATGATCTCATAGACCCTTCTAATTGGAGATATTCTCTGAAACTATGCAATTTAACCCAGGGCAAATTGATGCAGAACTATGACTACACATGAGTCCCTACGGCGTTCGTGGCTGAGAAGAAATGTGCTTTTTTGGTGGTATTTAAATTTCAAGTTGAAGCAGCTCACAAGAGGCTGATTTATTATATATGGTGAGCAAAATATTAGAATATGGGCAGATGTGCAAACACACACACACTCATAATATTGCTCAGACATTGCATCTGAGGTGAGCAAAAGACTATTTTAAAACCCACTGATTCCTCTCACTTTGTGTAAGAGAGCAGGAGGGCAAAGGAAGAGAAAGTATCCTGCAACTTGCACCCCCATGGCCACTTACAGCACCTTAACAGTAGTAACAGGAATAGTACACAATTCCTCCCACAAAATCCATTTCATATTTGGTTTAAACCCAAATCACAGAGTAAACCAAAGCCCAGGCAAGGGTTCAGGAGCAACCCAACTGCTTGCCAAGGGAGCACCAGGTCCAGAGAATCCCCTAGAGGACATAAAGAACAGGGCTGCAGGCCCCAAGAGGTTATGCTCTAAGCCAAGCTCTCTGGGACCTCATTAGACAGTCCCGCCATAATGGCAAGGACATATCAGATCAAATTAAAACCCAAATCGTCTAGAGCTCTTGTTGTTTCATACAGAATTTACCACTGATAATGCTCCAGTTTACTTTCATTGTGTCCTTTAGGGTTATATCATCCTTATATCAGCTCTCATTGCCCCTGGGGTATTTCTGTTGATTGCGGTGACATCTGCTGGTAGAAACATAGACGTTCCCAAGCAGGTTTCCCTGGCAAGAATAAAACTGAGCAAGTTTGATGTGGACTTAAGGAAGCTCCCTCCACCTCCTTTTTTATCCCTTAGCTAATATAATACATCGTATCACATTAGGGGAGACTCATAAGATTTCTTTATAAAGATTCAAGAATTGGTTAATTTTGCACCATTTTTTTCTTGTCATTATAATCTTTGCCACAAGAATGGCTATATTCTGAGAAATGTTCTGTCCTCAAGCAGTCATTGTCATATGAATGAGCTATCATTCAATCCTAATGCCGGAGATGTTTTATTCTTACTTCCATGACATTTGTATTACGGTGACAAAGGCTAAAGCAAGAAAAGGAAATGATACAAATCCCACTCAGGCTTTATCATTTTAAATTCTCATTTTGTGCTCCTTTCATGCCTAGGTACTAAAAACTAGTTTTCCCTCTAAAAAGAAAGAAAAAGAAAGAAAGAAAAAAAAGAAAGAAAGAAGGAAGGAAAGAAGGAAAGAAAGAGAAAGAAAAGGAACGTATGAGGGAAGAAGGAAAGGAAAAGGGAAAATAATGAGTTTATGAAACCAAACCTCTGGTGTGCACTTCTTTTAATGGTTTACCTTCACATTTAACACCCCAGGATAAATTGCTACGGAAGACATTTCAAAGCCAAGAAAGTGAGTCAGTCATATCCCCTCACAAATCTATAGCAGGAACAATGCTTTGTTAAAGTTACAGTGCAATGTAGGGCTTGAGTGGCACACCTCTCCGGAATGCATTGCTGAATACATAGCGAGCCCGTATCAAACACAATGCGAAAACCATGAATGACTCCTATTTTAACTATCTCTGACCCAGCCCATATCTATTTCTTCAATATTCTTCAACACACAACACCATTTTTTAAATCACTGAAAATCAAAATTTTCAATTATATTGTCTTTTACGGCTCTCTTCCCAAAAACAATTTTTATAGTTCTAGTAGAAGGGAATGAGAAGGTAAGATAGCAAAGCCTGAAAATATAGGATTTTTTTTAGATGAAACATACTGTAAAAGAACTTTAAATAAAATTAAAGCTAAGTGATAAAATATATGTTCCATATGTATTGCCCCTATTTGCTGATTTAAATGTGCTACAAATAGGCACTTTTTCTTAAAAATGAAATATTTCAATAAGAATTCACAAAATATTTTATCTTTAGAAATATATTCTCATAGATACTTGCATTAGCATCATGCATCTATGGTATATATTTTTTGTGAATTTTTCTAATTTTTCCCTTGACTACAGAGGAATACTAAATGAATTAATATGTAACACAAATGAAGTCTTTCTTAAAGGAGAAAAATCCATCTATAGGGCTATTATTTAAGAAAATAAATATCTAAGGGAAAAGACATGTGAAATATAATTTACAAAGGAAAATTAGGAACAGAAAGGATTTATTAATCATTAAACCTTGTATTCAGCATTTCTCTTACTAATAACTAGTCCACAAACAGAACTTACATTTCCTAAACTTATATTTAAGAATCAAAATTCTTACTATACAGTCCTTCAGAAAAGAAAAGGAGGCTCTACATTTTTTAGTCACATAATTATTATTAATTAGTAGCTGAAAGATTTTCTAGCTTCAATAATTACTTGAACAGTGAGAGAATAGTTCATTTTATTGTAAAAGTTAGTTTGTTTTCTTAAAACTGTGTTCTCAGAAATTGAACCATGATACTGAAGTGTGAAACTAGATTGAATACAATATTATTAACTATGATGACAATGAAACAGGACAAAAAAATCTAAGTCAAAATTGTAGAAAACAAAATACGGCACATGTATTTTACTGTATCTTTAGTGTTAGTACACGGTGTAGGGTTGCATCATATAATGAATTACTGCCCCAACATCTCCATAAAGTTGTATATCCCCACCTCAATGCAGTTTGAGCTTACCTTGCAGTTTCTTTTGGCTCTGGAAAACATAACATTTAGCAGGCAATTTTGTGGGTTTTTGCAGTACACACATCAAGGGGTAAATTATCATAGCATCTCAAATAAAACATTCCTATTTTCAATGTTGTATTTTGATGACTTTTCATTGCTTTTTCTTCCAAAACTGTGGTTAGGGAATAATTGCTCCTCAATAATCAATCATTCTACTCAGTAACTGTCAAATGTTACCCAGCTAGCCAAATGTAGAGCAAGTGTTAAAAGAATAATACTAGGAGATTTGGGTATACTTAGAGAGATGAAAAAATTAAAGTAAGTGTCCTACTCTATGTTTTCTCAACAAAGAAACTTCATTTTGTTTTCTGAATCACCTATAAAGAGAAATGAATTGGGGGGGGGTGAATGGAAAGATAGCAGTTTGTATAACTGCAGATTTTACTTTTAAAACTGATAGTTCTCATATTTTTTAATTTTCAGAAGTTATAAAACTTTAATATCAACACCCAGTCTCTGAAAGTAATAGTCATTTACCTAATCTATCTACTTTGGTAAAATAAGCAGTATTTTTTAATTTTTAAAATTCTATGTTGTTCATAATGCATTCCTTCTTTCAAGTATCACTCAATGTTCAGCCTTAGTCTTCTCCCAGTGTGTGTGTGTGTGTGTTTCCCAATGTCAAAATAGACTGCTTTTAGTCCCACAAAATATATAGACAGGTAGGCAGACAAATCTAGATACAGATAAAGTACACTTTTAAGAATATCTATGCATTTTAAATAATCACTGAAAATGTGCTAGTAGTTGATTTCAATTTTTCACAATTAAAAATTAAAAGCAAAAAAATTTCACAGAAAATCCAACGAAGATGTACTTTTTATTTACCCCTTTTCAGCCACATGGCTTTTCTTTTCTCGGGAGAGGAAGAGACTCTTTTCCATTTGTGTATGCCACGTTAATTTATCCATTTATCTATTTATCTGTTTATGTATGTGTGTATTTACTTCAATAACTTACTTTAACATAAAAGCAAAGAACAAGACCAGTGATCAGTATAGCACAACATAAAAATGGTGCTTTGTGATGCAGGGTAGCATTAAAAAATGGAAAATTTGCCTCTCTTAAGCACTAATAACAATCCAAAACCCTAGAAGTCAGTATTTCTGTCATAAGACTATAAGAGTAGTGTCCATCCTTTCCAAACTGTTGCATGGCATGTCAGCCATACAGTATTTTCAATATTGGTAACCTCAACTATACGATAGTGAATACGTGAATCTATAGTAAACAAACATACTAGGATGTACTTGGAACATCAATACAAATGCCTGACTTGTTAATGAAGGCAGGATTAATGTACTGCTCTAATTTACAGGATTTGTTGTCCCTTTTTCATAAGTAACTGTTTCTTAGGTAATATTTCTCTGACAGGCATAAAGTAGCATTACATGTTGAAATAAGTTTAATAAATGTTCTTTCACGAGGAGGGATCAGCATTATCATTTCCCCTCACCCGTCCTGAGAAATTCAAAGCACCCGCAAATAGAGAGTGAGTGGCTTCTGGTATGCGTGCTCGAAACATGTGGATTGGGTTAAGATTTCCCTGAATCATANAAAAAAAAAAAAAAAAAAAAAAAAAAAAAAAAAAAGTTAATCAATCCCATCAAAGAACAGTTTGAATTCAGTTTCTGAACTTTGTCACTAATATCATTTCTGTCTTCTAAGTAAAGAGTTAACTTTCTCCAGGTAGTTACGGAAAGATGAACAGCATATCCAGTACCTATTATAATTTTAAAACAATCGAATAAATTGTGCATTTCTAAAGAAAACTAAAAAAGAATACTTCTAAAGCATCCATGGACATTCAACATATAAAAATTACAATGAAAAATGAATACTCTCATGCTATTTTCAGGGAAATGATACTTGAAATTATTTTATTATTACATTGTCACTAACTGGATGATAAGATGTGCACCAAAAAAAATGAGAAAAAATATTGAAGATTCAGAACAGCAAATGTGGAACACACCAGTGGAATCAGAAAGTGAATTAAAAAACTAAACTAGAGGAAGGCAGAGGAAGGACTAAATAGAGTCAGGATAAAAAATATAGATCCATAAGAGAAAATACACAAAAGAAGAATTCAGAGGAAAAGAGACAGAGAAGCAACAGAGGAATAAGAAGAGAATAAAATTCAATTCAAATGAGAAAAGACCCAAGTGAGGAAGACAAGAACTGAGAAGCAAATATTAAAATCAAAAGAAAGTAGGCAAATGAAGCATACTGCTAGGGAAAGAAGAGACAAGATAAAATGGAGAAAAATGAATAGAATGATAATGATCTGGTGGATTTCTAGATTCATCAAACAAAAGGTATTGATAGGTAGTACTCAGTCTAGAATGATTTTGTGTTTCCAGCAGGGAAGTATTACAGGGGAGTGGTAAATGAAATCTTTTAAGCAGTAATGTTGTGTGTATAATGTGCAGAAAAGATTTAATTAAATAAAACAATATTTTATTTCAGGGGCCTTCATCATCTCTTATCCAAATCGTTACTACAGCCTTTTAAATAGTTTCTCAATGATGAATTCCCCCCCACTTCATTACGTACTCCAAGCTGTAAAAACTATCCTGAGAGTTTAAATAATGTCTCCATAACCTAAAATCCTTTTAAACTTATTATCTCTTACCGGTAAATATAAACTATTTATTTCTCTACTTATTTAGTCAGTCATTGAAGTCCCTTCAACTCTGGACCCATCTATTCTTCAGTCTCATTTCTTCTAGAGTAATAACCATGTACCTAAGCCACATTGTTCAAAAATCTCACAAGTTTCTCCACGCTCCATCCCTCCAACTAGCTCGCTCCTAACTTTATCCCAGTTTACTTCACCCTGCTCCGCTGCTGACCACCGTATACACTTTACTCAGGGTCAGGTTAAGTCTTCTCAAACTCTCAGGGGTCAGATCAGTTGTTGCAGGCTTCCAGTTGTAAAGCAAGTATCTATTGCATCGGCTTTGACTTTTTACATATTTATCTCCTTACTTGCATGTGAGTTCCAAACAGACATGACTATGTGTTAGTTTTCATTGCAACTTGTATTGCCTAGAGTATCATTGACACATAGTAAGTGTTCAGTTAAAAGACAACAGAAATAGAATACACATAAAGATATTCTCTATTTTAATAGCTAATTGTACATATAAAGGATGGGAAAGAACAGTCTTCAGAGGAACTTATACTAATAATAATAATAATAATAATAATAATTAAAAAATAAGGATCATTCATTGACCATCAGTTCAAAAGGTGCCAACAGAGTGGTTTGGCATATTAAAAAATGACTTGACTTAAGGTGACCCTCACAGACATCCAATGGTCAGAACATGATAAATGATGGTAACTTTGTTTTACATTGTACAAGTCAGATCACTCTAGAATATTGTGTTCAATGATTGACACTACATTGATATGGACAAACTAAAATCCCATCAGATTCAAGCTATCTGTGAGTGGTGAGGAAAAGCTTTACTGTAGCAGTTAAGGAATGTTTGAGGAATTTATGGAAGTTTAGTCGGAAGAAGAAACTCTTAAAATATGTGAATATTTTGTATATGGATAAAAGAAAACCTTGTATATGAATAAAAGAACACTGTGTGGCTCCAGGGAGCAGAACTAGGACAAGTGAATAGTTGCTATAGGTAAAATCTGCCAGAAAAATTAGAGAGAAAGGTAACTTTCATTCAGTGATATACAAGGAATTTTCACCTACTTGATATCATTTAATCTTAAACAGCCCTGAGAACAAATTATTATCTTCACTTTTGAGAAAAATACGGTTTGATGAGGTTATCTTAAAAGGGAGGATTCATTTGTATGTGTTATCTTGTATAGGGAATTTCAAACTGAAAGCAAAGGGGAGGATCAATATATCATGGGAAAATAAAAGGCTTTTCTTTGGCAAATAGAAAAGAAAAAGCAGCTGCTTCTAAAAAAAAATTAACGTAAGTAGGATTATTCAATAACTACGGTTGTGTTATGTTTGATATTCATTAAACATAAATTTAAAAATAGACAACACAGTATACAAATAACTAAAACTGAAAGTGGAAATTTAAATGTATTTTTGGTCTTATTCAAATGTTAAAAGCTAGATTCTAAGGAACTGAGAGACAAGGGGACAGAGAGATGAGAGATAAGCACTAGGAGTGCAGTGAGTTGATCTGTTTGTGCACTGCTGTGGACCCAGAAACTACAAGAGTTCTCACACATTTTAGAAATTTAATCAGTGTTTGTCAAATGGATATTGAAAAAAAGGCTGGATAACTACTTGTTAAAAGAATAATAAAGGAAAATCAAGTATTATTTGGAGCATTGGAAAAACCGAAATTGTCACTCAAGGTCCTAAGTTCTTAAGATATCCAGCCCTTTCATTTGAAAAACAGAATTTATCAAACATGGTAACTGATTAAACTTACAGAACAAATAGTTGCAAAATTACAGTGTGTGTATGTATATGTACTTCAAACCAACTATCACAGAATCTATCTATCAAAACTGCAGAAGAAATAATGGAATATACTTTCAAGGGGCACCATAGGGGAGAACAAAGGTGTTAGTTTTCAGGTAACATATGTGAATTTAACTATATTTGGTTCCTGAGCCAAGCTGATTTAGCATGCATCAGTGTTTTCCATTTTGCTTCCCATAATCCTCAAAACATAGAATAAAAGGAAGACAAAAGGTAATGTGTTTTGAGATTTGTGGAGTTTCTTGAATAATTTGTCACTCTCAAATAGAATATCAAAGAAAATGGAACCAATGAAATGTATGTGTATTTACATAAAGTTACTTGTAAACTTATCCTTTCTTGTCAAATGAATACCATTTCAAAGAAGCAGGGTGATCATAATCATAACCATTACGCCCTGATCAGTTTTGGTTATGAAAACATTGATATTATAGCTTCTTAATACATAAAAATATAAGTTTGAAAGACTCTTTACGGAAATGCTCAGTTTGAAATAATACCCATAATAAAATTCTAATTTGCTGAATATGACACGACATTGACCAGTAGTCCTCTAATTTCACAGCACTGACCAGTATTCCATCTCAATTCAGGGTACAGATCTTAAAGAAAGATAAAGAAGGCAAGAAGGAATCAGAAAAAACTCACAGCCCAATGATAAATTGTTTGTAGAATTTTAGATCATTAAAAACAAGTTTATATGCAATATTTCAACTCTATAGGGCATAAAGGCTTTCCAATTAAAGGTTAATATATAGGAATGCAACCGCAAACTTAAGTTTATAGTAGAGAAAGTCATTATTAATCATCAACGTCTGATCCCTTGTACTATGCAGAAACCTATTCTTTCTCATGTCTGCAATTAACTTTCAAATATGTTCAGGTACAGAAAGTCTTCTACTAGTGAGGCATGTGTGGCACATGCCTTGTGTAAACAAAGACAAAGAAACATTCTACAAGGATAACATAATTCAAGGTTCTTTTTGGAACTACATGAATTTCCTACAATTCGAATCACAGCCTGGGTAATTTCTACTGTCACATTAGAAGAATCGAACCACACTGAACATTAGCATCATCACTGAGTTCTCACAAAAGAATAGATCTGGTCCTGGTCCGTTGGAGGGAACAATAGTTAGTTGAGCATTATAATTGGACAGGAAACAGCTTTGATTTCTGAAACTATAGTCACTGTCTCCTAAAACTTCCACTCCAGTCAAATTTGAGCACTTACAAGAAATATCTTAAAGGAAAGAACATAAAACTTTAAACTACAGACCTTCATATCAAGTTATCCAAACTATCTCTATCGGTAGCACATAGAAAACCAAAAAACACTGGTTCCTGTTAATTTCTAACTGTGTTTGAGCTAATGCGAGGCTCCTGTGGGTAAAGAAAATTAATTTCATGTGAAATTATTTTGACCTAAATTTTTTAAGCAGAAAC
The DNA here is from genome assembly GCF_002007445.2 of Ailuropoda melanoleuca. Taxonomy (NCBI): domain Eukaryota; kingdom Metazoa; phylum Chordata; class Mammalia; order Carnivora; family Ursidae; genus Ailuropoda; species Ailuropoda melanoleuca. Next base: position 49,683,465 of record NC_048226.1, read on the forward strand.
AGACCTGAAATTCTTTAAAGTAAGTGGAAAGGAATTCAAAATGGCACCTCAAAGATAAGTATTGAAATTTCATGTGTCTTCTGAAATAGTTAGTCCCTCCAGGCTATATCTGTATTACATTAAAATCTAATAAGCCTTTAGTTTTCCTACCTCTTTGTCTGAATCAACATCTTTTTATTAAAAATGGCGAGACTAGTTGAAAGTGAGCTCTTTCACCCATTTGCTAATAAGGTACACTTACTTTGAAATATCCTAATTAATTATCTGCCTTATGCAAACACAAACATGTCTGCTATCGAAGAAATCAAATATTATACAAGGTCGTGAAATCAGAAGATTTTCAGATATTCGTAGGAAATAAAAACTATAGGATTCTCTTCAAGCGCTCTGAAAAATGGTGCCCAATAGTAGTACAAAGGGAAATGAGGAATCATTTCTGACAATACCTATAGAGTACCTCTATTGAGCAATTATTCTTTTTCAGTCTCTGTGACAAGTAAATCCACAGTGCAATACTGTCTTCTGTTCTTTTGGAACCAAAATATTCACATTTGCTTGTTCATTGCGATGCTCAATCCTATCCATTAGAAACTGCAGTTTACATAGAGATGAATAATTAAAACTTCTGTGTATTAAGATATCCTGAGCAGTTGTCTTGTTTTGCAAGGGTTCCCTTTTATAACCCCAAAATTGAAAAAAATAACCTTGTGTATTAGACCAATTGAAATAACTCAATTTTAACATTAGAAGGAATTTTCAAGACCTGGAATCCTGCTTTTCCAGCCTAACTGCATAAGGGCAAACAAAGAAGTATTTTAATTTAATTATTAGATTATAATTTTATATATTTTATTAATTTATTAAATATTAATTTATATAAATCATATAAATTATTAATGTAGTATATGGTATAATACATAATGTGTAATGTGATATAAATTATTGATAAATTATTAAATTAATTCATTGTTATTAATTATGAAATATTAATTATTTAAAAATAATTAGTATTTTGGTGGTGATCACTGCTGTATCCCTCCAAATAATTCAATGTGTAATTATTTGTTAAAATTCAAAGCCTTCATAAGAATAATCCATGTTTACAAATAGTTTGAGATACAGGCAAATCTCTCTCTATTTTCATGATTCATAATTTTGTATCAGAAACCCAAGGAAGTCATAAATGAAGCTCTCTCTTCTGTAAACATGTCACCCCCATTTTAATGTTTTCGTCTAGATGAAAAGAGAATTGAGGAAGTCCTGTTAAACACCAGAATTGGTTACCACTGTCCACCATTAACTGTCCCCTATTCGTATTGGAAACCATCCCAAATCCCCATATTGCAATATTTACTTATGGAGGAACTTCTTGATCGTCCTGCAATTGATTGATTTTATATTGCCACATGTCCAACTTATTTATAAGTTGCTTTTATTCATTCTTTAACATATGCTTATTATCTACTATACAAGGTGCCAAAGATAGAAAAACATACAAATCACAGTCCAGAGTTGTGCAATAGTAGCCACAAGCCACTTGTGGCTATTTGAATTTAAATTACTTAAAACAAACAACATTGGGGAGCCTGGGTGGCTCAGTGGTTTAAGTGTCTACCTTCGGCTCAGGTCATGATCCCAGGGCCCTGGGATCAAGCCCCGGATCAGGCTCCCCACTCCACAGGGGGCCTCTTTCTCCCTCTCCCTCTGCCTACAGCACTCCCTGCTTGTTTTCTCTCTCTCTGTCAAATAAACAAATAAAATCTTTTTAAAAATAAAATAAAATAAAATAAAATAAAATA
>NC_048226.1:49685709-49720491 GCF_002007445.2 Ailuropoda melanoleuca
TATAAGATAAGCAGAAGTGCAGATATGATGATAAACAGCAACCAATCCTGGAATACGGTGTCGGGGGCACTGGGCGTGGGAGCTGCAGAGAGAACGTGTTCTTTGTAAAGAGCAGTCATCTTTTACTTCTAGCCAATCGTTGCCTTATTGGGAAGCATGTTCTATGCTGTGCGTTTTTGAAAAAGCAGCAGCTGGGAATCTGGTTTTCCATGTAAATCTTTTAATTTTATATGTTGACAGCTATTTCTTTATTTTAAATAATCTTCTCTCTCTCTCTCTCTCTTTTTTTTTTTTGAAGAAGAAGCTGGGAATCTGGTTTTCCATGTAAATCTTCTAATTTCATATGTTGACAGCTATTTCTATATTTTAAATAATCTGTCTAAGACAACACTGTGAAGACAATGATGACCCACTTCTTTCGATTTGGAAGCTCATATTTAGAGCTTCAGGTTATTTACCAGAGAAACCTCCCCAGGGTTGGGACTAATTTTTGCTAAAAACCGAACAACAAAAAAACTGATTTAAGTATTAAGCTCCTCTTCTAAAATCTACCCAATTACCCAGTTCTAGAAAAATGCTGAATTTCACTGAGAGTAGGGCTGGTGGTATGCAAAATCCACCTGGGCTTTCCCTTGGAAAAAGAAGGCTCAAGGAGAAAACCAGAATGGCCCTTCCAGATCTCTGGTTTGGCTCCATTACCAGTGACACATTATGTATTAATGCTAATGTTGTTTCTTCTGTTGTAAACAGTAGTATACAATAAGCAACATTAGGCACAAATACCCCAAATATAGACAGATTTAATTCTTTTATCCTTAAGTGATTTTTAATTTCATATTAATTTATGATGTTCAATCAGTATATGAATTATATCAACTTGTCATTTAATAGATTCCTCCAACTTTTTCAAAAAATGTAGAGAATCTCAGTTAAAATATTTGATTGAAAATGTGAAGCCAAAAAAAAAAAGAGAGAGAGAGAGAGAAACAGAGAAAAAGAAAGGAAATGGGAAGCCAAATTATGTATTGAATTACAAAATTGCACTAAGTAAAATCATGGTTTTCTCTATATTGCTTATTGCCTTAAAGATTGTAGCATCTGAATTTATAAACAACGAGCATGATGTTTGTAACATGCAGTTAAACATTTTAGTCATGATTTATTTCTGTGTGGTTTTGGTGTATGACCAATACAGCATTTCATGCTTAAAAATTCTATTTCTATTTTCTGTTGCCATTACTTGTCTCCTATTGTTAATATTTATCATTTTTATAGTTGTGATTTCCTTAATAAAAAGGACCATATTTACTTGATGCCACTGTTATTTCCCCCCTCAGGAAACACAAGAAGGGAGAAGTTAAAATGATTTAATTTTCTCAGAATCCCAGGAAAGGTAACTTAAACATGTTTTTCTGTTTAGAGCAGGGAGGGGTTACAGAAAATGAGATAACCGAAATATTTTGACTAGTGATTTTGTATGCATAATATGCACAAGACTTTATACACAAACTCTCACCCCTGGAATTCTAATGAGAAACCTCAGTCACGTCCTATAGACATGTTAGAGTAAAAATGGACTAAAATGTGCTGGCCTAATGATAAGCATGTGATAGAGTCACAGGTTAAACGTGTTCACTAGTCTAACAAGGAAAGTGAGGAAAGAGTGTGTGTGGAGAGAGAGAAAAAGAGAGTTTCCTGAGCTAATTTTCTAGCCATCAGTCAGCTTATTGTTCCTACTAAAAGAGATTGAAAGAGAGAGTGAGAGTGAGAGTTATTATAATAAATATAAAGTAGCTTTAGCCATGGGAAATTACACTTGGAAGGTCAAGGGGGAGAATCAGGGAGAAGGATGATGAAGGGGGAAGGGTGAGCAGAAAGATGCAGGGTCAGGATTTGAAGGAAGAAGGAACATCACCCTTGTCCATAAGTGCAATAAATGTGCTACATGGTACATTAAAATATGCAGTTTTCTGAAAGATAATTTGATTTATATTTTACTTTTGATTTCACATTCCAAATAGACATGTGTGTTAAATGTGTGTGTCTAGATCTAGTGTCAATCGATTAACAGTAGCTATGCACTTCATGAGGAAAGTTTTCCTTTCTAAAAATATATTTCCTTTGGTAATGTACTAAACTGATAAGGAAGAGCAGAGTCAGCACTACCAGACTAGCTCACTATATACCTTTACCTGCCACAGTCCCATGATGTGTCTATCAAGCAAGTACATATAAGTGAATTGTATTTGCCAAAGTCATTGGGGTTTTTTGGGGGGGGGTTTGTTTTATTTTTTATAATAATTTTTTATTATGATATGTTAGTCACCATACAGTATATCCTTCGTTTTTGATGCAGTGTTCCATGATTCATTGTTTGTATATAACACCCAGTGCTCCATGCAATACGTGCCCTCCTTAATACCCATCACTGGCCTATCCCAGTCCCCCACCCCTTTCCCCTCTGAAGCCCTCTGTTTGTTTCCTAGGGTCCATAGTCTCTCATGGTTCATTCCCCCTTCTGTTTACCCCCCCTTCATTCTTCCCTTCCTTCTCCTACAGATATTCCTGCTATTTCTTATGTTCCATATGATAATTGTCTTTGTTTTTATACTCTATATTGATTGTCTACAGAGCATGTAGCATCTTTGAATGGGAACACAAGGACCCTTCTGTTAACGCACTTATTATGTTCATCAAGTGTTTAAGACTAGGTTTCAGCAGCAAGAATACCCTGGCAGAATCTTCCATTTAGTTAGCAAATTGAAAATGAAATAAAATATTTCCTGAATAAGTGGGAGTTTAGTGATGTTAATTGAGGAAGACAGAATATGTAGGGATTCAGAAAGAATAAATGTCTCCATACAAAGATAAAATGTGAGGAAAAAAAGTTCTTAGATAAAGAAGAACCTGAAAAAATAATGACTTATTTTTTTTTTAAAGATTTTATTTATTTATTCGACAGAGATAGAGACAGCCAGCGAGAGAGGGAACACAAGCAGGGGGAGTGGGAGAGGAAGAAGCAGGCTCATAGCAGAGGAGCCTGATGTGGGGCTCGATCCCATAACGCCGGGATCACGCCCTGAGCCGAAGGCAGACGCTTAACCGCTGTGCCACCCAGGCGCCCCAATAATGACTTATTTAAAGCCTCATTCGACTTACCTAACCACTATCTTTCTCCTTTGTCACCTTTTTAAATTTCTAGAGATCTACAAGGGTGGAGAAGCATCTGGAATTTAACCAAACTTCCATATTTATTTAAAATCAATCTTTCTTATTAATTTTGCAAAAAGCAATTAGAGCAATAACAATAGTCCAATGCACCAGGTGGAATCATTAACCAACTTAAAAAAAAAAGAAGAAAACAGTATAAATTGTGCATTCTCTAAATTTTGCTTCTTGGATTTGTTCACTCTGCTTTTATTTCAACTGGACAAGTTGACTCACCTCTCCCTTCAGTAGAGGATGGTCCTTAATATGGGTTATCCTCCCACTTTATATTAGGAGAAACATAAATACGATTTCGTGTCCATGCTGAAGAATAAACAATTCCCAGAAATTTGTACTGACTCTAACAGATTTATATTTCATATTTGCCAACACACATGTGCATTTGTAAATGCAGTTGGTATTCCTGTCATGAACCATCTTCTGAGATTGATGCAAAATTCATACCTGTATTTTCAGATGTTGTCTTCTATCCAAATGCCCAAATCTAATATGTCTACCATATTTTATACAGCTGGTATTTACATCCACTGTGTATTTAGTAGATGTTTAAATTAAAACACTATTCTAGATCCCAGAAAAGTTAGCAGTCCTTCAGTTAATAATAAATAAGATTCATAGATTTATGCATACAAGTATAAGTTGTATATATTATATTTGTATGTATATAAATATATCATATGTATATATATATTTCTGCAAATACATGTTTTACCACAAATTTTACTCAGTTGAGTAATATGGATCAAATTAGTAACACAAAGCAACCAAAACTTGAGATAAAGAAGAAAATATATACTGATCAGCAAACGTTTGTTTCATGTTGATATATTTGGATTCAGTTGACAATTTTAAAGTATGGATAGATCCGTGAAAAACCCAAATTAATTTCAATCACACCAGTGTTCAGTGAGCATAAATTATGTTCCAGGCACTGTGTGAGGTTCTAATATTATGGTGATTAATAGCATTCTGTCTTACAAAAGAATAATCCTACATAATCAGATATAATTCTAAAGTCTATTAGTAATAATTCATGAATACCCAAGAAGCATTCTATGCTTTCAAAAAATTAAAGAACCAGTTGACTTTACTCCCATGTTCAACCTCAGGAATCCATCCCATACAGCAACAAATATTTCTAAAAGCATCCCTTAAATTTTCCTTCCTAGGAATCTTCAGTATGACATAACTACTGATTGGATAAATTTTAACTTTTCATCCCAGCTTTCTGTCAAAGGCCTCAACAGGCAGAACAAGACTATTTTTTTTTTCATGCTTCAGATTACAATCACCACTTCTTCAGGAGCTATATCTCAGTTTAATGCTTCCTTTCTTTATTCTTCTTTATTCTTTTGGCCCCACTCCAGAATCTTTATTTCTATCTGCTTTAAATGCTTTGTATCTGAATTTAAAGCTCTTTACTATAATACCTCGCCAGCACTTGGCAGATGGATTCTAGATACTTGCTGAATGAATGGTTTGTATCCTGAAATCATTGTTAATAAATTGCTGTCCAACAATGATTGTCTCTTCTCTGAATGTCAAAAAGACTTGAGCATACCATATGATATAGTACCTAATTTCTTATTGCTTTCAGATCCTCTCTGTCTGTACAGTTTATCTCTCTTCCCAACTCCATCAAATATGTCTCAAGGTTAGCAATTTGCTTTCTAGTTTTTACAATCTCATTAGAGCTGGGTTTATATAGGGAGAGAGTTAATGTTCAATAAATACATGTTTATTGGTTTATGGAGCCTGGATTCATAGAAAATTTTAAATAAAAGTATTATTTTTCCAGAATAGTAGGAGTAGACACACCAGATTTGAATTCAAATCCTAAACTTATTTTTCACTAATTTAGAAAGTGTCTTAGGCATCGTAAGCCTTTTTTATATGTAACACTAGCAATAATGCACACCTCATTCCATTGATGATATGGATCATATGATATAATACCTATAAAATACTGACCAGGGCAACTAACATATAGTAAGGGCTCTGTAAATAGGAATTACCTAGTAAATACATATATTTTTCTATTCAATATTTATTGAATGCCAATCACATTTCAGTGACTATGCTGATATCTTTCAAATGTATTAAGTGTTGAATACCAGCACCTTCAAAGACAGGCTAAATAAATTGGCATATTTGAAAAAGGAAAAAACAACTAAATAGAAATATAAACAATTTTCAGGTACATGGGAAATTTTAACTCCCATTTCTCTGGATCACAGTAGGAAAAAAAGCAGACCAACTATAGTATGTAAAACATAGTTTGACTATGAAGGGAAATGCTGACATTGAAATAAAGCTGTAAAGTTTCATTTCCTGGAAGTCGTTAAGCACTGAATACAATCTATATGTCTGCAACAGATACAGGTGAAGCCTTATCGGAAGGCAGTAGCCTAGGAAAAAATAGCTTCTTGGAGAACATTTCAAATATGCAGATCCCAAAAGACCTTTATCCTAACAAATGAGATACCTTATTTTTCATAAACATAATTCCTTCTCTAAAATGTGTGCTATGAGTTAATACACATTAATATATGTTTGCATAACTCATGGGATTTGTTTTCCCCCCTATCCTTTGGACCAAAAGTTTATCAGATCTTCATTGTCAAATTCATAACACAGTAAGGAACTAATTAGATAGGCTAGAAGTTGTTAGTGAAATAGTCAAAACCTTGAAGCAGGACAATTACCAAATGTGAATCTTCTATCAATCCAACTGAAATAACCAGTTCCAGACTTGAGTCTTTTTGATGACCTATTCCCCCTAAAAGTGCTGTGGTGATGGTAGCCAATAGCTCTGGTCTTCATTATGATTGTCTCAGCTTACTGCCCTGAAGAGATGAAGGATACAAGAGGTGCTAATCCATGAAGCAAAAATTCCCAATGATTTACACCAGAACTAAAGGAATAGCTTTTCTAACCTCCCCCTACTTGATTCTCTGTAAGTAATTTCCTTGATCAAGTACAGCCTATATGTAGACAGGGAAATATGCTAGCAGATACAAGGGTAATCCTACAAACGTTCTCTTAGAATGGTTTGGATAATACCAATAAAGGAAAGGGAAATCTGCTTCTATTTGTTTATTTGTTCATCATATAGAGAGATGAGTAATTTGGATGATGCCAGGGAGGAAAAACAATCAAGCGATACAGCTGTACTTAGGTACTCAAACATAATCATTAACCACCACACTGTGACACCAAAAAGAAAGCGTATAGTTTACCTTCATGGAATTTTATATTTAAACAATGCCTGGCTGCAAAGGAAAAGTTATGAGAAATAGTTTGGCCACTTCCTAGGAAGGTCAACGACTGCTGAAATATTTAATAGGCCTCTATAGCCTCATTTGAAAAGTGTTGACCACCATTCTTTCCCAGACACCCAAACTTTCATTCACACCTTTACCCTTCCTACCAAAAATAAAAATTTAGTATCTTTTGTCTATCTTCAAATAAGCTCCACACAAAATCCAGGCCACTGGCCCTGGCTTTGAGGAAAAAGAAAACACGTTCGAATGCCAGTCTCTCTGTTTTGATCTCTTTCTGTAGTTAGTGAAAACAGAGTAACAGTATTTGTGAGGTTCCTCACAGCCTGCAGCTCCCTATTCTTCTCCAGCGGGCACGCAAACACTTTGTTTTTCTGTACAACAGTGCAACCTAGTGGATGAAGAAAAGAGCCCTGTTCTTAAGGTCCAAGGAAGGTGGGCATTGAGAGCACTTGGGACAGATTTTGTTATTTGAAAGTCCCTTCCAAACTCACGTGATGCATTTTATTTCTTACAATGGCATAAAGAGATAAAACAAATCCCTATATTTTGTGTGTGTGTGTGTGTTAAGATGGAAATACAACTGATCCCATGAACTATTTAGAAAAAAATACCCACTCCTTTAAGGTTAACATCAGTGCTTGAGTGAATGTTTTGGAGGTATATTTTCTGAGACCGTAATTTAAAAATAGAGAATAAACTATTCAAAATAAAAAATAAGCACAATTCATATATCATTCATATATCATTTACTTAACTCTATGCTATATATACATATATGTAATGCACACCAGTGCTAAAAGTCATGCTCTGCTTCATGCTTTACTCCATATGTGTAGAGAGAGAAATAAACATCACATATATAAAGGCACATATTACACAAACACACAAACACAGTAATATCATTTGTTCATTAAGTGGCAATTTAGAACAGGAAGCTTATTTTAGTGCCTACATATATTAAAATCAATGTCCCTGAATAAGAAGATGGGATCTTCATGTAGTTTACTTATTTTTTTTAAACAACTCAGTATTCTATTTCAGGATAATTCTTTTAAAAAGCTAAATACTTAATAGTTCTTTCATGTTGATTTGCTTGCTTTTATTGCTTCTGTTAAACCATTAAACAAGCTCATTTAATCACTAAGTTTTTTTAATCTATTAAGTTTTAAGTGGGCTTTAAAATACATATTTAAAATTAAAACATGTAAATGTGGAAGTCTGAGCTATGTAGAGAAAGGGAAAATGACTTTCTGAGATGCCGTGCATAAAAATTTAACAATTTTCCTTTGGTAGAACATGGTAGAAGAAACATCATTCACTTTTCTTGTTTATAGGATATGCTAGGGTAAGAATTAAATGTAATTTAGTGAGACAATAAAATCTTCTCAACTACTGTGCTGTTGTGTTAGGGATGGATTTGGGGATGATTAAATGAGTAAATCACACAGATCTGAAACATTTTTTTCTTCTTTTTTTCTTTCCCTTTTTTTTTACACCTCCTTAGATGGCATCTTGATCGTGCATGCACTGTGAACACAAAAGGCCTATAGGTCAGACCTGAAATTATAGCTAAACCTCAACTCCTGAGGTACACAGGCTGTTTATATCGATGAAAATTTATGATCTCTATACCCTAAATCCCCGGCCTCTCTTTTACATTGACTTCTTTACTATTTGCTGCTTTATTTTATGGTGATCCCTTGCCCTCTATAAATATATCACGGTTACTTAACCCCAGATCCCACCCCCAGCCTTCAGGACTTCAGAAAGGATCTATTTGTTACTTATTCTGCTACTGGGTGTTTCATAATCCTCCACATTAGCAGCTATTATTTTATAGCAGTTAACATTTTCCAAATTTTCATCATCTCCTGACTGTTAGCCCTCTAACTGCTTAATAACTCCAGTCTTAGAACTGCTGTTTAGAGATTATGCTGAAGTAGGAATTTTTTCTTACGCTTATACAATGATTGAAGTATTTTCTATTAAATATTTATCTGTAGAAAAATGAATAAATTTAGCTGTAAAAAATTACATTTAGGCAAGCTTAATTGCCTTGTGTTATTTTATATAAAATTTACAAAAAACCTGACCTAATCTTAAAAACATGCCACTGAGTAATTAAAGTTTTCTATGGTTAGATTCTAATAATTATCTTGTTTTGACTGAACTCTTTATTAGACTCCAAAACATAAAGCTGGAAAATAATAAGGGATTATAGATTTGCAAAAGCTATTGTCTGATGTTAAAACTGTTAAGAAAATATGAGTCAGTATTATGCAAATTCTGACCTAATCCCAGCAGCATTCTGGTAGGTAATTGTATTTTTTCTTTAAAGGAGGACAGACCCTACAATAATTATGCCTTGTTAGTGTCCACATTGCTACATTTTTGATTTATGTATTTTTCTGGGAGTTGACAGATAAGCAAGAAAAATTGACATATTATAAACTAATAAAAATAAATAATATCAGAATCTGCCTAGCAGCAGTCTGCATTGGGAAGTTAAATCAATGCATTAATCACACAAATTTTTTGAGCACAACATAGTTTGTACAAAATTTTCTTAAATGACATATATCAAATAGAATACAGTATTTAAATTGCTGTGTGTATGTGTGTGTGTGTATGATTTCTAAGGTAAATCATTATATACAGTATATCAAAGCCATTTTTGTTTTATTTCCTTCTGTAATTTTCTTAGGAAGTCAAGACATTTGTAATCTCTCCCTACAGATAGCTTTCTGTAATATTCCCGCAAGACTTAGCATTTCCAATTTTTCTCCAAAGAATATTCTTTAATGGAAAATCTGATTAGTACACTCTTCAGTGTCTCGTTAAAATTCTTATCACTTAAAACACTTCCGTTTGAATACTTTATGTTATTTCCTATTAAACACCGTGAAAAAATATTCAGGGTATGACAACAGCTAGTGCTAAGAGTTGTGATCTACTGCACCACGGACCGGATAAATTAACAACAACAACAACAACAACAAAATATGGCTTCCACGAGCTCAAGGTTTGATGAAATTTAGCAATTGACACTGTATAGCATGGATGGCAAAAATGAATGAATTGTAAATGTTCTTTTCTTCAAATTCATGTACTTTATAACCTCATGTTTTGTTGGTATATCCATAGTTTCCTTTAAATAGAATCTGAGCTTGCAAACAAATGCTTCAGGAGCAATCAATTTAATAGCATTGATTGACTGATTGATTGTTGCTATTTCTCTGTTATTCTAACTAACTAAGCACGTTTTGTTTGATGTTAAAATTTCAATATTTTTCTACTTCTAGATTCAGCTAAACTTCATAATCAAGCTGGATAATCAGTTTTTAGAAATATACTGAAGGAGAGATCATTTTTTGCCACAATTTGTATGGATATGACCTACATAATCCCAGAAAACATTACTTTCTTCAGGCAGGCGTGAAAAATGTCCATGCAATATTCCCTAATGCTATGTTTTCAAACGGGAAAACAAATCTTCTCAAACATGTATAAATCCTAAAATTTAACAGCCCAACCTGTGGTTAACAGATGCTATAAACAATTAAGTCTAGTTGATGATGGCTTATAGATTCCTTTCCTCTTAACAAACAATTTTACACAGTCTTGCTTGAAGCAACAGCTCAGGATCTAGCAACCCATGTTAGACCGCAATATAAACCTTCTAAAGTAACCTCTAATTAGACACTGTACGTACGTATCATTGAAGTCCTCAAAAAATTACCTTTTTACATTTTGTTTTTCTGTGTGTACTAAAATCTTTTCTGAAATATGTAACTAGAAATGGTCTACAAAACCAGCCAAGTGCACTAGATCATTAAAACACTAATTATGATAAAAATCATATACTAATTAGCACCAGGCTTATAGCAGAGAGATACAAATAATTTAATTGGAGCCTTAGGAGAAATCTACCACTCATCTCCTACCTCAAGAAGGTATCATCCATGATTATCCTAAACCATGTGAAATACATGGCCTAGAAAATCTACTATGAACATTTAGAGCCTACAAAGTATGCCACTTTTGCAACAACTCCAGAAAATTCTGAAATTGACAAAGGGATAAATCTCTATACTTACTAAACACACATATATACATATACATTTTTATATACATATGCACACACATATATTAGGTTATACATAAGTGTATGTATATTTGTGTATGCATGTATATGGTGGGTTTGGGGGTGTGTGTGTGTATGTGTGTGTGTGTGTATATATAGTAAGCTATGCAAATATGTGTGCATGTGTATAATAGGTCTGAATATATAAATATATATTTAAGGTCCTATCATGGGCTTGAATATAGGAAAAATACTGCAAAATATATACAATATATATTTTTTTTACATCTACCATAAGGGCTTAAATATTGTTTTTATTATCAATGACTAGCTCTGGCTGAATGATTTTTGTTGTTGTTCATATACACATTCGCCACTACACAATTTCTAAACCCAAGCATATAATTCTAGCATTTGATAAAAAGAAGAGGTTTATTATTCCCTAAGCTTGGGACTATTTTCCTTCAGTGATGGGAAAAGAATTGTATATATTAAGGGTTTGAGAGTATAGGTGTTTGTGTGTTCATGTGTGTAATGATGTAGAGAATGCATACACAGAAACTTACACTCAGTAATAATTTCTATATGTATATACAACATCCCTTCAGAGCACCTGCTCTGAATCAAGCACTTTATATCATTAGTTCATTTAATAATCCCAAATAACTTTCAAGTGAGTATTAATATCCCCATTTCGTAGAAAACAAAAGCTTTTCCAGGACTCAAGGCAAGAATTTCAACCATTTCTGTTACCTTGATTAGTACATCAATTAGGGTCCTTTGGATTGAAAGCACTAAATATTATCTCTGACTAAATTAAGCAAAAGTGATTTTATTTTACTTTATTATTATCTGGGGGGAGGGGCAGGGGGAGTGGAAGAGAGAAAATCTTACATGGAGACCAATGTGGGCTCCATCGCCCAACTCTGAGATCATGACGTGAGCTGAAATCAAGAGTCGGACACTTAACTGACTGAGCCACCCAGGTACCCCAAAAGTGATTTTAAAAAGAAAATCAAATGATCACATAATTGACTAAAACTTGGAGCACTGAGAAAAAAGTTCTTAGAAGCAAGACCTGGCATAGTGGTCTCATGCATGGAACAGTAGAAATCATGTGCCACTGCTTGAAAAGTGTCAAACTTCAAACATGTTCAGTTTCTCACTCTCTCTGATGAAGTTTTGAGTTTGAAGAGGGAGCATTTAATTGACCTACTTTGTCTTTCATGCCCTCTCCTTAACAATGCCCCTAATTATAGACTGAGCATAAGACACTGAAATGAGAAGAGGTAGTTCCAATAATAGGAAAATTGACAAAAGGAATAGAAATGGAGCATGGGGGGCGCCTGGGTGGCACAGCGGTTAAGCATCTGCCTTCGGCTCAGGGCGTGATCCTGGCGTTATGGGATCAAGCCCCACATCAGGCTCTTCTGCTATGAGCCTGCTTCTTCCTCTCCCACTCCCCCTGCTTGTGTTCCCTCTCTCGCTGGCTGTCTCTATCTCTGTCAAATAAATAAATAAAATCTTTAAAAAAAAAAAAAAAAGAAATGGAGCATGGGCAGCCAAAAAGACAAAAGGAAAAATAAAAACACTAACCAAAGCAACAAAAGACAAGGCAAATAAATATCTGTGGTCTATGAAATCAGATTTGCGTTCAGGAAGATGACTCTACTTCCTGCAATCCAACCATTCTGAGTGCTAATTGTAAGCAACTTCTTAACTAGCTGCAGAAAAAATTTCATTCAACATAAAACAAAGATTTAAGAATTTCCACCATTTTCTTGCTTTTGTTTGTTTGCTTTAAATTTTTGCTGGGGAGTTTAGCTCCCCTACCTGAGGACAACTGAATTAAGGAGACTTGGTCATTTAAATATTTGGCAAATATTATATATTTTAATAGAGGTGGTTTAACTTGTTACCTGCATAGGATATCTCCCATTTGCCTTTCCAGATCAATTCTCTACCACCTCCGACTTGCTCCCTGGTTCCCAAATTTATCTCATTAGAATTCATTTGCATCATCCTTATATTCCTAAAATACTCTATTTAAAGTTTACAACTTTAGTCTTCTATTAGGGTTTATTTTCCCTAATGAATCAGTTGTATCTGTCATCCACATTCTATACTAGGTTCTTAGAAAACAAAAAATATATTCTTTTCTTCTAAACATATTCTTGTGTTTGATACAAATATAGTATAGAATAAGGCTTTTAGAATTGTTCAAACTTTTTGCTTAAATGGAATTTCAAAGGAGAATCCACAAGTCACAAAGACTTCCTGGGGTTAGACACTTGTTTTTGACAATGAAATCCTCTTAATACACCTGCCCAAGTCTCTGTGCTGAACACTAGTCCATTTTCTCTTAATAGATTTTTACTATGGAGTGAAAATGAGTTTTCACCATATTTCATAATCAGCTTTTGAGTCTTCACTTAAAGATGAAAAGAACCACATAAATAAGAAATTTCAAGCAACCACGAAAATACTGGAAACAACTAAATCAAGCAGATCCCTAGTGAACAAAGAAGTTTCACATTGTAATTTGAAAAATCACAAATCGTAGAAAAAAAGAATATAACAGTAAACAGGCTTATGTCTTTAATAGAGCCCCGGGAAAGGTTACAGAGTCAAAGGAGTAATTTCAATTATATGCTATTTATGCTTTGAAATGGAACAAATCAGAGGTCAATAAAGATGAAATAGGGAGATGTTTTCAGTTTTGTCTACCTTTGAAAGGTATTTTGTGAGTGCAACTTTATTAAAGTCCTTTATCTTATAGAAAAATTCTAGGAAGAGCACAGTTTAGTTTAACAACTCTTAACTGGAAGTTCAAATCCCCAAATTCCTAATTTCATTTAAAAATCTCTATAACAGAAGTTATGGGAAAGATTGTAATAGAATGGAATTCAAGTTTCATTCTTATCACTTACGGGCTGTATGAAGTCACACTTTCTGAATTACAGTCTTCTCATTTGCAAAAGGGGATTAATGATAGTGACTTCACAAGATGGTTGTGAAAATTAAATATCATAACTGAAAATACTAGACCAGCATGGCTCAGTTGGGTAACCATTAGCCTCATGAGGCTGTTGAGCACTTAAAATGTGACTAGTCAGGGGTGCCTGGATTGCACAGTTAAGTGTTCACTCTTGGTTTTGGCTCAGGTTGTGATCTCAGGGTCTTGAGATCAGGCCCCACAGTGGGCTTCATGCTCAGCACAGAGTATCTTGAGACTCTTTCCCTCTCCTTCTGACTGCCACCTCGGGCTCTCTCTCTCTCTATCTCTAAAATAAATAAATAAATCTCCAAAAAGAATGTGACTGTCAGAATTGAGATGTGCTGTAAGTATAAAATATACATCAGTTTTCAAAGACCTAGTGTGAAAAAAGAATATAAAGTAGCTTATTAATAAATACAGATTGAAATGATAATATATTGGAAATGTGTGATTAAAATTAGTTTCACCTTTTTTCTTTTTATTATCTTAATGTGACTACTAGAGAACTTAAAAATACATACATGAATCACATTATAGTTCAAATGGACAGTGCCAATCTAAACAAATGCGTAACACATATTAAGTGCTCAAAAAAGAGCTTAATATCAATAATTTTGGTCATTGTGCTAGATTTTGCTGTCTTTAATTTCATGTCCTTATTATGAATTCTGTGAATTCTTCTGGTGATCAATGAAGATATATTACAGAGAAATTTTGTTCTGTTGAAGAACTTTAGAAACAAAGGAGCTTTGACTGGCAGAAATAGCTGCATATCAGCAAAAGAATTTTTTTTTAAAGATTTTATTTATTTATTTGACAGAGAGACAGCCAGAGAGAGAGGGAACACAAACAGGGGGAATGGGAGAGGAAGAGGCAGGCTCCCAGTGGAGGAGCCCGATGTGGGGCTCGATCCCAGAACGCTGAGATCACGCCCTGAGCCGAAGGCAGACGCTTAATGACTGAGCCACCCAGGCGCCCTGAGCAAAAGAATTCTATTTGGACAATTTTTAGGGAATAAAAGGAGAAAAGAAAAAAGAGATTAAAATTAAGACATAAGGTAACTATTAAAATTAAAATCAATGGTTTATTTGAAATTTATGTATTATATTTATTTTGTAGATTTATTAGAGTAAACTTAATTAGAAAACCTTGATAATCTCTGACATAATTTGAAGCGTTAACAACGCTTATGGGGTATATCCTTGCATGTTCTCAAACAAACAAACAAACAACTTATTAACATTTAAAAAATGTATGTAATATTGGGTAAGAACATAGGTAAAATTGACTCTAAGTCCAAATCATAATTATTGATGAAATGCAACTCAAACATGAAAGACGTTCATCTGTCTTTATTGTAGATATACCACACTGTTTTTATTTATTATTTCCTATAAGACTGTGGAAGCACCTTATATGTATGCTTTTTATATCCCTCACTGTTTTTAGCCTGGTGTTTTAGTAAGCTATATCATGTTATAGCTTCTGTCTTGTCTCCAAGCTCTTTCAGGTAAGGACTGACATTTATTTATTGCATCTTCTATCTGCCACTGAACTTAGTACAGAACCACAGGAATCAGAACCACAAAGTGTGTTAGATGAGGGCCAGAATTACTTTATTCTAACCCAAAATAATCTTTCCCTTCGTTGAATCTTCTAATTTATTAATAATCTTGAGTGTGATAATGGCCTGAAATTTAACAAATGCAATATATAATTCTAAAACACTCATGATTTATCAATATCAACCAAATATAAAATTCCAAATAGCTCTAGTTTACTTGATGTCAAAACCAAGGGCTAAAAATATAATTATCATTCAAGATTTGGTTATATTTTGTTTTGTTTTGTTTTCCTTTCCTATCCCCTCACCTCCCAAAGAAGTTGACCTATGTATCATTTAGGGTTGTGAGGTCTTTTTCCTATTTTAACTCAACTGGGTTTTCCATTTCCAGGATATCCTTATACATTGCCTAATCTTCAAAAGAGATTTCATTAGGTTATATTTTTGATGTGCATTGTGCAAGCACAGTATTTGTACTGTAGTACTCATTCTAAAATACATATTCACGTGACAGCCCATAATATCCTTGAAACAGCCATTACAGTCTGTCAAATAAATAATGCGCATTTTAAAGATGGTCTTTATGTGGGATGACTCTCCTGCATTTTCATGAGGCAGATTTTCTTTTATTCTTTAAGAAAGAAAAGCACACAAAGAAAATGAACATGCAGAAAAATATGTTAAGGTAAAAGTGACACAAACCAGAAAATTCAAGCATCTTTTAGTTTCTCGTTCTTTCTAGACTGCTCCACCATTTTCCCTATAACATTCTATTTAAAAAAAAAAAAAAGACCTATGGAGCTTAGATAACCTTCTGTAATCTTCTATATGTGGACGTTTGGAAATAAAAATAAGTCTTATTTTGTGTATTTTTGTAATGTGAATCATAGTTCGCATTTAAAAGGTGACTGTTTCTCTTCAAAATCATAATTTATTTGGCGAATGTACCTATTAAAAGAACTGACATGTCAGTAGAGTTAGTAAGTATATTCTTGTTATTTTAAAATGGCAGATCCTTCCTTCTCTTGTCTATGGCAAGTATATATCTATGTACACTGATTTTCCAAGGAAATTACCTCAATTCACAGGGAAAAAAAAATGTTTAACCTTCTTTCATGCTTTGATCTCTCAATGGTGCCAATAATGGCTCCTGAGAAAATAAGAAAAATGTAAAACAGCATTTATTTCATGCCTACTATGTGCCAGGCACCACACGCTACACACGTTTTATGTATTTTCTGATTTAATCCTCATGACAGCTCTTCAAGGTGAGTACAGTTGTTATTAACATATGGGGAGTTAAATAAGTAACTTGTAAAAAGTACTGACAGATAGTGTTTGACTCCATAGCCCAAGCTCTAATAAAACAAACTAAAAATACAATGTTTACTTCAGCCCAGTTAGGGTCAATTGGTCATTATAATTTTTATATACGACATGGAGCATTACTTCCAGGTGCATGCTTTATAATACTGTAGAATGACATATTATTTTCTTATAAAATGCCTTCACGTTATTATATAATTATCCTTTGCTGTTCCAAAATTTTCAGGGACTTAAATAATAGTTCTTATATAAGAAAACCATGGATAAAACCAGGAAAGATCTATTTGGGCTTCTATATCATAGTTATAGACCTTTTTGATTTATGAACAAGCTTCCTTCCTACAATTCAACATTTTCTCCCCAATCAACACAAAAGAAATCACAATAATTATCCATTAAGTGGTTTGGGTTTTCACAATACTTTTTCAAATATAACAGAATTATATCTGCAAGGAAATTTATTGGGTATCATATCTAGCCTTTATGAGAAATGTGTAACAGTGGAATGCTAGGTATAAGCCAAATATACTATGGGCCTTAGCAGGATAAAAAGCTACAAGATTTAGATTAAAATCTAGGTTGTTACATCCAGAACACTGTGACAACTGGAAGCTCCGTAAATAGACACTACTTAATCTATTAGAATTATTATCTTTCACAATCAACAAGACATTCTCCAAAGTAGTGACCACTAGCCACCTACCAGAATTTATACTTAAAGCTGCTAAAATTAAATACTAAAATTAAATTGCCATATTGGTTAGCACAGATTATTGAACATTTCCATCATCATGGAAAGTTCTATTGGGCAATATTGCTCTAGTTATTTAACAAGGCCACAATAATTTCATGAGATTTCCATAAGCAACTCCACAAGTTTTAATACACTATTTTGTTTTCTTTAAAAGCACATATTAAGTTCCTATTATGTGAAAGGGACTAAACTACACATTTGAAATTTGACAACTTATTTTCTAAACTTGAATTTTGGGATACATAAGGCAATTGCACAACTAGCAACACTCTAATTTATTTATCTGCTTTGATATCCATGATCAATGATGTTAAGGAGAAATTTTTTAATGATATTTTCAGCTCCAGATTGGCTTAATCCTTTACCAATTGCTTACCTTCTTTGTGTAACTATGTGAATTACTGTATTTTCATGTATAAAAGCTGAATAAAAATAAAAGAATCAGATTAAAGAATATCAACCAATAAAATAAACTACTTTTCCTTCTAACATGTTTTTTTCTTTAGTTTGTATTAGTATTTGTAAGGTTAGAAAATGCTGATGTTCAAGTAAGGCAGATAATGTTATTGCCTTATCCCAGTTTCAGTGGAAACAATTGGAGCTGGTAATCATTTTCAGAAGATGGAGATGGTAGCTTTAATAAATAAATGTGATATTCACAATATATTTAGGTAATAGTAATTGACAGGCTCATTAGACAGTGAGTCACTTGAGGCAAGATACCATATATTAATTCATTGATTGATTCATTCATTCATCCAGTTGTTTATTAAGTCAGAAAAATTTTGAATATCAAAAGTGTACCAGCCATAGATATTCCAAGCAATGCAAACAGAGCAGTAAACAAGATGCAATGGCTTTACCTTATGGATTTCATGTTCTAGTGGAAAAGAAAGACAATAAGCAAATAAATAAAAATAAGTCAGATATTGATAAGTGTCAGAAAGATAGAGTGGGCTGGGAAGGCAATGTTAGAAAGAGTAATCAGATAATTCTTTACTAAGGAAGAGAAATTTGAACAAAAACCAGACGTTGAGAAAGAGTCAGTGGCAGAAGTGTAGTTCTAAAAAAAGAATAATGTAAAAAGGTCATGAGATAGACCTTTGACAAATAGAGAAAAAAATGAGGCCGGTGTTACTAAAGCATGAGAAACAAGATGAGTGATGAGAGATATTTTCTCATCTTCTTTATTTGTAATGCCTAAAATAGTGCAAATCAAGAAACTGAACAACCAAAAAAGGCATATATAATTTTGTATTGATATTTCCAAAATATCTAAGGCCTTTTTTTAAAATGTAAAACATCTTTATTATAAAATAAAGCATGTAATATAAATTATACTAGAATGATGAAGATCATAAGACCTTGTATGATATAAAGGGACCATGACGAGTTGAGGAAAGAATAATCATACCCAATGTATTTAAAACAATTGTTGAATAAAGTTTAAAAACTTTAACAATAATATAACCTAAAGGAAAATATCCCAGACTCTCTGAGAATATATTGCTCTTCCCTAGTCAACTCCCATTCTCTCTCTACATCTGATTGGGAAGTGCTGATCAGAAGATACTTAAAGACATTCCTCCTGTAAGCAGTAGGTTCAACAATGCCAAACAAAGGGTAAAATGGCATTCTTATCTTCTTCCTTCCTTCTAAACAGGATGTAAACATTAGCAGAGTGACACTGATGATGGAGGAAATAAATGTTCCCATAAAGCCAAAGCTTTTATTATATGATTGGTTACATTATCTAGGATCATTATTTTAATGACATTAGAATAAAATTAATACATATTTCTAATAATACATTTTACAAAGATTGATATACTGCCATTAATGGATTTCCTATATAAACCTTTCTCATTCTTTTGACAAAATAGAAATATTAGAAATGACTTGCTGGAACATAAAAAGATCCTAGCTAAGACTATTTAAGATCCATTGTGGTCTTGTACAAGCCATTGTTCATAATCCACTTCTAATATCAAAGTTATATGCAATCTACACAATTATCCCATCTCTATTCCGTTGCAGTGGTAAAAACATCAAGCATCAATACAAATGCTATACATACATGGGCAGATATCATGTGCAATATTAAGACACATACAAGTTCAGTTCTTATTCATCTTTAACTTTATATTTTAAAATTCTTATAATATTATTATAAATTCTGTGTAATAAAAGCTTAGAATTAGAAAGTACATACAGTTTGTTTACATAAATGTGAAAACTATGATTTTATAGTCAATCTAGATAGAAAGTTTTCAGGTTTCAGGATATCATATACACCATTTTTTTAGAGACTATGACCTAAAACTACTTCCTTGTACAGACAGTTTTGAAATATGCAAAACCAAAAGGTAGGCAAATCAATAAAATTGTACTGTACTTAACTAGCCCGAGACATCTATCTAAATAGGTACCAAAATTCAGAATCCATAGCTTCAGTTTGAGAAGATATGGTCATATATCTACTATGTAGTAGTAGATTTTAAGTTGCTTTAAGTGCTTCCACTTAAAATTTGTTATCATGTAATTATATTATTTCAGAAAAAAGCATCATGGTCTTATGTAAACAAGAAACCAGAAGTTGAAATTCATGTTCAAGAGAATGCTCCTTTATATAACATTGAAATGCTGGGCATCTGGTTATGTCCTGTGAATGTATTTTGTAATTCATAGTCTGGCTCCTGTTATGTTTACAGCAGCCCAAGAGAAGTTAACCAATAAATTAATATAATAGAATTATGTCTGGTCAGAGGTTTGTTCTGCATGTGTGTGACTGGCATCATTTTTCTCAGAATAGATTTCAATTCTAAAAAGTGATGCATTGTTTTGGTCCTAAGACTTTACTTTCTAGACAGGAAAAAAGGATAACGGTTCTTTATTCAACTACTATAATTGATTTTAAATTAATAGTGACTGTTTCTCAAGCATCTCCAAGAGATAAACATGGTAAGCTATTAAGTAATAATCAATTTGGTAATAAATAAAAAGTCTTTGGTATTAAATTAACCTATAACAGCATTTAAATGATGTAATAAAATAAGCCATTCAAATTAGTTCATCTATCATACATGACTAATATGTTTCCAATTCTGTAACTAATTATTTACATGTATAATGTATAACATGAGATTTTAATGACCAAATAGATACTATATTAGGATCAATAGTATTTACTGCTGAGTAGACAAACAATATTATATTTTAGTGGATTAAACATTTACACTTCAACAAATATAGTCACTAGATTTGGATTTTGGAAGATATTTAGATGTAAAATATACCTTCAAGAAATGTTTGTTTATCTTTGGGAAGAATATTGAACTAAAATCAGGAATCCTGGATTTTAATTTTTTGGCTCTGTCACTAGTAACTCTGTGAGCTTGAAGAATTAAGTTCAATTCAATTCAATATCACTTCATTAAATATTTATGGAGCAACCTCTTTTGTGCAAAGATGGGGAGACCAAAACATATTTGAAGGCAGAGGGGAGGAATCCAGTAGAGAACAAAAGATTAAAGACACTGGCAAGGAGAATAATTGATGCAATAAGAGTCTGAGACAGAAGAGATAAGATAAAGAGCACAAATCTAGGGGTTAGTCTTGGTAAAGAAAAGGAGAAGATCTTTTTAAGAGATAAAAACTAAAAAGGAAATGTAAACTAAAGGTAAAGGGAGATTTTGAGGTAGAGGTAAGGCAAAGTAAGAAATCTCACATTAGATTGATTTCTGTCTCAGTAAAGAAAGTGTGGAAGTCATCTGCTGAGGTCAAATGCCACTTGGAATATTGAGGTAGTGAAGGTTCGAGATGGTTGCGGTGGAGAATGCAATAAGAGGGAAATGAGCCATCAAAAATTGCCAAGAAGCACTAAGAGCTGAGCATTAATTAAGTAATATGACTTTGTCTTGGTCACAATCAGTAGGGTTTCACAGCCTTCTCCATAAAAGCTACAATCAGAAGCAATGTATAAAGCATAGGAAAGTTAGGAATTCAGAAGTTCCTCATTATAGATATAAAGACACAAAATGAGAAAAGACCAAAAGAATGGATGGCAATTTTCAGCTAGGTAGTGAGTTGTAAATACTTAGTTTAGTAGTGAATTATTGAAATGAGAAATTATGATGTCAAAGCTAAGAAGAAAAATGAAATTTGAACTGAGAAAATGACCTAAAAGAATTAAAAATTATTATGGAAATGTGCTTCATGAGAAATAGTGGATGAGATTCAATTAATAGGAAACTTAAATACCCACGGTTTGGTCACAGTGAAATTTCAAAATTAAAAGAAGTTTAATGAATGGAAATATTTGGTCTAGAGCAACATTTCTCAAACTTAACATTTGAATCAGCTCTCTAGTTTCATAGCAATATTGATTCCCAGACCCTGCCACAGGCCTATTGAGTCAAAGCTACAGGGGTGGGAACTGAACATTTTTATGGTTAAAAATTGACAGAAGAAATTCTGATGCATAATTGAGTTGAGTATGGCTGGTCTACATACATTTCAAGTCTATAATTCTTGTCTATAATTCTTCAAACATACAATTAAATAAAAAATAATGAGAGCTCCACTTTGGGAAGGAAGGAAGGAAGGAAGGAAGGAAGGAAGGAAGGAAGGAAGGAAGGAAGGAAGGAAGGAAATGGAGGAGGGAGGGAGGGAAAAAGAAAAGACAAGAAAAGAAAGAAAAGGAAAGGAAAGGAAAAACATTCTGAAGGGATCTCAGGTCAAACTAGGCAGGATTGGGAAGTCAAAAAGATTGCATCAATGGTACAGTTTCCCCTTTCCAGACAGCATCCCCTTAATCCTACCACCCTTAATTTACTCAAGTCATATTCAGGGCCTTTTATATATTGCTGCAATTAACAAAAGCCTCTGTATCTACATTAAGTAAAAGGTAATGTTTTATTAATAGAGTTACCTAATTGAAGTCTAGAACAAAACGTACTCTGGCCTTTGGAAGTTGGAATCAGGTAGGCCAACAGGACAGTCAGGTTCTCATATGAGCTCCACTCCATGTATCTGTTCTATTATTTTGTCTCTTTTTGTGGCTCAACTTCATCTGCTCCTCAGTGAGTGGTTACTTTGAGCTCCTAGATTTATATATTACATATTCAGCTATTTGTAAAGAAAAATCAATTTTTTTAAATAGACTTTATTTTTTAGAGCAGTTTTAGGTTCACAGCAAAATGGAGAGGAAGCTACGGAAATTTCCCATATGCCCATTGAATAGTACATTACTTCTAATTTATTTCTCTTTTAGACACATTTCTGATAGAGTTTTCCAAACTCAGAACAAAAATGGGTGATTAGGTTTGGTTACTGCTGCCACAGCCTGGATCGTGGCAATAGTAAGATACAATAGACACTGACACAAAGGAGACAGGAGCAATATAGAGTATGGACAAATTCTCCCAAATCTCAATAGTATCCATCATTATGCTATAGCACAACACAATCATTAAGATTAATTATCATTTATTATGCCTGTTAAGTATTCTAGCACACTTTAAATATATTATCCTATACAATCCTACCTTATAGTGTAAGCACTGTCATTAGTTCTTCTATGTACTCATTGAAAACACAGAACGTATAAGCAATCTAAAAAGGTCACACTAAGTTGGTACCCCCAAGTTTAGAACACAGAAAGACTGACTGCAAATACCCTTTTTAACCACTACACTAAAAAATTCCTATTGATTATTTAAATTGAACAAGGAAATATATTACTAAAACCATAGACTTAAACAAAAAACACAGGGGCGCCCGGGTGGCTCAGTCAGTTAAGCTTTGGACTCTTGATTTCAGCTCAGGTCATGATGTCAGAGTCATGAGATCGAGCATTGTGTAGGGCTCCACATTGGGTGTGAAACCTGCTTAAGATTCTCTCTCCCTCTACCCTTCACCCCCACTCTTTCTTTCTCTCTCAAAAAAATTAAATACATACATACATGCATACGTACATAAATAAATGTAAAACACAACATTCTAAAACTTGTAGAAGATAACATACCAGAAAATCTAAGTAACTTTGGATTTGGCAATGGCTTTTAAGATATAACACAAAAAGCAAAATCTAAGAAAGAATGAATTGAAAACTTATCAATTAAGTTTTAACTTCATTAAAATTAAACATTTCTGCAAAAGGCACTCTTAAAATAATGAAAACACAAGCCACACACTGGGAGAAAATCTTAGCAACACTCACATCTGGTAAAATATAACATAAAGTATTGTTAAAATGCGATGATAAGAAAACAACTCAATTAAAAAATAGACAAAAGATCCAAACAAACACTTCAATATCTCAAACACCTACAGCACAAATGCTGGTGAGGATGTGGAGCAACAGAAACTCTCATTCATTGTTGGTGAGAATGCAAGAAGGTCCAGACTTGTTGGAAATAGTTTCGCAAAATCTTACGAAGTTTAGCATACTCTTTCCATGTGATCTAGCAATTGCGCGCATTGGTATTTACTCAAATGAATTGCTAATGAATTGATAACTTACGTTCACACAAAACCCTGCATGCAGATATTAACAGCAGTTTTATTCCTAATTGCCAAAATATGTAAGTAACCATGATGTCTTTCAATAACAAGTGAACGGATTGAAGAAAAAAACAAAAACAGTGGTGCATCTATGCAATAGAATATTAACAGCGAGAAAGAGACGTAAGCTATCAAGCCACAAAAAGACATGAAGAACCTTAAATGCATATTGCTAAGTGAAAGAAGCTATATACTATATGATTTCAGCATATAACATTCTGAAAAGGCAAAAGTATGAAGACAATATAAAGATCAATGGTTGCCAGGGGTTTGGGGGGTTCTGAAACACACCTTCACCCCCCACACACATTTTCACCACAGTGTTGCTACTTATTGTAACAACTGAAAAAAGCAAACTGAATTTTTAGAAAAATGGAACTATTCTGTATGACACTCAATGGTAGATACATGACACTTGCATTTGGCAAATCCCATACAGTTATACAACACAAAGACTAAACTGTAAACTACACCGTTAGTTAATAATAATAATAATAATGGCAGCAAAGTATCAGTATTGCTTCAATTATAACATAGCACAGCACCAATGCAAGATGTTAATAATAAAGGGGGAGGGAGTAATATGGAAACTCTGTACTTTCTGTTCAATTTTCCTGTAAACCTGAAGCTGCTTTAAAAACTAAAGTTTACTATTAAAAATAAAAGGAAAAAGTTATTCGGCACTCTCATTTGTTATTGTGCTGTAGGCTTGGAAATCAACATGTTATTATACAAAGGCACTACATTCTAAAAATAAGTCTACCATTTTACAACGGGAAAAGTTTACAGGAAGTTACATTTAAATGTCTCTGAATGCATTCATATCTCTGAAATGAAATAATAACTTTCATGCCTAATTAACTGGTTTTTGTGAGAATCAAATATATATCTATGAGAACCTACTTTGAAAACCATTATAATAAATGCATGTCATTATTTAAGGTATGCATGTTTAAATATATTATCTAAATGCATAATATATTTTGTATTAGTTACATAATTTATCTATTGTTAAGATTACAAAAGGGGGCAGGCACTTGATCATTGGCTTTAAACTTGACCTAATTTATATGGTGGGAATTGAAGAAAGGCTTTTTTGTTAGAAACTAGTAACGTTCTTCAGTTTAAAAGCCTGTTCAGAAAAAGCAGTTCAAAAGCTGAGCATTTTTCAGCCAACATAGGCATTCACAGGCGAAGGAATTATTTTCCTTTTCATCTCATGACATATGGAAGGGGTACCTTTTGAACTGAAGTCACTATCAAACTAAATAGCCTGAATGTCATTAGTGACTTTAAAAAACTTTGTGTTACATATTCTTCTGCCATAGCAGGTGGCATTGGCATCAGATAGGAGCTGTTAATAGGGATCTGTACGAAGCCACCAAGACGGAGCAGAAAGCAGGGCAGGAGGGATCACTGTACCAATCAGGGCCAAGTGCAGTGCAGATCTTGAATGACTTTAAAGAACAGAGTAGGAGGATGGTCAGAAATGTGAGATCAGGTGGGTTTGGACAAAAGGACGTTGATGCCCTGGAGGGGACTTGGCTGAATATTTCCATCATTAATTTTTGGCCTCAGACTAGAGTCTTACACATGAACAGCCTGATTTTCTCTAGCAATTCCATCTCCTGATAATCACATGGATTATAAGAAGTTAGAATCTAAAAGCAACTCACTCATTCACTTCTTCCTACCTACCTTCCTCCCTCCCCTCCTTCCCCCTCCTCCCTTTCTTTTTCTTTCTTTCTTCCTTTCTTTCTTTCTTTCTTTCTTTCTTTCTTTCTTTCTTTCTTTCTTTCTTTCCTTTTCTTTCTTCCTTCCTTTCTTATTCTTTCTTCCATTCTTCCTCTTTTTTCCAAAGTCATTCATTAATTGAGTCTAATTTGTGACAGCCTTGGTTAAGTGCTGAGTTTTAAATTGTTAGAAACAAAAATAAATACTGAGTAGTAAGTGATAAAAATAGAGGCAGAGAGTTTATGAGAGTACATGAGAAAGACTTAATCTAGAGAGCAACTGAGTCTTGAAGGACAGAATGAATTATGTATTGATGTGGGGGAGGGTAAAAAAAGGAGAAAAAAGACTTCTAGTAGGGAAACAAATGAGTGCAAAAACATTGAAATAAGGTTTATTAAATGCCATGCACTTCCAGTATGTCTAGAGCATGTGTATAAAGTAGTAGGACATAAGGTTAGAGAAATGGGTCAAGATTAAGCAAAAAAGTACCTTATAACAGAAAGAAAAGGATGTTAAATCCAATTACAATTATTTTAGCAGGGTTGTAGAGAGAGTCAAAACATTGAAGTTCAAAAGGGATGATAATAATAGTGATGGCTCAATTCAGGACTTACTGTATGCAAGGAACTACACATAGTATAATATACATAATATCTAATTTAACTCTCAATAACTGTAAACAATAATAACCTTATTATTCCTTTTAAAGAACACAAGAAATGTTAAGTATCAGATTTCTTATGTTTCCTACAGCTAGAAGATTTCCTTCAAACTCAAGCCTTCCTAACTTCTGAGTCATAGCTTTAACCACTATATGAACAAGCTTGGAAAATTTACAGCTATATTCATTTTCACTTGAATACATAATAAATATATTTGTATTCATTTCTAAGTGATTGATAAATGTGTAAATATCCAACAATTGAGAGTTTAAAAAAAAAACCAGAATGAAAACTTAAACATTTATAGAGCCTAGGTACACTGGAATTATAAATCAGCACAACTGAATTTAAAATTATTTTAACATTTATAAAGCATAGGTATGAATTATTTCATGATAACAATTGTTAGTTTTCCTATTTTGGATCATAAGGATTTCTTGTGTGTTTTGACTATTTTGTGGATTCTTTGATGAAATTACAGGTCCTCTATCTCTATTTCCTGTGAATCCACTTCCATATTAGAAATAAATTTATCATTTTCTAAATCACTATAAACAATTTTCCTTCATTTTTTCTACACCCCTGGATCTCACCTCTTTGCACCTTCATCCCCATTAAGATTTTTCTAACATCCACTAAGCTTTCTGTTTATGTTCTCATCACTAGTCAGGGATCCACAGGTCAATGAGGCAGCCAAAATCACACATATGACAAAAAGAGCATGTTTTTTCTCCTTTGGTTCTTACTCTCTCTTGCTTTGAAACCCACCTATGGAACCCCAATTTGTCTGCTTATTCTCAGAACACATGTTACTTTTATCATTGTAAAATATATAATACATATTTAAATATATAACATTATATTATATGCATATATCACATAAAAATGCCATATATTATCATAAGGTATATAGGATATACCCTAGTATAGGTATATAGGATATAGTAAGGTATATAGGACATACCCTAGTAATCATTACTAATTCTTTCCCCAGTACTAATAACTCACGCAGTACATACATACACAAACACACATACACACATTTACAACATTTTTTATTATAATATTCCATTATGTGAAAATATGCCACTACATTTTTTAAGAAGTTCTTTACTGGGAGATATTCAAATTGAATACAAGTTTTCTCTGTTATAAACAATACTTTAATGAGCATATTTGTACATACACTTTTGTGGACTTGTATGATTATCTTAGTTGGGGCTGCTATAACAAAATAGTATGCCTTATCACCAACAGAAATTTATTTCTCACAGTTCTGGAAGCCGGAGGTCTGAGATCAGGGTACCAGCATTCTTCAAGGTTGTAGACTGCTGATTTCCCCCATAGGCTCACATGGCTGAGAGAGAGTAAGGAAATTCTCTGGGGTCTCTTTAAAAGGGCACTAATCCCATTTATGAGGGCTCCGCCTTCACAATCTAATTACCTACCAAAAACCCTATTTAGGAGACACACAAACATTCAGCCCATTGCCATGATCATTTTCTGATAACATATTTCTGTAAGTTGAATTTTTATCTCAAAGCTTATGTACCTTTTACATTTTAATGCAGCCTTACAGGTTGTTTTCTATACAAGGCATGCTGATTTATATAACCAAATGCAGTTTCTTTACCTTCTTTAAATATTATCAAGAATTTTTAATGACTAATAGTATTTTAGATTAAACCATTTAATTATTGTTAAAATTTTTATTTCTTTAACTGACAGTAGTAAAACTGACTTTTTTCATATCTTCTAGCCATTTCTTTTTTAATAATAACTTTTTATTATGTTATGTTAATCACCATAGAGTATATCCTTAGTTTTTGATGTAATGTTCCATGATTCATTATTTGCATATAACACCCAGTGCACCATGGAATACGTGCCTTCCTTAATACCCATCACCATCCTATCCCAACCCCACAAACCCCTCCCCTCTGAAGCCCTCAGTTTGTTTCCCAGAGTCCATAGTCTCTCATGGTTCATTCTCCCTTCTGTTTACCTCCCCTTCATTCTTCCCTTCCTTCTCCTACTGATCTCCCTGCTATTTCTTATGTTCCATAAATGAGTGAAACCATATGATAATTATCTTTCTCTGCTTGACTTATTTCACTTAGCATAATATCCTCCAGTCCCATCCATGTTGCTGCAAATGTTGGGTAATTGTTCTTTCTGATGGCTGAGTAATATTCCATTGTATGTATGGACCACATCTTCTTAATCCATTCATCTGTTGAAAGGCATCTTGGCTCCTTCCACAATTTAGCTATTGTGGACAATGCTGCTATGAACATTGGGGTGCACACGGCCCTTCTCTTCACTACGTCTTATTTTTCGGGTAAATACCCAGTAGTGCAATTGCTGGATCATAGGGTAGCTCAATTTTTAAATTTTTAAGGGACCTCCACACTGCTTTCCAAAGTGGCTGTACGAACTTGCATTCCCACCAACAGTGTAAGAGGGATCCTCTTTCTCCACTTCCTCTCCAACATCTGTTGTGTCTTGCCTTGTCAATTTTTGCCATTCTAGCTGGCATAAGGTGGTATCTCAATGTGGTTTTGATTTGAAATTCCGTGATGGCTAATGATTTTGAAAATTTTTTCATGTGTNGTAAGGTGGTATCTCAGTGTGGTTTTGATTTGAATTTCCCTGATGGCTAATGATTTTGAACATTTTTTCATGTGTCTGTTAGCCATTTGTATGTCTTCATTAGAAAAGTGTCTGTTCATATCTTCTGCCCATTTTTTTGTATTCGATTATTTGTTTCTCATGTATTGAGTTTGAGAAGTTCTTTGTAGATCTTGGATAGCGGTCTTTTATCTGTAGTGTCCTTTGCAAATATCTTCTCCCATTACGTGGGCTGCCTCTTAGGTTTTTTTGACTGTTTCCTTGGCTGTGCAGAAGCTTTTTATCTTGATGAAGTCCCACAAGTTCATTTTTTTCTTTTGTTTCTCTTGCCTTTGGAGATGTGTCATGAAAAAAAATTGCTGTGGCCAATGTCAAAGAGGTTGCAGCCTATGTTCTCCTCTATGATTTTGATGGATTCCTGTCTCACATCGAGGTCTTTCATCCATTTGGAGTTTATCTTTGTGTACGGTGTGAGAGAGTGGTCAAGTTTCATTCTTTTGCATGTAGCTGTCCAATTTTTCCAGCACCATTTATTGAAGAGACTGTCTTTTTTCCACTGGATGTTTTTTCCTGCTTTGTCAAAGATTAGTTGCCCAAAGAGCCGAGGGTTCATTTCTGGGGTCTCTATTCTGTTCCATTGGTCTATGTGTCTGTTTTTGTGCCAGTACCATGCTGTCTTGGTGATCACAGCTTTGTAGTATAGTTTGAAATCCGGCAACCTGATGCCCCCAGCTTTGTTTTTCCTTTTCAACAATTCCTTTGTGATTTGGGGCCTTTTCTGGTTCCACACAAATTTAAGGGCTGTTTGTTCCATTTCTTTGAAAAATGTCATTGGTATTTTGATCAGGATGGCATTGAAAGTGTAGATTGCTCTGGGTAGCATAGACATTTTTACTATGTTTATTCTTCCGATCCATGAGCATGGGAATATTTTTCCATCTTTTTGTGTCTTCTTCAATGTCTTTCAAGAGTGATTTGTAGTTTCTAGAATATAGATCCTTCTGGCCATTTCTATTCCTTTTATGTAAATTTGTCTTTCTGTACTTTCTCCATTTTCCACCAAGACATCGAAAATATATTATCAAATATAGTAATCATTTTCATGTAACATTCGTTCTATTTTAACCACATAGAACTTATTATTTAGTGTTGTTTATGATTTGCAGACAACAAAATTATTTTTAAAAAAGTAAAATTTATCAATTTTTTATTTTTGTCTTATTGTCACAGGGTTTTTTTTTTAGTGAACTCTAATGATCGCAAGTCAAGTCAACTCCCTGCTCATGCTTTCAAATTGTTTTTGTGTCTAGTACAGTCACTCAAATTGTAATTTGACCATTATATCATTTCTCATGAACCTTTAATTTTTGACACGCAGCTCTAACATTTCAACTGTGTTCCATTAAAATCTCTGACAATTTTAGAAGTGTGTTTGGTTGCTAAATGATGCAATAGCTGGCATAAAATAATTATATATAGTTTCCTTTGAGAGAGTGTAGGACATATTAATGTATCATTCAATTTGTTCTATTTATCAGTTCTTCAAATAATATATATGAATGAATGAGTGAATGAGTTAGCTAATTTCTTCATACCTGCAAAAAAGAGGACATAATGGTGTAGCAGCAGGTTTTGGTGCCCTCTGCCAGCATCCCTCAAGCAAGCTCTGGTTTCACTTGGGGTTGCGGTTGGCACTTCCCATACACTAGCAGAGTGTTTTAATAAAAGTGAGTGCTGGTTTTCCACTTTTCTGCTTCGGGGCTTTCTCTGAAACTGTAGGAGCTCACCGAGTCCAAACACAGGGCAAGTCTCAAGATAACCCCTGTGTTTCCTATTGCTGCTTTAACAGATTACCAAAAACTTAATAGCATAAAACAACACAAATTTAATATCGTACAGTTCTGGAGATCAAAAATCTGAAATGTGTTTCACTGCTAAAGTCAAGAACTTGGCAGGGCTGCATTCCTTCTGAAGACACCAGGAGAGAATCTATTTCTTGGCCTCTTCCAGCTTCTAAAGACTGCCAACATTCCTTGGCTTCTGGCCTCCTTCCATCTTCTAAGCTAGCAATGGCTGATTTGGTCTTTCTCACAGTATGTCTCCTGACGTTCTGCTTGTTTCTTCCACTTGCAATTACACTGGGCCCACCCAACTAATCTATGATAATCTCTTTGTTTTAAGATCTGCTGATTAGCTACCTTTATTTCAGCTGCAATGTTAAGTCCCTTTGCCTTGTAACTAACATATTCACAGATTCCAGGCGTTAGGACATGGACATCTTTGAGGGGCCATTATTCTGCCTACAACAACCTTCAAACAATGGATAAGAAGAGGCATAAATAAATACCTCAGCCTCTTGTCCTGCTGACAGACAATCCTGAGGCTTATTTTACATGGGTCTTCACAGAGTTCTTACCTGATAGAGAGAGGTAAAACTCAGCTCCACACAGCAGTAATAACTTCCTATAATGCATGCTTTATTAGCTTTGATTTGTTTGCTGTGGCACATTCCCCTCTATTTCTTTCCTTCTTCCTATGAATTAACTCCTAAACAAACTGCTTCCAGGCCTTGTCCCAGGCTTTACTTTTGGGGAAATACAAACTAAAATATTTGCTAGCAGATGTAGTTCTAGACAACGATCTTAAAGGAAGGGATTGCAGAACTTAATTATTCTCTGGTCAGAAGAAATACTGAATCCCAGGTGAAATTATAAATATTGCTACCATCTATATAAAAAGTCTATGTAGGAGTTAAAATGGTGGAGGAGTAGGGGACCCCTTTTTCAGCCAGTCCCCTGAGTCAAGCTGGATAGGTAGCAGACCAGCCTGAACATCCACGGAATCAGCCTGAGATGCAGGAAGATACATCTGGATCTTTACAAATGAACATCCCCAGTGCTGAGTATTGAGGTACGAAGCGGGGAGCCATGAAACCGCACACAGATATCAGAAGATAAACAGAAGGGGGAGGGAGCTGCCACATTGGGGCACTGGGAAGCTGTAGCCACCTGCAGGGGGGAGCGGGCGGACTCGCGGACGGCACCCGTGAGACAGCAGACTGAGACCGAGCGCGCGCCACCATGCATCTCATGGAACTCCGGTGTGCTCACTGGATCCAGACTGAGACCGGAGCTCCGGGAGTGCATGGAGGTGGCTGGTGGCTGGCGGTGTTAGAAACACAAAGGACAGAGATGCGCCGGCCCTGGAAGTGAGGGCTGGGATGCCGGGTGTGGGGCACATCCCGGGACGCTGCAGGGTTGAGCAGAAAAACAGAAATAGAGTTAAAGTGGCCAGAACATCAGTGGAGAATGGGCCACAATCCCTCTGTTCTGAGACAGAACCTGAAATTTGACCACTGCTGCTCTGACTCTCAGAAGAGGCACAGCAAACTGCCAGGGAAAGCCGCCAGAGAACAAAAGCCTGGAAATACAGGCTCACAGCGTGCCCATCCCCATCCCCCCTCGCAGGGGACACGGAGACTCAACCCAAACAGGGTTGCCTGAGTATCGGCGCGGCAGGCCCCTCCCCCAGAAGGCAGGATGAAAAATCAAGAAGCCCACATCCCGGGGCCCCCCGGGTGGCGCAGTCATTGAGCACATCTCTTCGGCTTAGGGCGTGATTCCGGCATTCAGGAAAGGAGTCCTTCATCAGGCTCCTCCGCTGGGAGCCTGCTTCTTCCTCTCCCACTCCCCTGCTTGTGTTCCCTCTCTCGCTGGTTGGCTCTCTGCCACATAAATAAATAAATAAAAACTTTAGGAAGAAGCCCACATCCCTAGATCCCTATAAAACAAGGGCACACGGCCTGGGTCCCAGTCAATAATTTGGGCTCTGGACAACTCCGGAACCTCTCCTCATCAGAATGACAAGAAGGAGAAGCTCCCCCAGCAAAGAAAAGACAGTGAGTCTGTGACCTCTGCCACAGAAATAATGGATATGGATGTAACCAAATTATCAGAAATGGAATTCAGAGCAACAATGCTCAAAATGATGAGTAGACTTGAAAAAAGTATTAATGAAAATGTTACTGAGACTATAGAATCCCTAAGAATGGAAATGAGAGCGAATCTGACAGAAATTAAAAATTCTATGAGCCAAATGCAGGCAAAACTAGAAGCTCTGACGGCCAGGGTCACCGAAGCAGAGGAACGTATTAGCGAATTGGAGGAGTAGAGGAAAAAACGAAAATAGAAGCTGGATTTTAAAAAATCCACACCCACGAATGTAGGTTACGGGAGAATACTGACTCAGTGAAATGATCCAATGTCAGAATCATCGGCATCCCTGATGGAGTGGAGAAAAACAGAGGTCTAGAAGAGATATTTGAACAAATTGTAGCTGAAAACTTCCATAATCTAGCGAGGGAAACAAACATTCATGTCCAAGAGGCAGAGAGTACCCCTCCCAAGCTCAACCACGACAAACCTACGCCACATCACGTCATAGTGCAATTTGCAAATATTAGAACCAAGGATACAGTATTGAAAGCGGCCAGGGCAAAGGAATTTCTCACGTACCAAGGCAAAGGTATCAGAATTACGTCAGACCTGTCTACACAGACCTGGAATGAGAGAAAGGCTTGGGGGGGGGCNGGGGGGGCATTTTTAAAGCTCTTTCAGAGAAAAACATGCAGCCAAGGATCCTTTATCCAGCAAGGCTGTCATTCAGAATTGATGGAGAAATAAAGACGTTCCAGAATCGCCAGTCATTAACCAATTTCGTAACCACGAAACCAGCCCTACAGGAGATATTGAGGGGGGTTCTACAAAGGTAAAAATGCTCCAAGAGTGATACAGAGCAGAAAGTCACAATCTATAGAAACAAAGACTTTACTGGCAACATGGCATCATTAAAATTCTATCTCTCAGTTTTCAGTGTCAATGTAAATGGTTTAAACGCTCCCATAAAATGCCGTAGGGTTGCAGATTGGATAAAAAAANAAAGGTAAAAAGGCCCCAAGAGTGATACAGAGCAGCAAGTCACAACCGATACAAAGACTTTAAAGAGAAATGGCATCATTAAAATCATATCTGTCAATAATCTCTATCAATCTAAATGGCTTAAACTCTCCCATAAAACGCCACAGGGTTGCAGATTGGATAAAAAGACATGACCCATCCATTTGCTGTCTACAAGAGACTCATTTTGAACCCAAAGATACATTCAGACTGACAGTAAAGGGATGGAGTACCATCTTTCACACAAATGGACCTCAAAAGAAAGCTGGGGTAGCAATTCTCATATCAGATAGACTGGATTTGAAACTAAAGACTATAGTTAGAGATGCAAAAGGGCACTATATTACTCTTAAAGGAAGTATTCAACAAGTGGATATGACAATTATTAATATATATGCCCCCAACAGGGGAGCAGCAAGATACACAAGCCAACTCTTAACCAAAATAAAGAGACATATAGATAAGAACACAGTAATAGTAGGGGACCTCAACACCCCACTATCAGAAATAGACAGAACACCCTGGCAAAAACTAAGCAAAGAATCAAAGGCTTTGAATGCCATACTCGACGAGTTGGACCTCATAGATATATATAGAACACTACACCCCAGAACCAAAGAATACTCATTCTATTCAAATGCCCATGGAACATTCTCAAGAATAGATCATGCTCTGGGACACAAAACAGGTCTCAGCCAATACCAAAAGATTGAAATTATCCCCTGCATATTCTCAGACCACAACGCTCTGAAATTGGAACTCAACCACAAGGAAAAACCTGGAAGAAACTNTGGAAGAAACTCAAACACTTGGAGACTAAGAACCATCCTGCTCAGGAATGACTCGATAAACCAGGAAATCAAAAATCAATTTAAACAATTTATGGAGAGCAACGAGAATGAAAACACAACGGTCCAAAACCTATGAGATACAGCAAAGGCAGTCCTAAGGGGGAAATACATAGCCATCCAAGCCTCACTCAAAAGAATAGAAAAACC
>NC_048226.1:49720591-49784446 GCF_002007445.2 Ailuropoda melanoleuca
AAAGGGGATCCCTCCTACATTTTTGGTGGGAATGCAAGTTGGTACAGCCACTCTGGAAAACAGTGTGGAGGCCCCTTAAAAATTAAAAATTAAAAATTAAAAATTGAGCTACCCTATGACCCAGCCATCACACTGCTGGGTGTTTACCCCAAAGATACAGACGTAGTGAAGAGAAGGGCCATATGCACCCCAATGTTCATANTATTGTCCACAATATCTAAATCGTGGAAGGACACGAGATGCCTTTCAACAGATGACTGGATTAAGAAGATGTGGTCCATATATACAATGGAATATTACTCAGCTATCAGAAAGAACGAATTCTCAACATTTGCTGCAACATGGACGGCACTGGAGGAGATAATGCTAAGTGAAATAAGTCAAGCAGAGAAAGACAATTATCATATGATTTCTCTCATCTATGGAACATAAGAACTAGGAGGATCGGTAGGGGAAGAAAGGGATAAAGAAAAGGGGGGTAATCAGAAGGGGGAATGAAACATGAGACACTATGGACTATGAGAAACAAACTGAGGACTTCAGAGGAGAGGGGGGTGGGGGAATGGGATAGACTGATGATGGGTGGTAAGGAAGACACGTATTGCACGGTGCACTGGGTGTTATACGCAACTAATGGAGCATCAAACTTTACATCGGAATCCGGGGATGTACTGTATGGTGANAGAATATATTTGCAAAGGACACCACAGATAAAGGACTGGTATCCAAGATCTACAAAGAACTTCTCAAACTCAATACACGAGAAACAAATAAACAAATCATAAAATGGGCAGAAGATATGAACAGACACTTTTCCAATGAAGACATACAAATGGCTAACAGACACATGAAAAAATGTTCAAAATCATTAGCCATCAGGGAAATTCAAATCAAAACCACACTGAGATACCATATTAAAAAAAAAAGAATGGCAAAAATAGACAAGGCAAGAAACAACAAGTGCTGGAGAGGATGTGGAGAAAGGGGATCCCTCCTACATTGTTGGTGGGAATGCAAGTTGGTACAGCCACTCTGGAAAACAGTGTGGAGGTCCCTTAAAAAGTTAAAAATTGAACTACCCTATGACCCAGCCATTGCACTACTGGGTGTTTACCCCAAAGATACAGACGTAGTAAAGAGAAGGGCCATATGCACCCCAATGTTCATAGCTGCATTGTCCACAATAGCCAAATCATGGAAGGAGCCGAGATGCCCTTCAACAGATGACTGGATTAAGAAGCTGTGGTCCATATATACAATGGAATATTACTCAGCTATCAGAAAGAACGAATTCTCAACATTTGCTGCAACATGGGCATGGAGGTCCCTTATAAAGTTAAAAATTGAGCTACCCTATGACCCAGCCATTACACTACTGGGTGTTTACGCCAAAGATACAGACGTAGTGAAGAGAAGGGCCATATGCACCCCAATGTTCATAGCAGTATTGTCCACAATAGCTAAATCGTGGAAAGAGCCGAGATGCCCTTCAACAGATGACTGGATTAAGAAGCTGTGGTCCATATATACAAGGGAATGTTACTCAGCTATCAGAAAGAACGAATTCTCAACATTTGCTGCAACATGGACGGCACTGGAGGAGATAATGCTAAGTGAAATACGTCAAGCAGAGAAAGACAATTATCATATGATTTCTCTCATCTATGGAACATAAGAACTAGGATGATCGGTAGGGGAAGAAAGGGATAAAGAAAGGGGGGGGTAATCAGAAGGGGGAATGAAACATGAGAGACTATGGACTATGAGAAACAAACTGAGGGCTTCAGAGGGGAGGGGCCTGGGGATTGGGATAGACCGGTGATGGGTAGTAAGGAGGGCACGTATTGCATGGTGCACTGGGTGTTATACGCAGCTAATGAATTATTGAACTTTACATCAGAATCTGGGGATGTACTGTATGGTGACTAACATAATATAATAAAAAATCATTAAAAAAAAGTCTATGTAGATTGTGGTCCTATCATAATCCTGGTCAATTAACCAATATAGCTTCTATAAACATGGTTGTGGATGTTGGCAATGGACTCCTGAGAACTTAACAGACTAGTGGCCCAAATGTACCTGCTATGCTCATGTGGGGTATCTTTGCCGAAACAGAGCAACAGTCTTTAGCATTTAGTATACAGCTGCATTTATGACAAATGTATCTTTTCAAGCTCTGACAATAAAAAAGATGAAATGCATTTTCCATCTACATGTGAAGGTTAGCAGTTCTGGCTCAAGAGCTATGTCATCTCTACTGTTCTTTCTCAAAAGGTAGCCTGCAGAGATAATGACTTACTTGATATTCTGCAGAGTATCATACTGGTCTAATATATGGAGGACATCAATGTATTTTGCCTTATGAATAAGTAATGGAAAGTAGCCTAAATGTCCTGGTAAGAAACATTTGTACTGGTGAGTGGTAAGTAAACCCCCAAAGGATTCAGGATCTGCAACTCAGATAAAGCTTTTAGGGGAACAATGATATGGGTCAAGCCAGTATATAATCATGCTAGTATATCTTAGGTAAATGACAAGCCATTGTACCTGAATACTCCACCAGTAAGAAGGGGGCACAGTGTTTGGTGAGCTGCTTTGAATTTTCTAGGCAGAAATAGCAAACATTGAAATACAGCTTCAACCCATTCATGAAATGATTCAGAAGCTACCAGTTTCAAGTGGGTGTTTAAAACAAGATCTATGTGAGATTCAGGACCAGTCTGAGTGCAACTTTTCCTGCCTCCTGGACTATGAAAACACATCCAAAATTGTTAGATATTTCTCTGGTAGAAAAAGATCTGTTTTGGCATCTCTAGGAGGCTCAAATAGGAGAAAGTCAGAAAAAAACTTAAAACAAGACATGCTTTCTGAGGCAATAAAATGCTTGTCAGTTGAAAAGTAACTTTTAGAGTTGTATGGAGTCCTTGATGAATATGCGTGCTTATTCATTGGTTATCAAGTGACTATGGGGCTGAAGTTACCTATCATGTACTGGGTACATTATAGTGATTTATAAACAGAAATTTCCAAAGGCTTACTGAGTGGCAGATTTACCTATTTGAGATTTTGTAAAACACTAACTCAGAATAATAGACACATTTTATGGCAAAGGGGGTAAGTCAATGGGCACACAACCACAGTATTTTCTAAATCCACTCCTCTTAGCATATACTGACTCACCTAGAAGCAGCTGGTCTGCTAGAATATGCGAATAGCCTTTTAAAGCCTCAATTTAGGCACCAACTCAGGGACAAGGCTTTACTGGGTTAATGCATTCTACTGCAGGAAGAGATATAGACATTGAACCAATGGCTGCTACAATGGTGTTATGGACTGAATTGTGTCCCCTCCAAAATTCATATATTGAAGCCCTAACCCCTACTGTGATTAGATTTAGAAATAGGACTTTTTAGGAGGTGATTAATGTTAATGGAGGTCATAAAAGTGGGGTCCCACTTTCATAGGATTCATGGTCTTATAAGAAGAGAAAGATCTCTCTCTCCTTTTTCTCTCTCTCTTTCCCCCTTCTGTCTTTTTCTCCTTTCTTTCTGTCACACACACACACACACACACACACACACACACACACACACACACACTGGAGAAAAGCTTTCACAGCAATAAGATGGCTCTCTGCAAGCTAGGATGAGAGCTCACCAGGAATTGAATTAGCTGGCATGTTGATCTTGGACTTCCCAACCTCCAGAACTATGAGACAATCAATTTCCATTGTATAAGCCACCAAACTATAGTATTTTGTTACAGTTTGACTACAACAAAAGGACTGAAGTTTCTTTATAAGTTAATAAATGTGAATGGATAATTGCAGCAACCATGTCCTCAAAAGGGTGGGCCAATCAAGGGTTCACTATTCTCATGGAAGAAGGTCTAATTCACTCCACCAGAAAAACTACTACACTAGATGAAGTGCAGGCTGGAGGTGAGATAAAACTGGAATGGGTGGTAGAGGAATTTTATAATTATGGATTAATTATAATTATTTATCTATGGATTAATTATAACAGTAAAAACTATCATTTTTAAAATAACTCGTGGTCTTAAGTCTTTTCTAGAGATTACCACTGGCTGTCATTTCGAAGAGATAGTAAGAAAAGGGAATTAGTAAGTACAGTGGGGCTGAGTAATAGCTGAAGCGGAGTGGGGCAGATCCTTTTCATGTTCCATGCCACATCACATTGGCCCACCTCCAATTTCACTTGCAGTTCCTATGTGCCCTGACAAAATCCCAACTTGAGTGCCATTCACTTCTCTCTACTATTTTGTCTCAAATCTCTGAAGCCACAGATGCTCACTCAGCTTTAACAAGGAGCAAGTCAGATGGACAGAAAAGCTAACATCTTTGGAGGCAAACCTCAACCAGTGGATAACTACTCTGGTCTCTTGCCCTCTTTGAAGCAGTTATTCTGAGTTACGTTCCAGTGGGTCCTCAGTACCCCCAGTGAGATAGATACATTTACCTACAGTGATAACCAGCATAATAAAGCTCCCTTTGTTAGTTTTTCCTCCTTTCTTGTGTTATGCCCCTCTCTCCTCCACACCTGCTTCTCAAATATACTATCTGCATCTAAGTCTTTGTCTTAGGCTCAGGTTTTGGAAGAACCTATACTAAGGTCTCTGGAAGTTTAAAATCTTTGC
Organism: Ailuropoda melanoleuca; assembly: GCF_002007445.2. Lineage (NCBI taxonomy): Eukaryota > Metazoa > Chordata > Mammalia > Carnivora > Ursidae > Ailuropoda > Ailuropoda melanoleuca. The sequence continues at coordinate 49,725,251 of NC_048226.1, forward strand.
CTGTAAATGGAAGCTTAAATGACTTCTTCCCTCCCTTTTTTTTGCAAAGCAAAATAAAAACAAGAGAGAATTTAGATGGCTTTAGAATTTCATTATTAACTATAAAATTCAGCTCTTCAAATATTGGGGACAATTTTATATTAGTTCATAATGGAAAAACTGGACTTAAGCCTTCTTTTAGTATGTTGGAAGATCATCAAAGGGGTGTTGTCATCTACAAATACTAGATGCACCTTCTTTCTCCGTGCATAGGGTTATATCATTTCACTCTTCTTTAATGCAGTGCACAGAGCACTAGCATCTAGTAGAAACACTATAATTCAGTAGTTACATAGGCAGATTATATTTCCTCAGCTTGCTTATCATACTCTAAACCTTATCACAATTGCTAACACATGATGCAAGTGTTTAATGACAATCTCCATCTCTGTAGCATAAGAGTATTCTCAGGATATTTAATGTGTTTATAGTAAGTATAAACACTAATATAAAATGACATAAATGTGTTTGATTATTTCTAAAATTGTTATTGTAGTAATTATTTTAAAAATTTTTAAATAACCAAAACAGAAATCCATAAAACTTGTAATTTGTATTTAGGGAATTTTTTGCACTTTTCTACATGTCAGTGAAGGTACCTTTAATAATTCCTCTTGCCAGCCATGCTATGACCTCACCCTGTTCTAAAGTGTCAGCTATTTGATGGCCTTTTACAGACACTATTGTTTTATAAAAAGTACCCTCATATCACTGGGAACTTTTCCCTTATGAAAACATTGATATAGTCAATATGTACTATCTAATATTCACTTTCTACTCTCCTACAACTTTTTCCTGCACCTGTCGAACAAAGTACTTAGTACACTGGAATCCCTGGCTTAAGTTCTGATTCTGGAAGAACCCAACAAAGACAACAATTTTTGGCAAAAAACAATTGGTCCCATAACCAGGCCACACCTGACTGAATATGTGAAAACAAATAGGTACTTAATACATAAATGCAAATAACATACAATGTAGTCATAAAAAACTGAAATTACCGTATTCGTTTTTTCAGGAAAGTGAACTGAAATTGAAATATAATAAAAATAGAGCCCTCCAAAAACCTTTATGGATCAAAGATAAACCAACATTTCAAGTAATGTTGAATAGTTAAGTGATTATGAGAAACTAGAGTAGGCAGGAACTGTGAAGTAAAGAGCAAAAAAAAAGATAGATGAGAGGCATAGAGATAGAAGAAGGAGAAGAAATAGAGGAAGAAGGAGGAGGAGGAAGGAGAAGAGGAAAGGAGGGAGAAGGAGATGGAGAAAAGAGAATAACAGGACAGAAAACCTTTAGGGAGACAAAGGAAGAATCATGTAAAAAGAGAGTATTACTAGTTTTTCCTCTTTCTGAAGACCCAGTATAGTTCAGCATGGTACTCCTTCTGATTCTGCATTCATTTAGAACTTTGATATTTTGTGAACAACCACAAGGAAATAAAAGTTAGAGACCCTAGACTAATGTAAAGCATAAACGTATTGACATCATTGCATTTTATGTTTATCCCGATTGAACTATCTTAATTCAAGTACCACCCCTAAAAACTATCATTGTGTCAGGAATGTACCATTGTTTCACAGCATTACATTTTTTCATTCATTTATTCATTCATATATTCATTCATGCATTCCTTAATTTAGTTATTTAACAAATACTTTTGAGGGGCGCCTGGGTGGCGCAGTCATTAAGCGTCTGCCTTCGGCTCAGGGCATGATCCCGGCGTTCTGGGATCTCCTCTGCTAGGAGCCTGCTTCTTCCTCTCCCACTCTCCCACTCCCCCTTCTTGTGTTCCCTCTCTCACTGGTTCTCTCTCTCTGTCAAATAAATAAATAAAATCTTTAAAAAAACAAAAAACAAATATTTTTGAGCTCCTGCTATGTATCTATAGCAATGAAACAAAGCACGTGTCGATTCATTCAAAGACCTGATACTCTAGGGAAGAAAGGCAGTTGATAAATAGACATATAACATGGCAAGTAGTGATGAGTACTGCCTAGATACATAAGCTTTAAAAAGCAAATGAGGGATACAAGAATTCTGAAAGTAGGAGCTGTTGTTATTTCTTTTAGGGTGATAAGATATTGCCTTAGAAGGGGCTACGTGGTCAGCTAAATAAAGGGAGAGGGAAAGCCATGCAAGTATCTGGAGAGAGAGAGGTACACTCAGAACAAGTACAAAGGCCTTGAGGTAGGAACAAGGTTTGGAGAGAGCCAAGCAGCCAGTGTAGCTGGAGTTGACATTGGGACATTGGAGGGAATTGAGCAGAGCACAGCAAGCCAATTATGTAGAGATGCAGATCATTGTAAAGATCCGAGCTTTTATGCTGGTTGAAATGAAAAATCATAGGAAGGAGTGAGCTGAAAAGTGACAGAATCTGATCTATTAGTCAGATGTCAATACATTTTGCAGTGGTAACAAGGAAACATCAACAATAATGAAAGTGTGAGTCTTGTAATAACCAAATTCTTTCTCACACATGTTACCTGTTGGCTGTGGATCAGCTGCAGTTCTGCTCCAGGTCTTCCCTACTCAGAAAGCTAGGCTGAATAAGAAGCCCTTATATGGGACAACCCCGTTCTCATGGCAGAAGCTCTCACTTCTACTTAGAAGTGGTGTGCAGACTGCCAATGCCAAAGAAAATCACATCATTAAGCCTGAATCTTAATGTGAACCAGATAAAATCTTTCAATAGTGAGGTTCACCCCAGAGAAAATTTTGAACAATAAATCTAACACAGTCTGCCTTCTTTGTCACAGTATGTACTTCTCTTCCTTCTATCCACAAGTATTCTCACTCACTCCTAAACAGAGAAAATCCCAAAGTGCCTTCCAATAATGCCATCAGAATGAAATCCCAGGATCTCAGAATAGTCTCTATATCAGCTCATGATGCAATTCCTATTAATCTGGAGATCTGCAATCTAAAAAAATGCTATTTACATATCACTTAACATATCTGGTATATAAGAGTGGAAGAAGGACAAATTAGCTAAAACAAATCCTCCCATTTGAATGAATGAATGAATGAATGAATGAATGAATGAATAAAGGCAAGCACCAATAGTCACTGGTCCACTGCAATTCTGAAATTTTGCCAGACAGATATTTGTGGGGGATTCTCACCTTATGGAGGTGGAAAATGTTTCTTGATTGGTCTAGTTTTTACCCAGAGATTAGATGTCTGTGGAGTGCGGTTCTTTTCTTGAGGCGTTCTTTCCTTTTCTATTTTCTTCTTTGGCTACATCTGAAAGGGCTTTAAAGAATATCCCCTCTTTGGGGTCCATGTAGCTTTATCTGCCTACCATATGAGTAGACAGAAATCTGCATCATTATTAAATCTTTCACAGTGAGTCTCTAATTCAGTCTGGTGAATCTTGTGGGTTAACCAAATAATTTTAGTCATCATCTATTTATTTTTATCTTATATTGGCTTTTTTTTTTGTAGTGTGTGTGTGTGTGTGTGTGTGTGTGTGTGTGTGGTTGCATTAAATATTACAATATTTATTATTATTTTAATCTACTTGGAGTTAATAAGTTAATATTGTCTATCACTTCCCATACATTGAAACCTTAAAAAAAACATACCATTTACACTCTTTTGTTTGTTATTCTCAAATATTTTACTTCCATATACATTATAAGTCCCAGAATACTCCATTATTTTTGCTTCACGCAGTCATTTGTCATTAAAGTAATTAAAAGGAAAGAGAGTCTTTTTGCATTAAATATATGCTCATCATATTCATGTAGATCCAAGTTCCTATTTGGCATCATTTCCCTCAGCCTTTAGTTTTTCAGAAGTTTAGTTCTGTAGGCATTCTTTAGAACCTCCTTTAGCACTTCTCATAAAGCAGAACTGCTGACACATTTCATTTATTTTAGAATGTCTCTGTTTTTCTTTTGGGAGGATATTTTCTTTAGATATAGAATTATGGGTTAACTGTTTGCTTGCAGCTTTGCTTGTTTCTGGCAATTTTAAAACTGCTTTTCCATGATCTTCTGGCTTCCATTGCATTTGATGTGAAATCAACCATCAATCGTATTGTTATTTTTTCACATGTGTTTCCCCCTCTGGCCATTTGAAACATTTCCTTTTAAACTTTGGTTTTCCTCTGATAATTTTGATGTGGCTAGGTGTGGTTCTTTTTGTACTTATCTTGTTTGGGGTTGACTGAGATCCCTGAATCTCAGATTGAAGTTTTTTACTAAACTGGGGAGATGTCTGTCATTATTTTTCATGTGTATTTTTGCCTCATCTCTGTCTTCCCCTTTGAGACTCCGAACACCCATATGTTAAACCACTTCATATTATACCACAGGTCACCAATAGTCTGCATGGTTTCTTTTTAAGTTTTTATCTTATTCTTTAGGTGGGATAAGTTTAATTATCTGTCTTAAATTCACAGACCCTTTTTACAAGGAGGCTTAATCTGATACTAAGCCATCCAGTGAATTTGGGGGGTACAAACAGTCTGTCCATACAATTCCTTTTGTTCCTGTCAGGTTTGCCTTTTTTCCTTGATGAAGTGGGTCTGTATTGATTTTGTACCTAGTCCTAGGCCATGGTCTTTACTCCTAAAACATAGTCTTTCTTGGGATGCAACTTAATGCCTGAGGTATTCAGCAGTCTCTTTAGTCTGGTTGCGTCGGAATTTCCAATTCATTTTCTGGTATCTCAGTGGTCACTCTTGCAATAGCTGTTCTCTGGTAGACCTCATAGAGTTTCACCCTGTGCACAGCCAAAGACCTGTGGGAATCCCTGCACAAAGTTCTGGTTCTTTCCCTATCGATCTCTCTCCTCCCTATCAGTGCCCTGAAAATCCAACTACTTCACCATTTCCAAAATCAAATCTCTGCCTCTTCAGTTCAGTTTGATTAGTTCAATCTACTTGGATATTATAATCAGAAAAAATACTCCAGGATGAAAGCTCAGGCAAATGTGAGGCTTACCTTATTTGTTTCTCTTCTCCCAAGAATTAAACTTCTGTGTGTCCTGTTTCCCAGGGAAGATTAAAATAGTTGCATTGTGCATGCTCTGTTTTATGGTTGGTGGCAGCTGGAGGGCAAGTTTAGCACCAGTTGTTCCGTCATGGAGAGTAGTGAAAATTACTGAACAGTTATGGCATATTAGAAAGTAGATTTTTTTCAAAACCCTAGTTGCCTTTTTATCTATTTGACTGTAGTACATTCTATGCAGTAACAGCCCATCATCTTTTTTAAGAAATATATAAGTCTCTAGACTTAATTTTTAGCATTTGGAATTTTTTGTAGTTCTATTGGCAATTCATTCCCTGATCTCTTTTCCCCCAGCTCAAAGATCACTGATTTAGTACTTGGACAAGGTCAAGATTCATTATCCTTTGCTGTTTTACTTCCTATATTTATTACCATTCATTTGTGAGGTTTTCCCCCCACTTGTGGATGAGAAATAGTTGTATCTTTTAACCCTGAATGTTTCAGAATTTCTGGATGGTCTACATTCTGCTTTATCTCTTTGCAACTTTCCCACTCCCCCCACCCTGGTTCTTTCCTCAGGCCATCTCCTTCATTCACAATCTCATCAAAGGCAGTCAAAAATACCTAAACATGCTAATAACATCTGTTCCCAATGTCTTCATATAGAACTGCAAATTCACCAGTACATTTTCTGTCTTACTGGTTTTGGTAGTTGACACTTATACCAGATATTTCACTACTGCATACCATGTGCTGTCATTTTCCAACCACCATTAATAGTTTTCTCACCATCTTTCATTCGTCCTTAAAATCAAAGCCACATAATTTACTTTTTGTTATGTTTTTATAGCAGCATCTCACTTCTAGTACTAATTTCTATGTTAGTAAGTTATCTATATGTAATGTTTCCATAAGAAAAACTCCTAAGGAGCACCTGGGTGGCTCAGTTGGTTAAGTGTCTGCCTTCAGCTCAGGTCATGATCTCAGTCCTGGGATAAGCCCTGAGTTGGGCGGGAGGTCCTTGCTCAGGGGGAGTCTGCTTCCCTCTCTCCCTCTGCCCCTCCCCACCACTCATGCATGCTCTCTCTTTCTCCCCCTGTCTCAAATAAATAAATAAAATCTTTAAAAAAAACCACAATCGTAAAAATATCAATGGATTTTTAACAATAGGGTTTTCCCCTAGCCAATATGTGCCAGCTGCATGTCAGCTGTAGTCCTTTGTGTTCCTAGGAACCAGGATGAAAAGCCAGCACTTAACTGTGGCAACGCCATTACGATGTGGCAAAGAGAAGAGATTTGATAAAATCATGCAATGGTTCTTTAAACTTCTGCTCAGGAGTAACAAAAGTCACTTACACTTACATTTCATTTGCCAAATCAAATAATAGGACCAAGCCCAACATAAACAGGATGAAAACTGTAATCCTCACATAGCAGGGGTTCTGTGGTAAAGGATCATGAAAGGAAGGGGTCTATATAGAAAGATAATGTACATTTTGAATAGTAATGCAATGTGTCATGCCAAATTTATTTTTCAAAAGGATCTCTTGGGTTGATGTATTAAACAAGGTAGAAGCAATCCATTAAAAGAATATTTAATAATCCAATAAGATGATGGTGACCTAAATAGAGTTGTGGCAGGAGCTGAAGAATGGGTTGGTTTCTGAATGTGCTTTTCAGGAAGAGTCAGTAGGATTTAATGATCAATTACTTGCTAGGCATGAGAGAAAACTAGGACACAAGATTTAGGCTTAGGCTTAGATTTCATAGTACCCAGACTCAGTCAGACTTCCAGGTTTGAGAGAACAGTCCTCATGACTGCCCTGATCTATGGCATAAACTGCAAGTTTACAGAGTTTGCAAAACTACCTTCAGGTTCAGTGATCTGCTAGAAGGACTCCCAAAACTCAATGAAAAGCTATTATACTCACAATTAAAGTTTACTATAGGGAAAGGAAGTAGATCTAATTCAGCCAAATGAAAAACATTAAGCAGAATCTGGAAGGGTTCTATATGTAAAACTTTCAGAATGTATTACAGTCCTAACAATACACACAGTGTAACAATACACAGTGTCTTGCCAGTAAGGGAAGCTTACCCAGGCCTTGGTGTTCAGAGTTTTTAATTGGGGATTCCTTTATGTGGTCATGGATGATTGATTGCCCATGTGGTTGATTTCAGTCTCCAGGTGAACTGATAACACATGAACCAAAGTCCCTACCCTAAATCCTATGGTTTGTCTAACTGACATAGCCATCCTCCATCTTATCAGCTAATATATTCAGTTTCTTCCTTAAACAAAGATACTCCTATTAGGAATGACATGCATTACCTCTTAGAAGCCAAGGGTACAAGGAAGTCATCTCTTTGGGCAAAACCAAATTCTTTTCTACACACATGCCTATTTCCAAACTAATTATTATGTCTAGAGAGACTGATTTGCCCTGTGTTTTTAGAAAAATCATACTCTATTCCCCAGAGCAAATCAGAGTGCCATTGGTTTTATAAACTACATATTTGCAACACAAGACAACAGTGGAATAAATCTTATTGAGACAACCATATTATTAAGAACAAATGTTACATAAAGGAAATCAAAAAGGTAATGAGAGAAAGCATCTTGATTAGGGGGTGGAGTATGCGTGATGCATACTTTAATAGACTTATGCTAAATGGCTTTGTGAGGAGGTGACATTTAATCTGAGTCCTGAAGAATAAAAAGTGAGAAGAGAAGAAGAAACGATTTAATGATGAATAAAAAAAAAAAAGAATAAAAATGAAGTTATGTCTGGAGCACAGTAAACAAAGATTGAGACGTATGAGATCAGAATGAAAATGAAAATAGAAATCAGGTTATGCAGAGCTATAACAGACATTATGAGTGTCCATGTGTCTTGAATCCTATCATTTCAGTGTGCTCAAACTTCCAAAGGCTCTACATTTCCAGAGACTATCTATATTTCTGTGCCTGAGGGCTTTGTGTGATGGTTAGAGGCATGTAGAATAATACCCACATCCCAACACCCCTCAAACAGTGACTAAGAAAAAAACTTATATATAAATATTAAATAAATATTTACTATTAAATTAAAATTTAAATATGTGTGTGTGTGTATATATATATATATATATATATATATATATATATATNTGAGACAACCATATTATTAAGAACAAATGTTACATAAAGGAAATCAAAAAGGTAATGAGAGAAAGCATCTTGATTAGGGGGTGGAGTATGCGTGATGCATACTTTAATAGACTTATGCTAAATGGCTTTGTGAGGAGGTGACATTTAATCTGAGTCCTGAAGAATAAAAAGTGAGAAGAGAAGAAGAAACGATTTAATGATGAATAAAAAAAAAAAAGAATAAAAATGAAGTTATGTCTGGAGCACAGTAAACAAAGATTGAGACGTATGAGATCAGAATGAAAATGAAAATAGAAATCAGGTTATGCAGAGCTATAACAGACATTATGAGTGTCCATGTGTCTTGAATCCTATCATTTCAGTGTGCTCAAACTTCCAAAGGCTCTACATTTCCAGAGACTATCTATATTTCTGTGCCTGAGGGCTTTGTGTGATGGTTAGAGGCATGTAGAATAATACCCACATCCCAACACCCCTCAAACAGTGACTAAGAAAAAAACTTATATATAAATATTAAATAAATATTTACTATTAAATTAAAATTTAAATATGTGTGTGTGTGTATATATATATATATATATATATATATATATATGCACAAGTCTATTTTATCTCCCTTCTGAAGGTTGGGAAGCCTGGTAATTCTATGATATATGTATTATTTATATTACTTCCTAAAGTTAAACCATGGGATAAAGTTTCAGTCTTTCTTCTGGTTTCTGGATTATTAAAACACACTTTCTTGGCTCCTTCCCTTTCTGATATCATGTCTCCATTCATCTATAAGTGTTTCCAGTGCTTCTAAAAGAAAAACGAAACTAAATCTTGTTTGCACTTGAATTCTTGTCCCTGGGTTTGCTACAGAGGGACCCAAAACTAACACAAAGACAGAAAAAAGGAAAATCATGGATGGATTTTAAACAACTGAATAATAACATTTAATAAGTGTTTCCAAAAAAAGTTACTCTGACCTCTGTATGTCAAAAGCATTAACAGAGACTAAAGTAGAAGCAGAGACACTAAAGACCTATTGCAATATCTGGGTAAATGATGATAGTGATTTGAATGAGGGTGAGAACAGAGGATATAAAAAGAAGTGGGAAATTCAAAATATATTTTGGAGATAGAACTGACAGGAGAGTCTGTTGGGTTAGATTTGTTGGGTTTGGGCAATGGAACAATCAATAATGACTCCCATATTGCTTGATGATATTATTTTATAAGATGACAAAATCAGGTGAAGAAATTTGTGTTTAATTTGGTGGGGGTGGTCAAGAGCTTCATTTTGGGCATATTTCATCTGTCTAATAAGACACTCAACTGGAGCTGTGGAGAAGGAATTTGAACATATGTTTAGCACTAAGAAAAGAGCTGGGCTGTAGATTTAAATTAGGGATCTGTCATCTTACAGGTGCTATTCAAAGTCATGGGACTGGATGAGATCACCTACAATATAATAAAATAGGGAAGAGAAAAAGGAGTGAAACAATGGATTATTCTAAATAAGTAGCTGAATTTTATGTCGTTCTATAAATTAAGTATATGGAAAAAAATGAAATTGAAGAGCATTAGAAGAAAATATTTATATATGTACATGGGAAGTGAAGAAAGCCTTTATAGGCTTGATTTCATAGTCAGAAACAATAAAGAGATTGACCATAATCACTCATCATCAAGGAAATGCAAATCAAAACCACAATGAGATATCAACTCACACCTGTCAGAATAGCTAAAATCAAAAACTCAAGAAACAAGTGTTCAAGATGTGGAGAAAAAGTAACCCTCATGCACTGTTGGTAAGAATGCAAACTGGTACAGCCACTGTGGAAGACAGTATGAAGGTTCCTCAAAAAATTAAAAAATAGAACTCCCCTATGATCCAATAATTGCACTACTGGTATTTACCCAAAAAATACAAAAACACTAGTTCAAAGGGATATATGCACTCCTGTGTTTATTGCAGCATTATTTACAATAGCCAAACTATGGAAAGAGCTCATTTTCATTAACAGATGAATGGATACATAAGTGGTGTATATATATACAATGGAATATTATTCAGCCATAAAAAAATGAAATATTGCCATTTGCAACAACATGGATGAATCTAGAAAGTATTATGTTAAGCAAAATAAGCCAGTCAGAGAAAGACAAATACCATATGACTTCACTCATATGTGGAATTTTAGGAACAAAACAAATGAACAAAGTTAAAAAAGAGACAAACCAAAAAACAGACTCTTAACTATAGAGAAGAAAAGATGGTTACCAGGGAGGAGATGGGTGGGAGGATGGGTGAAATAGGTGATGGAGATTAAAAGTACATTTATCATGATGGTCACTGAGTGCTGCTTAAAATTGTTCAATCACTATATTGTACACCTGAAGTATATGTATAACACTGTATGTTAAATGTACTGGAGTTAAAATTTAAAAATAAAATAAAATAAAACGAGTATGACCATAAAAAAGAAAATTTTTTAAAGTACATCATAAAAATCTCCCATAATGTAATTAAAAGATAAATATAATAATGAGAAGATGGTTTTATTACCTTTCTCTGTGTGTATAGTAATTTATATAAGGGATTGTGAACATACAAGAAGTCAAACATTTTTAGAGAAAAAAGACATACAATATGAATGAAAATTAAGGAAAAGAAGAACCTTAAATCTCCAACAACCATATTCAAAATATAAATAAATAAAAAGGTCAACTATGCTGTAAAAAAAAAAAGACATGGAAATTAATCAGTTAGCAGATACTGTTCTCTACCTAATAAAATGGAAAAGTCTTTAAAATCATAATATCATATGTTCGCAAGCTTACAAAATAATAGGCTGAGTCTTTACTGATGAAAATGTAATTGGTACAATTTTCTGCATGGAAATTTTGGAATAGTCTTAATCAAAAGTTCTAACACTTTGATACAGCAATTTCTCCTCTGGTAATTTATCCCCCAAAATAATTAAAAACATGTTTAAACATTTACCTAATCAAGATAAATCCAGAAATATAATGTGGTAAACTTGAGATTTATATTTTTTTCTTTTGGGGGATATGAAGAGAAGATTCCTAGCTATTATTTTGATATCAATAACAGCAGACAAATCCCCCATAATCCCATGACTAAACCTCACAGAGATTATGATAGACTTGGGCTCAGAAATATTCAATGTGAAAGTACCTGGAAGAAGAGATAACTTGAAGAAGCAAGGATGTTGTGAAGGATACTAAACAGGGAAGTTTCTCAGGATGAATGCTGTTGATTTCCTTTTTGGGTACAGTCTCAGGCATTTTGATTTCTAATTGCAATAAAATGTCAATGAGTTCAGAAGACCAAGTGTCACAGGGGCACTTTAAACAATAAATGGCTAATGCCAATAGAGCCTTGCGAAGTTTGATTATTCCTTAATGCAAAAGATAATCCTTCTAGAAATTAATGGCATATTAAATATGTGAGGAAAAACAAGCAAATTTGAGTTTTTCTAACTCATACTCAATTTTATGATAAAATCACCACATAGCTAAAAGCTAAAAACCCACAAACTTGGAAGTAGAGTTTATGTTAGGTTTTAATTATTTTATCTCAAATTAATTCCTTGCCCAAGCAAGTAATATAAGCTTTTAATGCACAAATGTTTACCAAACTGTTAAATTCTTTGATATTCTTCATCACATTCGACATGTAATAAATATTTATTGTGTGTTGTGTACATTTCTCTGAACAACTTGCAATTAAATTATTATTGCTAGACTAAACAAATTATTTTGACTCACAGTTAATCCTTAAATTATTAAATACTTTGTTTCTAAACTGTATATATATTTTATAATTAAATGTATTTCAACAAATCAAAGGCATAGCAAACAGAATACTGTTAATATTTCTAATAAGCACTTTTCTTTCCTACACATATTCTTTGAAGATAAATAACTTCAGCATAATTTGTATTCTCTGCTTTAACAATTGAGAATCTTGTTTAAATAAAGCAGCTTTATAGGTAAATGACTACTCAAATGTTAATGATTAAGGGAAATATTTAAAGTGATTTTTTAAAATTAGATTCTTTTTAAAAAATTGCTATAGATCTCTATTTCTGCATTTTATGTGGAATCACATAAAATATTCTTTTAATACAAGATGACACATCTGGTTATATGGTTTATGGTTTTTGAACTGCACAAAGGAACAGGACCAAATGGGCTCATTGGGGGAGGATGAAATACACCCAAACCTCTGCTAGGCTAGGCCATGTGGGAGATACTGCATCTATCACGAGTGAAAATTCATGAAATGAGTCATGAATGCGAGAGTCGGTCCTGATTTAAAGTATTTCTGTGTTTGACAGAATAATTATATTACATAAGCATACTACATAATTTTTTTCTGAACCTTTTTAAGACTAAGTTTCCAGCCCGATAGCCTATCACTTCCTAATATTTTAGTATCTATACCCTACAAACAGGGGCATTCTTCTGCATAACCACCATATTAGCAGGAAATTTAACACTGATACCTCTTTACCGACTAATCCCCAGACTCCATTCAAATTTCACTGAATGTTCCCAAAATATTCAGAATTTCACATTGTCTTTAGTTGTAAGGTCTCTTTTGTCTCTTTCACTCTGAGACTGTTTGTTCTTCAGCCTTTCCTGGACTTCAGTGACTTTGACAGTGTGAATATTCCAACAATTTAGTTGTGTAGGATGTCTCCCAATTTAGGATTGGCTGATGTTCCTAACATTTAGAGTCAGATTGTATTATTAGGAATATCACTGAAGGGGCGCCTGGGTGGCTCAGTCGGTTAAGTGTCTGACTTCAGCTCAGGTCCTGGAAGCAAGCCCCAGGTTAGGCTTCTCCTTCAGTGGAGAGTCTGCTGGTCCCTCTGCCCCTCCTCCTTCTCATACTCTCTCTCTCAAATAAATAAACAAAATCGTTTAAAAAAGGAATATCCCTGAAGTGAGATGTTTATTCCCTTTATTGCATCCTCTCAGATGACATACAGTTTTCACTTGGCTCATTGCTGATGATTTCACTTTGCTTATTTCATGAAGGTGGTGTCTATGAGGTCTCTCAACTATAAAGTTACTTTTGTCTTCCATTTGTAGTTATATATATTTCCCAAGGAGGTCAAAGCTATGTAAATAGGCATTCTTCTTCTTCAAAGAGTTTTTATTTATTAATTTTTATCACTGTAGACTCAAGGTCCATATCCTCTTTTATTCAGTGGGTTAGAACTCATTACTATCATTATTTATTTTGGTGCTTATATTGGCTCATTTTGACCAGCTGAAATCTCTTCATGCTGGCTCCTCTGTACTTTGGTTATGTTCTCATTATCCTTTGAGCACTCCCATACTTTGTGACACAATAAAATAGTCCCAGTTAACCTTACAATTTTCTTGCCTCAACCCTTGCTTAAAAGATTTGGGTACTAGATGTGTTTGCTGTTGTGGGAGTATCACTGCTCCCAGGCTCTCTCAATGGAGACCTTTAAGGAATATTTCTATATCTACTTATATAAGTTGAAACATTTACACCACTATCTTCATGTCCAATCCAAAGTTACAAGGATAATTCTAGGGGTTTTTTCTGTTAACTAATTTTAATATATTTTTTAATTAACTGGCTGTGTTTAACCAATCTGTCATTACTACCACCATCTTCTCCCTAGGAATAGCTCCCTTCACCCCATTACTGCTTTGACAGTCTATGCTGGGCCACCACTCTCGTGGGACATGCTTGTTCATTGTGCTCTAGCTCTGACAACCCATGCCAGACAAACCATCTCAAACTCTGAGAGACTTGGCCAGGCCAGCTTTCCCATAGAACATTCACCTCACTCCCCTCAGCCCTGAGAGGCCATATAGTGCATCCCTTGTAGGTATATCCTCCCTATCTTAGACAAGCTCTGATGCTCCAGGCTCGTTTGTTCCTTTTCTTAAACGTTCTGCCCTTCTCAGATTATAACACCCCACTCTACTCCTGCATCCCCCACACCCCTCTACATACACCCGCACACTGCATGGCTACCCTCCTTTCTCTGCTTCAGCTCTAACAGCCTGTGCTAGGTAAGCACCTAAATGAATACCCTCCCAATCCCACCAAAACCCCTTCCCATTGTTCCAGGCATGGATAATTATCTTGACTTAGGACGCCTGGGTGGTTCAGTCTGTTAAACTGCTGTCTTCGGTTCAGGTCATGATCTCAGAGTCCTGAGATCGAGCCCCACACAGGGCTCCCTACTCAGTGGGAAGTCTGCTTCTCCCTCTCCCTCTGCTGCTCCCCCTGCTTATGTTCTCTCACTCGATCTCTCTCTCTCTCAGACAAATAAATAAAATCTTTTTTAAAAATTACCTTGTTTTGTACAAACCAACAGCTTTACAGCTGAATTGTTCAGGAGGGAAAGGAAAGATAAAGAAAGAGAGATCAGAAACTTGCTGGTTTGAGTTAGGTGCAGAGGGGTGTTTTAATTATACTCTTCACTTTATGATACAAAATCATCATGGTTGAGCAAAGCCCAAATCTTGTTTTACTTACTTTTTAATGTATTTCATAATTAATTTTACGTGTTAATTTGTGTATATGTTATTGTATTGAATGGTATGTTTAAATTTTATTCCAGACTAAGTATTTCCTCCATCTTTCTTTATGTTTTTATTTGTCACAATATTTCCTGTGGCTTTTCAAAATATTGCATTCTACTTCAGAATGCCAAATTTAAGGAGAGGATCTTATATATCTGAAAGTATTTTTAAACTAACCAAAATTTTTAAAATAAAATAAATAATAAAATATTTTAAAATTAACTGATAATTAAAATTTTAAATCTGTTTTTAACACTCAATTTTTATTTTTTGCTCTATGGGCTTGAAAGGTTATCCATTTATTCTCTTCTCATAGAGATTGCTCTTTAAAATGCACAATATGTATGTATCAAAGTTACATCTTAACCTTCTTTCCCAAAAATACCTTAAAATGCTTGATTCCTTCCTCTAAATTCACTTTCTTTTGCTTTAACTCTGTTCATGTAACCTTTTAAAATACCAGTTATCATATTATTGTCATTAGCATTGCTTTTATATTATACCAAAAGCATTTATCTAGATTTATCTTTGTATTTTAACAATCTTTTGTGCTGCATTTCTTCATACATCACAAATTAGTCTTTGGGATCATTTCCCTTTGTCTGACATATATTATTTAGAAATTTTTTTAGTTAAGGTCTGTTGCAAACTGTTCTTTTGGGATTATTTGCCTTCCTTCATGAAGGCCGGTTTAGATATACCGAATCTATGTTGCAGTTCTTAAGATGTTACACTTTTCTCTTCTGAATTGTTTAGAATTGGGCTTCTGATTTGTGTTGTGATCCTTAAGTGGGCACTCCAACTTTTCCTCTCAGGCTTCTTTCTGTTTTTGTATTTGCCTTTATGATTTTCTATTGTACCAATATTCCCAGATGTAGATTTAATTTTATTTTTTCTTATGCTTGGTATTGTTGGCAGAATGATTTTGGTAATATTTAACAATCATTTGTGTTTTAAAAAAATTTTTAAAAGGTGAGTAAAATGTAATTTATTTATTTGATGAAGAATTTCTATCTACCCCATACACAAACATTTTAATTTATTTTATTTTATTTCATTTTTTTAAAGATTTTATTTATTTATTTGACAGAGAGACAGCCAGCGAGAAAGGGAACACAGGCAGTGGGAGTGGGAGAGGAAGAAACAGGCTCCCAACAGAGGAGCCCAATGTGGGGCTCAATCCCAGAACCCCGGGATCACATCCTGAGCCAAAGGCAGACACTCAACGACTGAGCCACTCAGGTGCCCCTTTTTTAAAAACACAATAAACATCATATTAATGATGAATGTTAGAAATATTCTTTAGGTCAGCCAAAATGCTGGAACATCTGTTAATACCACATCTAATTCACATTAGTTTGCAATTCCTGTATCACTCAGTAAATCAAGGTTAAAAAATTACTAAAATTAGAAAGATAGGCAAATTGCCATATTTCCCATCAACATGCTGAAAACCAAAAAAATCTATAAGCATGCTGTTGGAATTAATAAATCATCATTAATTTAATAAATTCATGACCAAAATACAAAATTATAGGTGTGTTACACATCAATAATAGCCATCAGTCAAAATACAGTAATAAAATTTTTACAATTCACAATTGTAACAATGGCAAAAATAAGACACTTAGAAATAAATCTAATAAAATGATATGAAGCATTTGGGAAGAAAATATGAAATTTTATTCTTATAATTCTTATGTAAGTTTAAAAAGCTAAAAGAAATTTTCTTAGACAATTCTTATAAAGAAAAATAAAGAGGTAGAATTTGCCTTTTCAAATATTGGGAAAGATTCTAAACAATAATAAAAATAGTATGATCTCCTCACAGAGATACACAAATTTACCACTGGACTAGAATATGGAAGCCAGAAATAACCTACTAGTCAGTATTAAATTATCTATTCATATGGAAAAGTAATTAGATCCTTTCCTGGCCATACAAAAATAAATTACAGTTAAATTAAAGAGATAAAAACATGAAAATTGACAATTTTTTTTAAAGATGTAAGAGAATACTTTTATGTGTTTGCATAGGAAAGGCCAGGGAAAGATTTTATGCATTTGTATAGGAAGTATAGGGCAATATTTCCTTAACAAGACATAAAAAAGACAACAAATGACTTGTTTTATTTTTAAAAATCCATACGCTAGAACGCTAAAATAAATTAAAAAATAATTCTCTTTGGGGAGAAAAATATTTTAACGACAATAATCGACAGAGGATTAATCTTAATAGAAAGAAACTCTTACAAAAAATGAGAAAAATTACAAATACACCGATACAATAAAAGCAAAAGATGTGAGTCGGCAGATCACACAAGAACAAACCTGAAGCTTGATAAACATAAAGCTGCTTAACCTTGTCAGTAATCAGGTGTGAGGATCCCCGGTACTGAAACCAGACTTCCTAAGTTCTGAAGCTGCTCGCCCACTTCCTAGTTAGTTATGTAACTTATTTCTCAGGGTCCTCTTCCCCCAAAACAAGAATGTTGATACCATCTAACTTACACTTTTATTATGAGAACTAAATGGTTTAGTACATGCGAAAGACTAGAATACACCTAGCACAATGTGATGGCTCAGTAAATATGCCTATTATTACACTGCCAGGGAGGTCCTTAGATGAAAGGCAGCAGGAATGGAGTCTTGTTGAATAGGAAGTATGCAGTTAATCGAATGTATCTTGAATAGAATTCAACGCTTGGGGAAGAATGGAAAACTAGTTTGAAGAAACAATATTCTAAGGGAAAAAATTATTCAAACGATATGTAAAACATTTATTTTAAATTTTAAAATACGTGTTGTGTTGGACTATGAATACATAATAAATATGTCAAAACATGGCGGGGAGAGGATATATAGGGTTAAGAAATGAACTTCAATGGTGTATGGAGAATTGTATTTCTTAAAAAAATAATAATAAAAGACTGGTAAATAAATCAAATGTCGACATTTGTTAAATCCAGATGATGGAAATATAGCTGTCTATTATTCACTGAAATTTTCTCTGTATGTTTTAAATATTTTATAACTTTAAAATTTTTAAATGGGTTGAATGCGGAGCATTATTTTTACATGCCTGTCAGAAATATTCTTGTTTTATTTTATAGTTATTCATGCACATATTTTGAGTCTGCTACTAAATATAATTCCTTGACAGCACAGGCAATTTCTTTTCTAAATTTTATCCCTTAGCTCTGAACACAGTGTTTGATACCTAACAAGGATGCAATAAAAGTTTGATGAACGACTGAATGTTTTACTGGGCACTAGACATTTTAAATTTTCAGTACAGACATCTGTAAATAATTCACACAAACACCTACAAAGGACCTTATTTATTTATTCTAAATATAGAAAACAATCAAATACATATTTGTAAGTGTTAAATTTCTATTTACAATATTGGAAAGAAAATAAATGTTTGTCACAAACAGTTCTTATGCTTTCCCTTCACTTGCTTTTTTATTTGAAAAG
Source organism: Ailuropoda melanoleuca (assembly GCF_002007445.2). NCBI lineage: Eukaryota > Metazoa > Chordata > Mammalia > Carnivora > Ursidae > Ailuropoda > Ailuropoda melanoleuca. The sequence continues at coordinate 49,743,470 of NC_048226.1, forward strand.
AAAAACTAAAAGACTTCTTTTTCATTTATTCATTAAACTCTGCATTATACTTTGTTACATTCTGACTCTCACAAAATCACTCCTAGTATTATAAATAAATGCTCAGAAGTTCTCTGACCTTAACTGAATATCCAGGAATAATCAAAAGGAAATAAATTAGAGGCTGCCAACAATGAAAGCGTTTTTAATTCTTTAGTGAATAATTTATGTTTTCCTCTCAACAAAAGCAAAGAATGTAGCATTTTCCCCCCAGGATCAGGTAGTTAATTATTTTTGGCTCAAAAATACTTGTTCATTATTTTATTTTATTATAAGTTTATTTGTGCAATTTCTTTGGGGTTGGGGGGGCTCTCATGATAGAATCATGAATAACTAATTAGAAAAAGAAAGGCCTTCCAAAATAAAAAAGCCCAAGAAAAAGCTACTCTTGAAAAAGAGAAAAGATGTTCCAGCTTGGCTACACACACACACACACACACACACACACACACACACAAACACACACAAGCTTAGTTCAATGAGAGACACAAAACAGTGATCTGGTCTAAATATTTGTTTGGGAAATAGGATCTAAGATAATTAATTCTTTACTGCTTCGCTTTGCAGTATGGATTCTCTTGCAAATCAAAAATGTGTGAAATAATCATTTTAGCACTGCACATTTTGAATGCAATCTTATTTTGTTTTTTTAATTTCTTCTAAGTGCTTATATGAACTTCAGATTTCTCCCAACTTTTTGCTATTTTCCTTGTTTCACTTATTCTGACATAATATGTAGAAACCCTACATATTTCTACATAATTTCTACTAATATTCCCCTTCACATACTTTAATATTATGTTACAATATTTCTTAAAAAAAATTATCAGCATTGTTAAAAATGTTAGATTTAACTAATTGACACACTACTAATAATCCTGTTTTATTTTTTGTTGATTAAAAAAACTATAATGTATGGGCACTATCATCAAAAAAAGCAAAACTAGATCTGAATATTTTATAATAAATCTGTAGGGAAAAATTCAAAGAAAGATTAAAAGATTAATCTTGCAAAGATTAGAGCTTACATGAAACCTTTGTGTGTTCTTTAATAATAAATTACCAACTGCCAAAGGCAAATCTAAATTCAACAAAGGTGAATGGGGAAAAAAAACTAATTCATTTTCCTTCTAATGTAATTATTTAAAATATGTTCAGCCAGTTAAAATGATCCACAGACTTGTTTTACTTATATAATTTCATTTATATCTTTATCTATTGATTTAAAAATACATGTATTTAGCATATACAATGTCTTAGTCACTGTTAGACACTGGAATAGAAAGAATTTAAGCCCTGTCTCTGCCTCAAAGGAAGGACAACAGCAAGAGCTAAGATGATGAACTGGAATAGCGCAAGGACTATGTATTTGCTTCACTACTATGTATCTAGTGTCTACAACAGTGCCTGACACATAAATAGTACTCAGTAAATATTTGGTAAATAAATGAATGAAAGAAATATTCAGGGGTGGGAAGCCTGGGTGGCTCAGTTGGTTAAGCAGCTGCCTTCAGCTCAGGAAGTGATCCTAGGGCCTGGAATCGAGTCTTACACTGGGCTCCATGCTCAGCAGGGAGCCTGCTTCTCCCTTTGCCTACCACTCCCCCTGCTTGTGCGAGCTCTCTCTCTGACAAGTAAATAAATAAAAATCTAAGAAAGAAAGAAAGAAAGAAAGAAAGAAAGAAAGAAAGAAAGAAAGAAAGAAAGAAAGAAAAAGGAAGGAAGGAAGGAAGAAAGAAAGAAAGAAGAAAAGAAAGAAAGAAAGAAAGAAAGAAAGAAAAAGAAAGTCGGGCCCCTGCGTGGCTCAGTCGTTAAGCCTCTGCTTTGGGCTCAGGGCGTGATCCCGGAATCCTGGGATCGAGCCTCGCATCAGGCTCCTCCACTGGGAGCCTGCTTCTTCCTCTCCCACTCCCTGCTTGTGTTCCCTCTCTCACTGGCTGTCTTTCTCTCTCAAATAAATACATAAAATCTTGAATGAAATTAGGAAAGAAGGAAAGAAAGAAAGAAAGAAAGAAAGAAAGAAAGAAAGAAAGAAAAAGAAAGAAAGAAAGAAAAGAAAAGAAAAGAAAAAAAAGAAATAATCAGGGGCATCCAAGTGTCTGTCAGTTAAGCGCCTGACTCTTGGTTTCTGCTCAGGTCATGATCTCGGGGTCCTGAGATTGATCCCGGGATGGACTCTGCACTGGGCATGAAGATTCTCTATCCTTCTCCCTCTGCCCCTCACCTCCATTCCTGTGCATAAACGCGAGCACTCTCTCTCTCCCTCAAAAAAAGAAAAGAAAAGAAAAAAGATCCAATAAGTTAATGTCAAAGCACTCTGAACAAAGAGAGTAACTAATTCTATCTGTCACTGTCAAGAAGTGACATTAAACCAAGAGTGAATTTGATGTCATAATTCAGTTGGAGAAGATACAGATACTTCTTTGGGGAAAATGTCTGTCATCCATACCATGTGATTCTATCGGATGTACCAATCATAGGAATTCGGCAACCCCTTACACATACACCCAACCATCCATAAATGGGCACTTGTCCCAAAATCAAGCAAACAAACTCACTTTGACAAAATTTTGGTTTTGATAAACTGAATTGGGGATTTAGTAGCAGAGAAAATGTAGCAGCATCAGCATAAATTCTAATAACCCAATTTTATCTCCCTATTTGATACTATCTAATAAGAAGGTTTAATGTGAGGACCTTGTAATAAAACCTAATGAAGCAATTTATGGGTTAAAAGTCCCTTTTGCAACTATTATCTCACAGAATCTTTAAAAACCTTCATCAAATATTTGTAACATCTCTCAAAGATACTATCTCTTTTTTATTCAAGTGCCCTTGCTCTGAGTTGTGAAAATAGTCCCCCTAACAAACTGTCTTCAGGATTCCAGCCCTCCCATTCCAAATTCCATGTCTTCAACATTACCAAATTGCCAAAAACAACTTTTCTCAAGTTATTTAATGACTACTCATTGACTATAGATATTAACTAAGTCCAAATGATTTAGAATGAGCGTCATCTACTAAACTTCTGCTATAAAATTCAAATTCCCTACATTCTGAACTATCTGAAATTTTATAAGCATGTCACATTTTTACTCATTTAATTTTTCTGTACTTCCATAGATTATATTTTCTCTGCCTAGAACATTTATAAATACTTGGCAGTGTAATAATATTTGTTAGGTCAGTGTAATCATTTGTTTACATATTTAACTACCATTCTGGATTGGACAACTTAAGGGGAGCACAATGTCCTACTTACGTCTTAACACCCGAACATAATGCAATGTCTAACAAATAGTGCTTAATACATGTTTATTATGGTCATTCTCCATCATAAGGAGATTCAGGGAGATTAAGAGACTTGTAGAAGTCTCCCTAAATAAAGAGAGTAACATTAGAACATGAACATTATGATTTTTAGTTTTAAACTTCTTTGAATATATGCCTTACTTTCCAAATACCAGCAGTCCAGAGGAAAACAACAGAAAGTAATACAAAGAGAACCAGTAATAGCTTTCTAGTGTTTTCACAGATTCAAGATATTTGACACTGGGGCTCAGGTAGAGGGGAGGATTCAAGAACGAAAATGACTAAGGTTTTGGTTCTTTGTATCGTATTTTCTGTCTAGCACTTATATCAGTAAGTTTTATATTAATTATGAATAAGTGAAGATAAACTGAAATTTTCTCTAGTTTTTAGTGTGACAGATGAATACTGACCCCAAACAGTGACATCAACCTTATCTCTGCCCCAACAACCACCCTCCTCTTTCTTTATTGCATCTTTTTATTCTTATAAATAGGGTCCTTTGGGTCTTAATAATTTAATTCATATGTCCTATGTGATATCTGAATGCTGACATTTTTTGCTAAATTTCTTGCTTTCATTAATTGCCAGTAAAATGGCCTGGATTAAATTTACATCATAACACATTCCAATTATCTCCAGATTCTTTGGATCAGGAGATCTTGGCCTTTTGGACTTTGTCAGATTTATTTTTGTCCTTGGCAACTTGTTGTGAACTTTTGAGTCTATGCAGTTTCTCTTGGATGCTATTTACTCTATTATCATTCTGTACTTAAAAGAAAGAAAAAAACAGCTTTGTAAGGACTAACTAAAAAATGTCTTAGTTTTAATTTTGTAATAACTTCTGAATTATGAAAATGAAAATGCATTTAATTTATTATTTTTAACAAAAAATGACCAATAAAGGCATTTATGTCACTAATTTTAATTTAAAGATTTTATTTTATTCATTTGAGAGAGAGGGTGAGAAAAAAAGAACACAATCAGGGGAGGGGCAGAGGGAGAGGGAGAAGCAGGTTCCCACTGAGCAGGGAGCCCAATGTGGGACTCAATTCCAGGACCCTGGGATCATGACCTAAGCCAAAGGCAGACACTTAACCGAATGAACCACCCAGTTGCCCCCTAATTTTAACTTTAAACATTTTAAGAAATTTCCCCATTTTATAGATACTTGATGGCATGATTTCTAACAAAATGCTACACATGTTATGACACAAAAGAAGGTAATTCACTAGTGAAATGTACTGAATATGGGGCAGCCTTGGAAATTGTATTGGTTATATTTTCTCTTTTCTGTATTTTTGATTCTCTGGCATTAGCAGACTTGATACTGAAAAGACAACCCCTCTCAGTATTAGATACTTCCTAGAGATAGCAAACAAATTCCCTGCCAGCGCATTTTTGGTACACAATCAACCAATCCAGAGTCCACACTCCCATTATTTCCTTCATCAAACTGCTACTACACCAAGCCCGGATATCCCCTTGCCCTAAATCACCCCATGGCCAATTACAAGGCAACTAGAGACCATCTCTATGGTACAGAGACCACCAAAAGTATTCAAACTATGCAATCCTAAAGTTACTCAGCATATATACCTCCCTTGCCTTGTCCATTCCTTCTTGCAAAAACTCCAATTAAAGCTCTGGTTCCTTTATCCCCTCTTGCCCTTCTGACTCCTGACTGTACCTTATCCTTCCTCTTGTGATTCTGCTTGGTGAGCCATGCGTTGTCTTTCTAGGGATCTGTGAGTATAAACATCCTTCATGACCATCATTTCTATGTCTTTGTGTTTTGCCATACCTGATCAAAACAAAACCTGGGTACCTTTTCATATAGCAAAGCTTATTAAAATAAACTCAAGGTATTTCAGCAGTATGTAGGTGATTAGTAAGGGATATTATGAAAAGAATAAATACACAGGAAAAGGGATAGAGAATAGATAATTTCTAAAGTTCTTTCCAGTTCTGATACTATTCTATAATGATAATACTCATGATTGGCTCTTATTTAATAGTTGAGTTTTTATTTTCATACAGTTGTATATATAGAAAATACACAACAAATTACCTGTACTGAAATATTTCTAATAAGCATAGAAGTAAGAGATTTAAGAATGAATTTACTATGTGAGTTTGTAACATCTAAATTATGTGATTAAGTGGGATCTCAAGGAGGAATGAGCATGGAGTGGTTATGACTGGTATCTTGAAAGATTTGTATATAAATGCAGGAACATAGAGAAAGTGACAGTGGCTCACTTAGATAACCTGGAAATTCAAGATGACAAATTTAGTATTTTCTTAGGGGAAGTTAAATGGCTTTCTTCAAAGGAAGGTAATTAAGAGCTAAGCATCTAAAATAATTGCAAATGGTGATACATGAGCTGAGAACTGGGATTGACTGCGCTTCAAGTTCATTAACTCGGGAAAGTTTTGATACTGGATGGGTGTAAAAAATGTACCATTTAATGGATTATAGTTACAGACATTAGTATGAACTCATTTTTTGCTTAATATAGGCGTTTGCATATAGAAATATTTATAGATATTTGCATATGAACAGGTTAGTATACACATGTGCATTTCTTTGTTCTGTCAACTGAAAGGGCTTAAAAGAAATGATATTTCAGTAGCAAGGACACACCTAGTTCCTGGATCTTGATTTTCAATGCCATTCTCAAAAAAAAAAAAAAAAAATCATTCTAAACATGCCATTCTCTAAGGCTATGTGGAAAGCTGTCTGTATCTAAAACTTAGGCAGAAAATATACAAGATGACCCTGGAGCACCTTGTAGTTCCAGAAATTTAAAAAGTGGATTAAAAAATAAAAAGCAAAACTCACCATGTTAAAGGGACAAAGAAAGTAAGTGAAAGAACTGATGACCAAAGCTGGAAAAATTTGAGCAAGAAAATAAGGTAATATTGTATTATAACCCAAGGTATAAAATGAATATTCACGAGTCCATACTGAAATAAAAGAACAATTGAATAAATAAATAAATTGGGGCAAAGAAACAAATTCTAAATATTTTACATAGATACCTCTCCTTCAAGGAGATATTGCATACCTCTCCCTTCCTTAAGTGTGGGCCTTGCATAATGACTGCTTTCCAAAGCGTATTGAAAAAAAAAAGAAAAAAAGTAACTTTACAGTGGAGAAGCGTAACAGACACTACCTCAGCTAGGTGATCAAGGTTAACATCAACAGTGATAAGTCATGTTGATAGTATGTACCTGTGATATTATGATTTATAATAAGAGACATATTTGGTCTTCATCTCTGATTCTGGCACAGAGCTCCTAAAACCTTTGGAACGTCTTAAGTGATAAGAGCCATAAAGGTGTCTTTTGCTATGTTAATGAGGTGACCTTTGGCTGTACTGGGCGAGCCAACCACAGGAGTAGAGGGTGGCACTTTAAGACCTACTCCTAAGACTTCTGGTGAGGGAAGAGGGACTGGAGATTTGGTGTAATCACCAAAAGCCAATGATTTAACTAATCATGCCTGTGTAATGAAGCTTCATATAGCATTGTACTAGCATTGATGGAGTCAAATTCACGTCAATACTTAAAGTTGTTGCTTGGAAGTAAAAGAGACAGAGAAGAAAGAGAGAGAATTACTCTCCGTTCTAGCTATTTCTCATCCAAACATGCCGTACTATAAGGCTACATAGTTTTGGACATCATACTCATCCAGGATAAACATCTGATGCCTGAAGATATGTACCAAAAAACGCATAAGCTGGGTTTAGCTGTTGAGTTTTGATTTCAGGGACATTATAAAATACATTCTATGAGGTTCAGGTTAACCAAAAAGATTATCCAGTGGTTCTTGGATTCTGAAATAAACATACAATAGGCCAGACAGAAATTGTCAGGCTGTCATTATAATACTGGCTGTTAACAACCACAATTAAGGCAGACTACATATCAATTATTATTTGTCTGGAACATCAACTTCCCTAAGCATAAAAGGAAGTGAGGCAGCCTGCATTACTGTCTCCCATCTTCAGCTAATTAGTACTGTTTTTAATGGCTTCATCTGCCCAGGATCAATTGTCTAATAGGAACAGTGCTCTGTCAGTTAATAAGGTGAGGAACTGTAGAATGTGATTATGTCTGGCTCCGAAATAGTGCTTCAAACAACACTAAAACAATCATGTGACAGAAAAATAGACTAACAGACTCAGGCAGTATTTTTGGTCTAATTCTTGAAAAAAATGTAGTGTTCCAGTAATATTTATGGAAAAATTAAAAAGGAAAAAAACTTGAGAAAAAAAAATTTAAAGACAGATTTAAAAACAAACACAAGATTATACACACATGTGCATGCACACATACACACATACATACACAGTCTCTAAAAACTTCAGCGAAGAGAGAAGCCTGCAGTATTATAAACTGGTATTTAATGACTATTACTATAAGGAGTGTTGATATGATGATGAACCCTATTTTCCAAAATTGCTTTTTGTAAAAGTAAACTATTTTGTGGTTGTGCTGATGGTAACATAAACTATATTCATTTTCCAGTCACAAAATGCAACCCAGTGAAGAAATAGGGACTGATGATATTCATTTGTACTCAATTGGCTTTTATCATCTATTATTAGGCTTATATAACAACTTTGATTTGAGTAAATGTGCTAAACCAATGACTGCCTAATACAGATACACCTAAAAATATTAATTCATAATATTTGAGCTTCCTGAGCTGATGCAGAATTGCACTCATGGAAGGAACCAAGACAAACTGAGTTGAATGACAGAGCAGTCATTATCCTGAGAGGTAATGTGTGCAACGGTGAAGGGCATGGGCTTAGAAACTGTATTACCTGGGCTTAAACCCTACCGCCATTACATACCAGCTTGCATAACTAGATCAAATTGCTTCTATCTATGTCAGTTTCCTTATCTGTAAAATGGGGATAATAAATATAGTATTTTTATGAAGATTAAATGAGGGACTCAGGAACTTAAGGCACAAACTGTCACAAAGGAAACATTACAGAGTTTTTAGCTATTATTAAGATTATTTAAAAAAATAGTTCATCTTTTCTTTTTTTTAAGGTTTTTTATTTATTTATTTGACAGAGAGAGAGACAGCCAGCGAGAGACCAACACAAGCAGGGGGAATGGGAGAGGAAGCAGCAGGCTCCCAGCGGAAAAGCCCGAGGTGGGGCTTGATCCCAGAATTCCAGGATCATGCCCTGAGCCAAAGGCAAACGCTTAATGGCTGAGCCACCCAGGAGCTCCTAAAAAATAGTTCATCTTGATCAATTACTTGAGCACAATGGCAAGGTATTCTCTGAGCTAATATTCTCTCATGCTCCCTTTTTGCAGTTTATCAACAATCCAGGAACAGTCTGATTAACTAGAAATTTTACACCTTGAAATTTGCCATTTCTCTAACACTGTGGTTTTCTTTCTTCTTTCTTTCTTTCTTTCTTTCTTTTTTTCTTTCTTTCTTTCTTTCTTTCTTTCTTTCTTTCTTTCTTTCTCTTTTCTTTTTTTTTTAAGATTTTTTTTTTAAGATTTTATTTATTTGACAGAGATAGAGAGAGCCAGAGAGAGAGGGAACACAAGCAGGGGGAGAGGGAGAGGAAGAAGCAGGCTCATAGCGGAGGAGCCTGATGTGGGGCTTGATCCCATAATGCCGGGATCACGCCCTGAGCTGAAGGCAGATGCTTAACCGCTGTGCCACCCAGGTGCCCATCTTTCTTTTTTTTTTTTTTAACTGTGGTTTATTATGTGTTATCCCCAGACCAGAGTGTCAGCTTTACCCAGGCACTTCTTTAGATACACAAATTATCAAGTCCCACCTAGGCCCTACTGCATCAGAAACTTCAAGGGTGGAGTCCAACAATCTGCTTTTAAAACCCCTCCAGCTGATTCTGATGTACACTAAAGTTCTAGAATTATTGGGTTAATAAACCCCAAAACTACAGATGTGTTCCTCCTTACTAAAAGGTTAATGAATTCTAAACTACTGAAAATACAGTTTTGTTATCAACTGAATAAGAGTGTTGTTCAAAATAACTCAGATTAACCCTGAATCCAAAGCTGTTAACTAAAACCACTAGCTCTAATCTGAAAATATTAATGAAATCATGCATAATAAAAAATCTAGAAAAATAGAAGAAATAATTAAACTATGAAGAAATAAGACATTAAAGGTGTGAACCAAATATTTCATCTTTCTACTTTGAGCACTTGCATGCGATAAGGAGTGCTACATAAATTGTTTTAAATAATTCTTATAATGCAGCTTTTCATTTTATTAATTAGTTTTAATTAACTAATTACTTATTAAACTCAGAGCCCAAGTTTTCTCAGCTTTTATGAAAATATTAAAATGGCTCTATTATTTCTTCTAATAAACAATCTAATATAGAAATGCCTATGATAACATGGCGTCTATTAACCATATCTGTGCCAGCAGAATTGCTTTATTTAATCTGAACAGTGTATCAAAAATCAGGAAATTTCCCATAAAAAATTAGAAATTCCAGCTTTTGAAAAACTATAAGATCTAGAGATACTGGGCTTGCATTACCACAAATCTTCTGTCCTCTAGGGCTTAACAGCTGCTGCTTTCTTGGGTTCTGACTTTGATTGCCTCTAATTCAGCTAACTTCACACACCTTTTCTGCCTGAACACTGCAAACATCTGCTGTGCTCTATCCTAAAATGAGCCTAGCACAAAACCCAGGTCTTTCCAAAGCCATCTCTCTTTCCCATTTCTCCAAAAGAAACATGCTGGCGTACTTGGGTGGCTCAGTCAGTTAAGCATCTGGCTCTTAATTTCGGCTCAGGCCGTGATCTCAGGGTTGTGAGATCAAGCTCCACACTGGGCATGGAGCCTGTTTAAGATTCCCTCAGCCCCTCCCTGCCACCAAATTTAAAAAAAAAAGAATCATCCTAATGGTTTTTGGGGGGTGAGGAAATAATGTATAGATAAAATTTTATAATGATATACGCTCATTCCCATTGTATATATGGTCAACCAGTGAAGCTGTTATATCTCTGTAGATTGTTTTGAGCCTAACAGAAGAGGAAATTGATGTACAACTGGAAGTCTCTTGCTGGAGTCAATATCAACTGTGCGAATTAGTATTTTGACAGTGAAAACCTAGATTTGACCACTTCAAAGTCAGAATTTTTTAAATGAGTTCATTGTAGGAAATAAGGTAATCCAAATGCATGAAGAATAATGTATAGAATGAATTTTTATCGAGATTTTTTTTTATCCAAAAAAGAGAATTATTAGCTAGAAATGGCAGTTTAGATATCTCCGGAAACTTTGGTTTTAATACCAGTCCAGCTGTGACTGGCTTTGTGGATTTGAGCTAGTCATTTAACCTCTTAGGCCCTCAGGGTACTCTTCTATAAAATGAGGAGGCTGGGCTCAGGTACCTTCCAGCTCTCAAAGTCTATTCTGTGATTCTAGGATGCTGGGGGCAGACAATTCATTTCAGTTTTTTGTATAAATGACATCCAGTGTCATGAAATAATGTATCAAGAGCAGCAGCAGGGTCTTTCTATCCTGAATTTGGTTTGAAGCCAGCAGATGGGGTTGCTTGAATTCATTTTCTTTCTTTGGTGAGGGGATAGGTTTGATGACCTAATGGGCCTTTTCCATCTCTTGTATCTTTGATGAGGCTACTAGGCCTCTGCGTTGGGAACTGCAAAGAGTTACCGTGGTGAATTCTCCTTTGTAGTGATTTTCTCTTTTTCATCATCTTTGACATTTTTGCAATTGTGCTTTGATTCAGATTATATCCACTACATAGCTCAGTGTGCTAGTGAGCTGAGACTTTGCTAAGATATAGATGCCCAAGTATAGAAATTAAAAAATGACAAGCTCAAGTATTGCTGCATGCTGTTTATATATATTATTTGAAGTAGCCGGTTGAAGTTCAGTGAAGTTCCATAATGGTCATATGGGCTTCAACAGAAATAGTTACATTTTCTTTTCCTGTCTGGTAGCTTACTGATAAATTACTACAACATCCCTTTCCTTCCTTTTCTTTTTTTCTTTGAAAAATTTCTGAGATGCATAATTCTTTATAGTCCATTCCTGGAAATAAAATGGATAGTCCATGAAAATAGACTGTAGTTGTAAGGACACATTTGCTTCTAGCAAAATGAAAAGAAAAAACATTTTTAATTCAGTTCTTCCAGGAAATAAAAGTTCAGGAAAGAAGCAATCAGATTTGCTTTATGCACTTCACCATTAGAAATTATGTCCTACAGCTTTCTAAACAGTAGAGGATAGAAAAATACAACAAAGATGGACACTTATACAGAAAGCAAAGTAAAGCCATTAAATTTTTATAGACAGAAAACAGTCTTGAAACAGCCTATTAATTTTCAAAATGATATGTATATAATTGTACATATTGCTTTCTAATTCTGTAATTCAGAAAAACACTAAAATCCCTCAATATTTCAGAAATATTGCCCAAACCAACTGCAATGGGTAGAAGATGAGTTGAAAGAATAAGAGGGGACAGAAAAGGAAAATCTTCAAAGAAAAGGGAAATTGAAAACTTTAAAACTATTTTCTAAAATGAGTCACAATTATTAAGAAATCAAGGAATGAAATGTCAAAAGATGAAACAGTGGATATTTTTCTTTTACCAACATTGTCCTTTAATACTAAAAATAATAAAAACACTAACTACCTATGAATTGAGTTCATGCTGTTCAGAAAGCATGATAAATGTGTTAATAGTAAATGAACTGAACACAAATCTCAAATACAATTATAGTTGTAAATGTCAAATTCTACTTCTACAAAAGTTATTTAAAGTTCAAATAGAAAAACAATAAAATCTTTAAATTTTCTCCACATCATTTCAATGCTAACATGCTTCAATAACATAAAAGCAATTTTAGTATTAAGTCTTTAGTTAGAAGTAATCTTGGGTAATACCAAGATTATGAGGACACATGTATGCATGCATGCACACACATACACACACACACACACACACACACACACACCATAGGATACTATGCCAGTTAACAAATCATTGAAATTATGATCTATTACTCTCTAGTTTGGATTAAATGTTGACTTTCATTCTCCTCACTTTAAAATAGAGGTCTCTTTATTAAATAAAAATATTTCTACTCTATGACAAACATAAATGTTAGAATCAGTTTCATTCGGAAAGTGAGAGTAAAGAATATTAATGTCTAAGTTAGTCAAAGAATATCTGTTTGACAAAGGAAGTTTCCACTGAGCCCCTCTCTCCCTATCCACTTTTCTAAATTCATTGATGCTCAGTTAATGGAATTTCTTATTCCAACGGATATTTTAGTTCTTATTAGTTTTATATCTACTGGTCTCCTGAACATTCGTTAACTTTTGCCAAGGGATTCCATTATTTTTTCACATAGATGTACGCCAGCACAAGTCTTCACATTGATAGACATAGTACATGAAAATTTAGTCAGTTATTTTTATTTTGTACCAAAGAAATTGTTTTGTCCCAGGAGCAAGAAATAAGTTTCTTCCAGAACAACAGGAACCACATTATACCTAAATAATTCCATTACAATTTTTAAATTCAAGCCCTTTTAAAATTGTATAGTATTAAATAAACTAAAATTATGTTTGATTAAATTAATGTAGTCAACAAACATTTTGAAATGCTAACTATAGGAAATGATAATCCAAATAATTCAGCTAATAAACTCCCTTTCTGTAAAAAAGAAGGAAGGAAGGAAGGAAGGAAGGAAGGAAGGAAGGAAGGAAGGAAGGCCAAAAAAAAAAAAAAAGAGTGGTGAAAAAGGAGAAATCAACCCACAAATTGAGTCTCATGTCATCAAAGAAATGCTTGGGAATATATTTAAACATCTCAAATCAAAAACTCAAGAACTATTGCTACAAATAGATAAAATGAAAAGAAGTAATAAAATAAGAGATAATTGAACTTGGGGAAAAAAAGAAAAGATGACTGAAACAAAGATTAAATTCTAAGGTACCCCAAATCAATAGATTTGAAAACAAACTTATTAAAAGCATAGAATACAAATGATAAAATAAGAGAATACAAATAAAATAAAGAAATAAGTAAAAATGGTCAAAGAGAAAATGGTTGAAATAAAGGCCAACCAAAGAAGATCCAATATATGCACAATTGGAGATATTAAAGAAGAAAAACAAAGCAATGGAAGAGAAGTAGTATTTTTAAACTATGATTCAAGAAAATTTTCTGTAAATAAAATGAGAAATGAGCCTAAATAGTTAAAAGCTCGTATTAGTTTCTATGCTGCATAATAAATTAGTACAAATTTAGCAACTTAAAACTACATGCAGTTACTGTCTCAATTTCTATGGGTCAAGATTTCTGGCATGGCTTAGTGAGTTCTTAGCTCAAGGGGACACGAGGCAATGTAACCAAAGCTGAGCTATAGTTTCTTTTGGAGACTCAACTAGGGAGAAGGTGTTGGCAGAATTCATTGCCTTGCAGCTATATAACTGAGGGCCCCAACTTCTTCATTGCTATCAGCCAGAGACCACTTTGGTTACTAGACACCATCCATAATTCCTGCCACATGATATTTCCAGAGGCATTTCACAACATGACGGTTTGCTTCTTCAAATCCAGCAGAAGAATAAGAAGTTTGCTGGCAAGATGAAGTCATACACCATAACAAAATCCTGGGAGTAACATATCATCAAGTTTGCAATATTCAATTGGTTAGAAAAAAGTCACAGGTCCCATCCACACTCAAGGAGATAGAATTATATATGAGCATGAATATCAGGAGGCAGAGTCACCTTAGGGTCCTCCTGCCACAAAGGCCAACTGGGTTTGAAAGAATTAACCAGTAACAATCTGAAGCAATCTAAAAATCCCATCTAACTTTGTCTTCATGATTCATAGTTTCTCCATAAGAGAAATACTATTCAGGTAACTATAGCATTTAAATAAATCAAGAATTTAAAAAGTGAAGTTAATTTAGGGGCACCTGGGTGGCTCAGTCATTAAGCTCAGGGCATGATCCCAGAGTTCTGGGATTGAGCCCCACATCAGGCTCCTCCGCTAGGAGCCTGCTTCTTACTCTCCCACTCCCCCTGCTTGTGTTCCTTTTCTTGCTGGCTGTCTCTCTGTCAAATAAATAAATAAAATCTTTTTTTTTAAATGAAGTTAATTTAAAAATAAAATAACATTGGGACCCCTGGGTGACTCAGTCGGTTAAGTGTCTGCCTTCAGCTCAGGTCATGATCCCAGGGTCCTGGGACGGAGTCCCATATCAGGCTCCTTGCTCACCACGGAGCCTGCTTCTCCCTCTGCCTGCCACTCCCCCTGCTTGTGCTCTCTCTCTCTGTTTCTCTCTTTCTGACACATATATAAAGTCTTAAAAAAATAATAATGTAACGTAAATAAAATAAAAACGAAAATATTTTGGAATTAAAAACCAAAGTAAATGTCACAGTATTAGAATATATTGGTATTGTTATCATCCTACTTGTTATGACCAGAATTCCATCTTCTTTGCACCATATTTTCTATGTTTAGTAATTTCTGTTGATTAAATAATACTTAATCAGCAAATATATATTAAATATTTGTTACCAATTGCTATATAATGGGCAATGTGCTAGGCATATCTTCATGCCAACGTCTAAAAATACAGTATCTCTTTAAACGCTAGAACTCTGTTTTAACTGGAAGTGCATTTCACATTCACACTTAAGTAAAAATAGAAATGCTTAGAAAGCAATCTAACACTGCCCTTGGTCTCCCTTACACTCATATTCTTTGGTTATTAGCTTGATAACCTTGACACCTGTTTCCAATCCACCTGCCCCATGCTTCACCTGCTCATCATATGACTCTCTTTTTGCATGCTACAACCTTTAGGTCTAATTCATCTTTTACCTCTCCTCTTTGCTCTGGATTTGCCTTATATCTAGAGCTATAGGGGAGAAATTTTCCATCTGATTCCAAACTCTCTGGTTCCTAATGTGGGGAAAATAAATTAATTTTAGCCTGAACAGCAAGCCAACCTAGCTTATCACCATCTCCAATGTATTCCTTTCCACTTCAATCAAAATCGCCTTCATTCTCATCTTTTCCATCATCATCACCATTGAACATTTGTCATGCAACCCCAAATAGTCACATCAAAGTGAATGCTGAGTATTTTGTGTATTTTAAATTGTTAGATGATTATCTCTTAAGATGTTATTATCACTTTGGAACTCTTGGACAACATTAGTTACAAAGAGGGTTAAATGGCTTGTCCAATATGTAGTTAATGTCAAAGCTAGGGTTCAAATACTACTCTGTCTAACTTGGAAGTCAGTTAACCACTGAACTAAACTGCCTCCCATTATCAATGTTGTTGAGTTGTGTTAGAAGTTTAAAACTCCTTTCTTTCTGACATAGTTATAACAGTCTACTGCAATTTAGACATTGTTAAGCTCTGCCATATACATTAATGATTTAAGAACACTCCCTCATTTTAGAACAGAGCTGACTTTTCAAAATTTTATAGTAACCATTTTATTTATAAAAGTTAAAGAGTGGTATGTATGGGTGGCTCAGTAGGTTAAGCATCTGCCTTCCACTCAGGTCATGATCCCGGGGTCCTCGGACCAAGCCCAGCACTGGGCTCCCTGCTCAGAGGGGAGTCTGCTTCTCCCTTTCCCTCTGCCCCTCCCCACTGTTTGTGCACTCTCTCTTTCTTCTCTCTCTCTCTCGCTCTTCTCTCTCTCTCAAATAAATAAAATCTTTTTTAAAAAAGTTAAAGAGCTATAGGGTTGTAGATAGAAGGGAAATAAAATGTCATTGCCAGCTTTTTTGAAAAAAAGTTTAAAATCTATGTATAAAAATCTGGAAATCCATGGTGATAGAAATTAAAACTATAATTAAAAGTAGTTGCTTTCCCGAAGTAAAAGGAGACTGTGAAAATGGACAAAATAATTAAAAAATGGATGCATATTGATGTCATACAACAAACCAAATCTCCTTGGCTTCTAAAATAATGAAAAGCAGAAATGAAGAATTGTTGTAAAGCTTAATTAAAGATTTCAGCTCAGTGACCAATCAGTGAGAATAGTCAATGGCCATACACATTCAAAGTGAGTGAGACGCACCCTAACGATGGAAGATCCTTGACCTGCTGCAACCTCTGGACAAAATAATGGGTATCTTGGAACTAGCCTTGAAACAACTCAACACCTGACTCTCAAAAGAAATTTGCTAGTTCTTCAGAGGGAAAACAAAGAGAAAACCCAGATATTTGGTGTAAATTGCACATCATTACTAACCTGACAGTTAATATGGATATTTTTGAAAATTCTAAAGCTACATTTATCCAGCATGTACACACACATATGCACTTGCACACACATACACACTTGCACACACATACACATCCACAGAATACACTGGATCCAATGCTTTACAATTCGTTGGTAGAGGAAGAATCGATTCATGAATCATTTTTTGTATATTATATGGATTATACAATATCACTGTTAAATCACTAAGAATTAATATGAGGCTATGCACACAATTGTGTTCTTAGTACCAAGATGCTGGTCCAAAAAGCAATGACAGGTCAAAGTGGAAAGGGGTATAGAGCAGAGAAGATATATATATAAGAAGGCAAACAAGTTAATGGGTACTCGTCAGATGTCCCTAAGGCCTTGGAAAGTCATACTTATGAAGAAGTAAGCATTCTGGAAGCTATTCCATGTCAAGATAAACGATGAAGAATGAAGTGGCATGGCTTTTATGTTGGACTTCTACTAGTCAATCAGCATCATAAATATGCTACGTGGTAGCAGCCCTTGATTAAGTTCCAAAAGTAAAGTGAAAACTGAAATTCCTTAAAGATTGAGATTATGGCAAAATGTAGAATGTAAACAGATACAATAACAGTCTGGGTTGTGGCCTCCTTCCCAAACCTTCTTTCAGAGATAGATGGCTAGATTATCTATTTTTCTATATCTCTTAGTAGAGTATAACTAGATTACAAACATACCATTTTTTACTTGAAACACATATTATATAATTTAAGACCTGGCAAATAATAGCCATGAAATAAATGTTTACTTATGATAAGATTATGGTTTCACACATGATGACTAAGCAATAATAAGGTTTTGCTATAGAATATCAGATCTTATGCACTAACAGACAACTTTAAAAGACATCTGAATATTTATGAGGTTCCTTACATGCAGGAGTACAGGACAGAATGTGCTCTCTCTGTGCATTCTGTCTTGGAGTATGAGGCCTGGGAGAACAGAGCTATGCACACCTATTTCTTCTCCCAGAATCACCAATAAGTTAGGTCACTCTTCCTTTTTTTTTTTTTTAAGACTTATTTATTTATTTGTGAGAGAGAGAGTACAAGCTGGGTGAAAGGGGGAGAAAGAGAATCCTTAAGCAGACTCTCCACTGAGCACAGAGCCAGACGCAGGGCTCTTTCAAACCCAGCACTCTGAGATCATGACCTGAGCGAAAACCAAGAGACAGACACTTAACTGACTGAGCCACCCAGGTGCCCCTGGTCACTCCTCCTTCTTTAAGAAGAGTCGAGACAGATAGAAAGTTAAGCCTAGCTGGAGTCTCTCCACCATGGGAATATGAAGGCAGGGAAATAAAGGCTGTCATTTGATCTTCACTACTAAGTGTTGAGGCAAAGCCAGAACATGAAGTGTGTTCTTCCTTCTGTCCACCTAACTTCATTATGCACTGAATGGAATGGATTGAAGAAAACACAGGTTACAAGACATGAACTAAGAAGACAGGTTAAAGAGAGATATATAAACCCATTCTAATTCCAGTTAAGCAAATTCCTGAAACTAAAACACAAAAACAAAAACCAAACAAGCAGAAAACTGCTGAAGCAACTATAATTATCATCAGGGTTAGTCCAACACTTGTCCACAGGAAGTACTCTTTTAAACAGCAAACAACCCAAAGTCCATTTATTAGATGCACACAACAAAATATTTATTGGATGTCTAATAAACTGATTCCACAACAACTTGAGACTAAGAAACTTATTGCTCTTACCAGAACCAAGATGGGTAGTACTTATAAACTTGTGTCAAAAGTAGAAATACATCACCAAGCACTAATTACTATGATTACTACAAGATTCCTTAAAAAAATCAATTCTATAGTGTCTGCAAAAATAATCCTGCAGATTTTAATATCGGTATAATTTAATTTTTTCATCTATGCACATATGTTCAACTTCATAAAAATAAGAATTACTACATATGTGGAGATAACAATCAAATATTTTTAAACATTTATTTATCAAACATCCTTTACATCCTATACATTGTTAGAGTATAGACATCTTACAAGGTTAAAACATATACAAACACCAAAATCCACATTCAAAAAACATAAAATAAACACCTTTCACCATAAATAAAGATATAAAACATGTAGTGAAAAGATGGGGATGAAGGACAGACTCTAATATGTCTAGTCAAAATGCTATAAATGGCATTCACTCCTGCTCAAGCCCAGAGAGCTCTTCTTGGACATTTCTCTTGGATACAGTAATTGATGCCTTGCACGCCTTCTTAAGAGCACGCACTGGCTCTATTAAATAAACCTGTATCATAAGCATATATCCTTAGAGTTGTTAATTTCATTTTTATTTCATAAGGACCTAGAATGGTCTGGATCAGTAAACCTACTTGCTGTTGTCTCAGAAATCAGAGTTGGTACAAAATACTAAATATATATATACATATATATATATATATATATTTGAAATTACACATATGATGTCTATGTAATTGCTGTCTGAAGGAGTACATATGAAATACATAGTTTTCCTACAAACATTAAGCTGTATAGTTGTTTTTATTATCTTTTGTCCAAGCATAAAGTCAGACATTTTTTCCATTGACATATCATAAATTCCATAAAGTTTTAAATAGATTGTTGAAGTAGTCCCCATATGAAAACACATAGAAAATGCAAAATACAACTCCCTTTCAATATATACAAATTAATAAAAAGACTGAATATGTACAGAAAGGTGAAGGAATATATTGTACATGGAGATAGAGAAAAGAGCATGTTGTCTTCTCAATTTACACATTATTCTTTTTTTAAGGATTTTATTTATTTATTGGTCAGAGAGAGACACAGCAAGAGAGGGAACACCAGCAGGGGAAGTGGGAGAGGGAGAAGCAGGCTTCCCACTGAGCAGGGAGCCCGATGCGGGGCTCAATCCAGGATGCTGGGATCATGACCTGAGCCGAAGGCAGACTCTGAAGGACTGAGCAACCCAGGGGCCCCTCAATTTACACGTTATCATCACTTGAAGTGTAACACAGTTGAACTTTACTTTGATATTCTGTCCCTGTTTTCCTTGCTTTGAGGGGAAAAAATGCATGTATATACACTTTTTAAGGTAGAGAACCTCAAAGGTAGTTGAAAATAATGTTTGCTCTTCAAATTTATCAGAGAACTTCCTACAGCATCCATGGACCTAGAGATATATGTACTTTCTTTCCTTAATTGAAACATTCTACTGTGATAAACCGCAGAGTTCTGTCACAAAAATTTATGAAACAGGTATTCTTTATTGTCGTTGCTGCTGTTTTAT
Organism: Ailuropoda melanoleuca; assembly: GCF_002007445.2. Classification (NCBI taxonomy): domain Eukaryota; kingdom Metazoa; phylum Chordata; class Mammalia; order Carnivora; family Ursidae; genus Ailuropoda; species Ailuropoda melanoleuca. Next base: position 49,763,435 of record NC_048226.1, read on the forward strand.
TGTTTTTACTGGATAAAAGGAAAGTTACAGAAGTGAGGAAAGAAGGAAGGAAAAAAGAATAGGGAAAAGAGGCAGGAGAAAGAAGGTAAGGGATAAAGAGGAAGAAAGGGAGAGATAAAAAAAATGAAAGGAAGGAAAGAAAAGAAAATGTTGTATTCTCACTTAAGGATATTCATTCCTTTCAACATTTCCTATTATGAATTATCAGTGGGAAATAAATAATTTGGAATTCACAATAAAACCTTTTAATATCAAAACTGGGAAATTCCTACAAGTCGTTATGATTTTATCAGGTTAATATTAAACCTGCTGTGTTTCCAAACACTCTGCATAATCATTAATGCAACCACTAGAACTGAAATGATAAAAGCCAAGAGATGCACAGTAACAATGCATGACCTTAAAAAATGTCCGCTTTTCTAAATCTTGAATTGAGTGGATAACCTATAACAATTAAAAAGTAGCTTCATATGTTCATTTATTTACTTCTGAAAAACATAATATATATGGAAAATGTTCTCTGCATTTCTAAATGCCTCTAAAATCTTCCCAAGCTATCTGCAGCAATCTGTCATCCAACATGCTCTTCTTAGAATGTGACTTCGAAATCCTTCTGTCTGAGGTGAAGTCTGTGCTTCCTAAGCTTGAACTAGGGCAGGGTTGTGACCACGGCAGATGTGGAGCTGTGTGACTTTGAGGCTAGATCATAAGCAGTTGATATAGCTTGCTCCTGTTCTGAGAATTCTGCCATCGTGCAGTGAGGAAGCCCAAATAGCCCGTGGAGGCCCATGTGACAAGGAACCAAAGAAGCAGAGACAATCTGCTCTGAGCCCTACCCAAATTGAAGAAAATGAATCCAAATAAATCTGTGTTGTTTTAGGCCACTAAGTTTGAGTGTGGTTTGTTATGCAGAAATAGATAACGGGAATATCATTGTGTACAAATACTTTAGCCTCCCCTCAAAACTGATAGAAATTCCTCAACCTGCCTAGTGATACAAAGAGACTATAATCATCTCTGCTTCAGAAAGAGAACCTTAGAAAGACACCTTGAAGAATAAAGATCTTCTGGCAATCTAGAAGAAAAATTCTAGGCAGAGGGATCAGCACATGCGTAAGCCATGGGATGTGACAAAAAAGTGACAGAAAAGAAGGATGACTGTGAGAATTTCAGTATTGAAACCAATGGGGGTCATGACGGCCGGAGTGAGAAAGGACACACATCAGCAAGAGTCTGGATATCCTACTTTTCTTTTGATTTTTATTGCGTAAACTATAAGAAACTACTGAAGGATCGTTCTTTATGAAGAACGGATTAGAGGCAGAATGAGAACAGCAATAATAAAACATATAGAACAGTTGGAAGGTAGTTCAAATGATCCAGGCCAGAAGTAAAGAAACAATGAAGCAGAAAAGGAGTAATAGATTGTAGTATGTTGCAGAGGAATAATCCAGAGTAAACCTTGGGAGGCACAGTGCAGAATCTCCACTACTTCTTGTGTAAGTGACAGTTTGGACTGTGATTGTAATTAAACAGAGGGAATATGATGGAGAAGGCACATGTTAGGAAGGAAAACACAGTACAAGATAGATAGTGTTGGAAGCTGTAATTGTATACATAAGCCTGAGGTCCAGAAAAATATATATATTTTATTTAAAACCTTCTCATTTTTTTTCTAAATCAGAGCTACAGCTGACAACCTTCTTCTATATATTTTTGGGAACTACTTTTCTTGTCCTCATCTATTGATTTTACCCGACTTTCTTAATGTGGACTTTTAATTCAGATGGATCTTGGCTGAAATCACAATTTGTTCTTTATCAGTCATGTGTCTTAGGGACCATTTGACTGCAGTGGTGGGGGTAGGGAGGGGGGATCCAGTGAAAATAGCATAAGTCAAAAATAAAAGAAAAATAAATAAGTAATGGTGAAATAATAAGGATTCTAAAATAGAAAGCATTTCTGAGATTTAAAAGTTTCAAATTCAAAAACTAGAAGCTCATAAGTAATCAAGGTATATTCTCTCAAGCTTGCTTATTTGCTTCCTGTGCAACAGGTGCCAAATAGCATACAGGGTTATAGGTGGCCCACCAAAGAGGGTACTAGGACACTTTTTTAAGACAAGCGTCATTGAGGCAACACAGCGAAAGTTGTTTGCCATCCAGTCAAAAGGAAGGTATAATTTATGCAGATTAAAAATGATCACCCACTATCTTCAGACAAAGTTATTATTAGTAACATATCTCAGTATATGTGATATGGTACAAAAAAGTACTTGTTTCAGAGTTACCAAGATTTATGTGGACTAGAATTTATATTTGGAAATAGTAATAATAACAAAAACAACAACAATGAAAATATCTACTATTAATACTTTTTATGTACTGACTTCTATGCTAAATATTATAAGTATGTAAGCTCATTTAATCATCACAATAACCTTCAGAGGCAAATACTATTTTTAATTCCCATCTTATAGAAAATTGAAATTTATAGAGGTTGAATAACTTATCTAAGGCCATATGCCTAGTTAATATTATAAACAGGTTTTGAAGTTATTCTAATCCAAATCACTACTTTATAATCTAAATTACCTAAATTATTTGAAATTTTTTTGTTTTTTCTTCTATAAAATGAGGATGTAGTGACTGGCCCATCGTAGAACTCCAGATTTTGCATGTGATTCACTTGAGAGAATTCCTAACATGTATTTTGTGCTCTAAATTTTTTTGGCTCTTCTGATGTTGGTGAAAACTATCATTATGGTCATGTGAAGTAGATGCAAATCTTTATGAATTATCTATCCATGGATCAGAAAAGAAATTGATGCAGATATATTTGGAGACAGTATGATCTGGATTATATGAGTACCCTGCTTATCACAGGTAAAGAAAAGAATGTTTCTTTACATTTGCCTGTAAAAACTAATTAATTTGCTGTTTAATTAAAATTGGTCCAAATATTCTTTATGAGACCAGGACTAATTGGCAGCACTTTAAGGGAAAAATATAAACAGTAAGGCATGGAGAGAAAACAGAACAATGTAAAACAAACTTTTCTTTAATGCCAAACTTACACTAAGCTCAGGCGAAGTAGAATATCATTTCCCAGAAACCACTCACCAAATTAACATTTGATGAGTTTACACTTTGAAAAACACTATGGAAAAATACAAAAACAAAACAAAAATGGAGAAAACAGGAAATATTTCATGTTGCTTCTCAGCCTTTTGGCTGAGAACAAGTGTAAGCAATATCTTACAGAAGAAATAGGACAAAGAGATATAAGAAGAATACAGGAACATGCAATAATATATTTGAAGATAAATTTCATACCACATCCACATTGCGTATATGTGCTGAGATGGTACAGGGCAATCAAATGACTGAAAATAAATAGAATTATGCCAGGGAAAAAGGATAAGCACTCCTAATGTTGAAATACTGACATTGATTTAGGTAAAACAACTTTGTGGCCGTAGACAGAAAACATACAAAATACTTTTTGCATTTTTATTTGAATAATGTAATCACCAGAATCTTTTGCTTAAAAAGATAAAAACTTAAATCAATCCAATTGAACTAAAAAGGAAATTTGTTGATTAACATAGCTGGAAAAAAGAAAAAACTAACATTGCTCAAAGAATTACAAAGTATCCCTTCTTTTTCCTCTGCTCTCTTTGTAAACTGGCCTCATTCTCCCCTGCTGCAAACAAGAACTTAACATGCTGGGGAAATGCACCAGTATAGATTCGGCTCAGCAACCTCCGTAGGAAGAGAGTGTTTTATTCTTCTATCATCTGTATAATATTCCCAGAAAAGATGCTGAATATGTGTTCATGTATATCATCATTTATTTAACAACAACAACAACAAAAAGGTTATTTCTGTTTGGTTACATACATCTATCACAGTTTCCAAAAAATAATAAAGAGGTTCTTAATTTAGAGCAATGCCCATTTTCAAGCCCATGTTTTCACCCAGAAAAAAATTGCCAGGTATTATCAGAAGGTTAAGGTAATTAGTTACCACTGTAAAGTAGTTTTTTTTTTTATATATATTATGCTGCCCATGTCTCCAAGAGATTAATTGGTAGATGAGGTTATTAGCAGTAAATTGTTAAGATGCAATTAAGTTCAGCCTTGATAGACATTTGAATTACCCAGTATTCATCTACACTATGAATATAGTAATTTGTAATAAGTGAGCACAACAAAAACAATTTCAACTAACCACATAATCCCAGGAAATTTTAATTTAGTTATCATATATAAAGTTATATGGCTCCTTGATTACTTCACTGGCCATCACATGAAAGGGCAAAAAGAAGTTAAGGCAGGGAATAATGTTAGGAAAAGTACTAACTTGCGATGACTTTTTGTGACAAGACTTTAATAGCAGAGGGATTGAAATAATACATTATGAAATTCAAGTATGAGAGATTTCCACTTCTGATATGACAGGATAACAGGTACCAGACTTGCCTTTTGCTTTATCAACTCAAAAAATGGGCAAAACACATGAAACAGCTGTTTTCAGACATTGTACAACAGATGTAAAGATCTCTGAGAGAAGGAAAAACAATGAGGTAACCCCCAATGGTTGCACCTGCTTTCCGCCTGGTAGCACTCCTGAGACCATTGTAGAGAAAGAGAACCCAAGCAGATTCCAGGATTCCTGCTGAGTTAAGGAGACAGAGCTAGCAATTCAGGGAGAAGAGGCGCATGGAATTTGTGGGCCAAAATTCTGTAAAGGAGAGAGCGATATATTAGCCCCAGAAATCTTCATGAGAACCTTTGTCTTTGCTGGTGAAATACCATGAGATTGAGCAAAAAACTACAGGGAACCTGTAAGGTGAACAATTCTCAGAGCCAACACAAGGCGTGGAGATATTTGAATTATAATCAGTGACAGTAGAGAGAACATAGTGAGCAGATGGGGCTTTCAGTAAAGAACTCAAAAAAGTGTCAATTCTTAATGCAAAGGCTGTATTATACCAAAGGCTACTCTAGACTCACTTCAACTAAAGTTTATAAACAAGCCTAAATAACAAAATTCAAGTCTTTAGAGAAAGGCAATAAAAACCCAACACACTCAACAATGGAATTAATATACACAGCAATCAGCATCCAAACAAATATTACTAAAAGCAAGAAATGTGACCCTTAATGAAGAGAAAAATAAATCAATAACAGACCCAAAAATTGCAGAGATGATGGAATGAATAGATATGACTGTTAAAAAAACCCATTACGAAAAAGTATGACCACATTGAAGATACAATAAGAAGTTACAGAAAAGAACCAAATGGAAAGATTAAAAATTCAGTATGCTATAGGACAAATTTACTAGTTGAGGCTCAGAGCAAATTAGATGCTACAAAAGAAAAGAGTCTTTGAAATGCCACATTTCTTGATTGCTATGGTTGGTTACCTGTGTATATGTTTGTCAAAACTCATTAAATTGTATGATTAAACTGCACGAATGTTTTATCTGTAAACTATTTGACTTTAGAAATAAAATTCCTTAATGGATTTCTCTGACAAAATGGCAGGTCAAATACATTCATAAACTTCCACCTTTTCTCCTGACAAAATACAGAAGAAAAATCGGAAAGAGGTAAGTCTCTTGCTCCCACGAGGAAATGGACACAAATGCAGCTACTGAGAGGGGAGTCTCTATGCTTGAGAAATAAAGACTGAAGCCATTCACTCCATTTATGGTCTTGGATTTGAAATGTGCTTCCTGAGCAATGCCAATTATGGGCCACCAAGACCTAAGCTGTTAACCAGTTCTTAGACCATAAGATAAGGTGATGTAATCATGCTTGGTAGGCTGGGTCCAGACTGTCACTTCTAAACAGGGGTAGAGCCAGAAATTGCATGTTTGTATTCCAAAAGACTTGTTAATGTAAGTCTTGATTTGCAATTCTAAAGCCTAAAGAGCCTAGAACATAATTATTGAAACATTTCACAAGGAGCCCTCAAAACCTAGAATTTATAAGGAAGAAAATTCTGATGAAAATTTTCACAAAAATAAGAATTTTGAAGCATAAGAGAACAGTCAGCTTAAGAAAACAGATGCAAAAGATGAAAAAATTCCTTAAGGATAATAGAGAGACCTGAACACAGTATTAGCATAAATGTTTTTATAAATCCTCAAAAGATAAAGGAAAAAATGTACATAAATAAAGAACAGAAATTTTAATAAAAAATCAAGGTAAATATAAATAACCAAGCAGCTATTTTGGAAATTAAAATACATTGAGTAAAAATAAAAATTCAGTTTCTGTACTACAAGATGGCTTCCAAAATACACCTAGCTCTAGAGGGAGATTATAGAGACAATGTTGTAAAACAAATATTTGAAGCATTGATAATTGAAAGTTCTCAGGTTAAGAAAACCCGATGAACAGTTTAAATGTGCATAATGTGTTGATTTTTAGACACACAATACTGAAACTGTGAAACATCAAGGACAAATTCTGAAAGCAACCAAAAAGAAAGCAAGGTGACCAAAAAGTAATAACAAATGGATTTATGGAAAACTACTTTTATTAAAAAAGAGGAGGCAAACTATAGTAGATATTATTTTTAAGTATTGAGGGCAAGGGATGGTGAATTTAAAATTTACCAGCTAAACTGTCATTCAGAAAAATGAAGTTTACAGAACTATTTTCAGTCATATTGAGATTATTTAACACATACGAGTTCTATACTGATAGTCTCAGATTACTAGTAATTCTATGAACTCATGATAAAAATTAATAATGATACAAAAATTTTCCAGAAATAAACAAGGACTTTGATCTGCATATTAAAACACTTTGAAAATTAATAGAATGATCAATACTGATACATATTCTAATATCACGAGATTTCAAATTAAGCAAATAATCCTTTGGGCATATAGGCAAAATGATCAAATCACCTGAGAACATAGATACCAGAGTAGCTTCAGATTCTCCTTACCAAAATTAAATGCTAGCAAGTAATATCTGAAAGTCTTCAGGAGAAAAACAGTTGATTTTAGGATATTTGGAATTCAATAAAACATCTTTCCATTAAGAAGATAGCAAATAAAAAGTTTTGAAGACTCAAGAACCCAGAGAATACATTTTCCAGGTATTTTTGGGGAGACTTCTAGGAAACAAAATTCATACATCATATTCTTTCACACTATTTAAAGGATGTCTTCATTCCAATTATATATTCAGCTGTTTGCTCTTAGTCTAGAGAAATGCAACTGATTTCCATATATTAATCTTATAGCCAATCATTCTCCTTAACTTTTCCACTATTTCTAATCATTGCTGGTATAATCTTCTGGAGTTTTTAAAATATAAATCCTCTTTTAATTAACAAGCTAGATCAATACAGTGAACTCAATGGATAAAATCAACTTTACAAAATAGATTTTAAGGTTCAAGAAATGGAGATGTATATTATTTTCATAAATAGGACAATATTATGAAATTATGTTGTTTTCAAATTAATCTATAGAGTCAATGAAAATCCAATCTAAATCCCAATGAGATTTTTCATTAAATTTGGCAGATTTATTTTAAAACATATCTGGAAAAATAAGAGCCAAATATAGCCAGGGTATTTCTAAAGGATAGGGGACTTACCCTACCAGATAAAAGGACTTACTGTGAAGTCATATCAATAGTAATTGAAACTGTATAATACTATTAAGGACAGATATATGAAATATATATATACATTATTATTATATAATGTAATTATGTAATAAATATAAAAGTATGTAATAAATATATATGCATATATAATTAAATATACATATCCAACTATTAAATATACATATCCAACTATTATCTAATATTTTTCATAATAATTTCAAATGAAATAATATAGAGAACCCAAAAAGAGATGCACATATATATGATTTTTATATAAAATAGCAACATATCACATCATTGAAAAAGGAGGAATAACAGATGAAGCTGGAAAAAAACATATTAAGTAAAATTATTAAGTTGCAAAAGAAGTCAACAAATAAATGTTATGTGGATTGGGGATTTAAATATTAAAACAAAACAAACAAACAGATTTTTAGTGAGTGTTTTGCCATAACAAAATACCATAGACTGGGTAATAAAAACAAGAGATTCCTTTTCTCACAATTCTGGAGGCTAGAAGTCTGAGATTAAGGTGTCAATGTGGTTGAGTTCTGGTGAGAGCTCCCTTCCTGGCTTACAGATGGCTGCCTTATTGTCTTCACATAGCAGAAAGAAAGAGAACCCCAGTTCTCTGGTGTCTCTTCTTATAAGGAAGGGCACCAATCCTGTCATGAGGACAGGATCTAAACTTAATTATCTAAACTTAATTATCTCCCAAAGATGTCAGCTCCAAATGCAATCATTTTGGAAGTTAGGACTTCAACATATGGATTTGAAGGGGAAACAATTCAGCCCATAATATAGGAAATAGGTGAATATCTTTTAGACCTTGAAACAGAGAAAGATTTCTTAAACAAGAAACAAAATAATTGACCAAAAGTTAGATATGTTTAACAATATTTTTAAGAACATTTTTATCAGCACTGGCTAAAATTCCACCTATATCCTTTTGAGGGATCTCCTATGACTTATAGGATCATTTCCTATGAGATCATCTAAAGGGGTGGTAATATAAATCCTCCAGTGTTTTCCATTTTTTCCAAAAGAAGGATGACTGAGATTAGAATCCTATGATCTGGAGGGTATATTGGTGATGAACTTGGAAGAAACAAGTCAGAATATTGGTGACAAAGAGGATTTGGGGGAAAGATATGTGGTTGTACCACTCAGAACAGAATCAGAATGTGAGAGCATTTGTATCAGTGGCTCTGAACAACTCTGAGGTTCTGCCTGTGCTTAGCTATCTAGTAACAAGTTGGTTATGTTAAACATCTCCCATCATGGAGAAATTAATATTTTTTCTCCTTATTCATTTAATCACAGTCACTATCTGCCATTGACTCTTCTAACAGCTGGAATTCGGTGATATACAGATTGGAAAAGATAAATATTCGCATGAAATTTACATTCTAATAGAGAGTCATATAATGTATAATAAAATAAATGACAATTGGGAATAGATCTCAATATGGATTTGGATTTTATTTCCTTTCTCTGCCTCTATCAGCATGGATTTTGATGGTCTCCCATATGTCACTGTAGCAGAACCAGCAACTCACTTCACAGACGAGGTCATAAAGCAATGGCAAATAAATAAATAAATAAAAAAGGAAAGGAAAGGAAAGGAAAGGAAAGGAAAGGAAAGGAAAGGAAAGGAAAGGAATCTCAAGCCATAATCACTGAATATTTCATAACAAAAAACATAATTCAACCTCTATTCAAAAGCTGCTGGCCTTATAAAAAAGTAAAATGTCCTATTGAAAATCCATCCTTGGAAGCAAGGAGCCTGTCCTTGATAGCTTATCATTCTATCTTCAGTATAAAGTATGCATCCTGAACCAGCACCCAATATATAGTACATTTTCACATGGAAAAAAATACTAAGTAATGGAGATTCTTTCCCCTAGATAGCGTTTAAAACCTAAAATCTAAGCATCTAGGATTCTTTTTTCTCCACATGCTTACCAACACCTATTATTTCTTGTGTTTTCTATTCTAGCCATTCTGATTGGTGCTCTATTTCACTGTGGTTTTGTTTGCATCTTCCTGAGGTCTGGTGATGTTGACCATCTTCATATGTCTATCGGCCACCTGTATGTCTTCTTTGGAAAAATTTCTATTCATGTCCTCTGCCCATTTTAATTGCATTACTTGGGGGGTTTTGTAGGATGGGGAGTTGTATAAGCTCTTCATATACTTTGGATATTAATCTTTTGTCAACTATAAAAAAAGGATGAGACCTTGCCATTTGTGACATGAATGGACCTATAGGGTAGTATGCTAAGTGAAATAACTCTGGGAAAGACAAATACCATATGATTTCACTTATATGTGGAATCTAAAAGACATTAGATTCCAGGGAACAAACTGAGGATTTACAGAGAGGAGATGGGCAAAATGGGTGAAGGGAAGTAGGAGATACAGGCTTCCAGCTATGGAATAAATAAGCTGACAGAGATGAAAGGTACAGCATGGGGAATACAGTCAATGACATTGCAATAGCACTGCATGATGACAGATGATAGCTACACTTGTGGTAAGCGTACCATAATATATAGAGTTGTTGAATCACTCTGTCATATTCCTGAAACAAACGCAACATCATTGTATGTCAACTATACTCAAAATAAAAACAAACAAACAAATAAAACTAAGCCACTATATTTCTGTTATAGAGAAATGCCCTTGGAACAAATTGATTTTAGTGCTTACTTAGTATTATAGCTGCTCACTTTCCATATATATTTTTATTTTTGATCCCTAGGAATTTCCCTTAAAGTTTAAAATCATAGATGTGCTTTTAAAAGAATGTTTATCTTATTTGACATTTGGGTGTGTTCATAATTGAATTTTTTAGACTTTACACTCAATAATATTGCAAGCAGCAAAACATTGTATGAAATTGTATTATTAACAGAATAGTAATAGACCTTCCCTAAGGATGCTGCAAGTCATGATGAAAGAACTGGGTATTACTCCTTTGGAAGACGGAAAGAGTGCATTCTTGGTTTTATATGAGATATTTATACTATGTTAGGTTGGAACATTCAAGAACAAGTAATCAGGTAATTCTTAATTAAAATTAGATAGCATCTTTCTATATTAAACTGGATAACTAAAAGTAGTTTTATATTCAGTACCAGAATACTTTTAGAAAAATCAGCATTCTTAATCACTGGTGGTGGGAGCTGAAATCCAAATAAAATTAAGGAAAAGTAAGTTAGAAATCTGTATCAAGAATCTGGAAATGGGTCTTCAAAATATTACCTGAAATGTCCAACTAAAATTGTTACAAAAATATTTTAACTTAAATATTACTTATAAGAAGAAATTTGGAAATTAATTTATTATTCAGCCAGTAGATATTGGTCGAGTGCCTACGATGAGTCAGAATTAAGTGCCTGCCAAAAGCCCATGCTCCTGGTCCCCGGGAGCTTACAAATTGGAGGTGACGGGTGAAGGTGGAAATATAGACAATCAACAAATAAACATGATATGGAAGATGTGTCAATAAGTACTATGAGGAAGAGGTGCTATTCCATATAACTAACACCTTCTCTATGTCAAATAATATGTCAGAAAAGAGTCTTGAACAAAGGTGCAAACTTCTCCGTTGGGGCAGCAGTGAGGACAACTGTGGTGTGGTTTGACTGACATTGAGGCAGCCCTCACAGTCAACTAGAATTGAGACAAAACCCAGTGTCAAGTTTCCTGTAGAATTGGCACAGTGGACAGTAGCTTTAGCATCCAGCCTCAAGAAGGAATCAAAATGCCCACCCTACTAAAAATTGATGAGATGGGTCAAATCTGATTTTCCTGAGTTTTTGCAAATATTTGGGAAGGGGACATTAGGGAATGGAAAAGACATCGTTCAACCTCTAGGACTGCAGTCTCTAATTCCAGTTCAAATGAGAGATTGTATTTAATCCTACTCCCCACTCCTGTCACTATGTGAACTACTGACTTCAATTCTAGCTAAAAATGTCCTTTTATTCAACTAATCAGGAAAGTCTTTTAAAAACTTTAAATATTAGAACATTGACAAAGGACAGATTTAATCATTTTGGAAGTCAATCAGTAAAACAGCCATAAATTGAGTGAGAAAATGAGTAAAATGCAATAAATAATTTCTTTAACTAAAATGACCAGGCACACAGTGGACGCATTTCTCTGCAATTATAAATATATACTGTATATCACATTATTTTATTTAATTTTTCTCAAATGTTGCTATATATTTTAGTATAGACAAGTATATTTTTAAGTATTGTTATATTGCTGCATGCCTTTCAATGAGGGAGCACATACATTTTATTGGTTGCCTTATTTCTTTTTTCCATGTCTACCCATTCATATAAATTACCCTTCTATATATATTCCAAATCTATTTAATTGTTTTTAAATTCCAACCACTTCTAAAACAAATTTTTTGAAAATCTGGTAAAAGGCATTACTCTGCTCTCTTTGTATCCAATAAAGATAGTGAAACACTTGCTGGGCAATGAAAGCTGTACAGGAAATAGCAAAAAAGTACATTAAGGAAGTTTTAAAATAAACTATTTCAAGAACAAAATGAAAATGCTCAAATTCCTAATTCAGACATTTTAGATCCCTGGTTATTCCACTGATGCAGTAGAAGCAAATGCTTCTACTATAAAGAATATTGAATAATAATGAAGGGAAGCTTTTGAAATCATATATCTTGAGGCATGTTACATTTTTACCTTGGAAAAATGCACATATTTCTTTTGAAATCTTAGAAAAAGAACTTTCTCTCTCAACCCCTGCTTGCAAGTCCTCTATCAGAAATGAATTGTTTTGGAAAATAAATATTTCAAATTTGGAAATGAATAATTAACCCAAAACAAACCCTCTTCTGATAGAACAGAATATAAATTTTCAAAATATTATCTCCCTTGCTCCTCTCCTTATTGTGGTTCAAAAGCTCATGGACCCCTTTCAGTTCTCTAATAATCAAAAGCTAGATATGGATGGGGATTAAAAAAAAGGGAGAAAAAAAGGCTTTACTATTCTGCTGGCTTTTTTTCCTAATGAGCTAACATTTCATAATATGTTATTGATAAAGTAAGATTGTATCACTGTTGTTTAGAATAAAAAGGAACTCTTTCCCTGCTAAGGAATCTGTATGAAGGAATCTCTCTGAAGCATCACACAACCAGAAGGGTGCCCTCTTAGCCACCTGAGTCAACCACATGAGCTCCATCACCATCTGATTCTTTCTCCTTCTTCCTCAAGTTTTTCAAAGTCTGGAGATCAAAGAGAATCCAAATCCACACTAAAATTACCATATATCTATCTGTATATATATATAGATACATATATTTTTTTTAACTGAGAAATGTGCTTTTCCAAACTGCAAAGATTTCTAAAAGACAGGGTAAAACCAGGTTACCTTCTCTGTAAGACTTCCCCTGCAGAGGGGAGCTCTCCTTTCTACTCTTCACACCACAATAAAAGAGGAAGAAACAAAGTAACTGAGGACATGATTTCTAGGCAGAAGATGAGATGATATCCTATTATTTTCTCTCCTACTGAGCTAGGTAACAATCTGGATTGGTTTATTAGGTTCTGTTACTCAAATAAAAATAATTAAGACAATCACCCTGGTGAAACTTACCTTACAAAAATGTAAGCCCCTCAAAGATAACAGGAAGCAGACTAGCTTCTGCTTCTGTACTTGACTGTGAATTGAAGGGATTTTACTCAGTCAGATCCCTTAGATATTTTATCACTGGCTTATTTAAAGAATAATAAACTTACATCCTTAAATCCAGATTTATCTTGCCTAATGAATGTGAGTCATTACAATGGTTTATATCTAGAAAGATTTTCTTTGGGAATTTTAAAGGCCACATAAGTAATTTGCTATTGTAATTGTAACGCAATCCTCTTTAAAACTGGGAATGTTATAAAATACTAATAAAATCTTAGTATAGAATTTGCAGGTCATTTGCATGTCAATCCTGTGGGAAAGGAACGGCAGTGTTATTTTGCTCATTTTGTTAAATGATGTGACCTTACAGGTAAAAAAGGTCAGACTTGGCCTAGAACTCATGTCTTCTGTTTGTAAATCTACCTCTTTTGCCAAAAATTGATTTTGAGCCCAGTTAAATATTAAAAGGTCTTATCAAGTGAAATAGAAAATTCTTTGAAGGGCTCCAAAAATAGGGTTATCTCATTTATTACTGAGTTATACCTAAAGTGATGGGTGAGAGAGGTGAATGGGTAGGAGAGAATAGAAGATTAGAGAAGCTCTCAGTCTGAAAAAGATTTATTATTTTGACTATTTTCTAATGGAGCTGAAATAAAATTAAGTAGAGTTGATAAAACAGTCACAACTGTCCAAAAACTAAACAGCAACAAAATTCTTAACTGGAGAGCAAATAGAATGCAATAGTGAATAAAGTTCTTGTTAAAAACAAAGACTAAAGTGTTTCATGGTTTGGAAAGAACTTAATTTAGCCAACTCTATTTTTGAAATTATATGTTTATTTCAGCAGAATTGAGTATACTTTTCACAAGTATTTGTTATATTCATTTAAAATCATTGAAATGAAGAAGGGAATTTTATCACATCTCTTTTCTTTTTACTTATCAGTTATTAACTACTATTTTGAAAAAAATAGACGATAGGTAAAATATTTTGTCTATTAACAATAATTATAATTCAGGAAAAAGTGTGCTTTTATATATAGCTTAAGCTAAATAACACATTTGAATGATTTTGTCAGCTTCTAATGAGTACTTTAACTCTAATGGCAACACTACCAAAAGCTTTAGCAGAAAAACCTCAATTTCTAGAACATAGTTCTAACTTATCGGAAAGTTTTTCTAAGTGTTAGCAGCATCAATATAATTACATTCAACAAAACTTATTGAATGTAAACTATATGCCAAACATGATGCTAAAAACTCATGACTTAAGGAGGAAGTATAATAACAGTTAGCAATTGCCACCATTAGCCATTTTTTTATACCTATAAATTGCTTAACACTGTATGTAATGGTACCTTCTTTCTTTAGTTCACTTTAGGAGTACAGAATGAAAACTGAGTCTGCAACCAAGATTCAGCTAACTACTTTTTAGAATACTATATAAGTGAAATTATTTTGTGTTCTTTTATTTTTAAGACTTATTATAAATTATAAAAATGGTTTGCTATACAACCTGTTCAAAACATTTCTTTAAGTGAAAAAAATATATAAAAGAACATAAATAGTCCCCCTTGCATATGATGTGCTAGTTATCAAAACTCATACAAATTACATGATTTCTATCAGTCTCAGTTTATTCATTCATAGTATAGGTTTTTGTTGTCTTTGTGAAGAGGAAGCACACCCAGCTTATTCCTGTTTTAAAATAAACTTTCCACCTGATAAGAAAAATAAAATATTTTCATTCTTGAAAATAAAAAGAGACAAGATTTGGCAGGAATAAGGACTGGGGAAATTGTCATATTAGCAACCGATCAGCAACAGGGTCATTTTTCTGAGAACTAATCAGCAACAGCCTCACTCTTGAGCTTGCACTTCTGAAAGTCAATCAGCTGCAGCCACATTCAGAAACTGTGCTTCCACAGTTGACAATTAGTCAATGCCTAAACAACTTTGTTTCTGAAAGTTGTCCACTTCTAAAATGCCTTGTTTCCTAAAACCCTATACAAAATCAGCATTTTCTTTGGTAAGAGACACTGTGCTTTGAAATTACAACTGTCCCTTGACTGGCAAGAGTAGGGAAAGAAGATTATGAATGTATTCTGGATATAATGAGTTTGCAATAACTTTGAGATATCTTTGAGAAGACTTCAAGGAGCCATCATGTAATATATGAGTCTGGAACTTAGAGAAGAGATCTGGGCTGAGAAAACAAATATAGAGTCAACTACCTATGGAATTCCATACATTTCTGGCTTAGAAGAAAGTGCACCTGTAAAGGAGAGGAGATAGAGAAGGGATGGTCAAATCTAGAGAGTCTGTGTCAACAAGGAAACCAAATAGTCTCTCAAGAAGGGAGCAGTCAACAACATTGAATGCTGCTGAAAGGTCACGTAAGATAAGACCTGAAAAAAAAAAAATGACTCAAGGAATTAGTGATCTGGAAGTCATTGGTGCACTCAGCAAGAGCTATTTTGCTGCAGTGACAGGAAAAGGAATCAGACTGGAGTTAATTAAAGGAAGAAGTTGAGGAAATGGACATGAAAAAATGAGTAGGAAAATGAGTAGGAAAAAAGAGTAGCCAGTCTTGTTAATATATTTCATGAGGAAAAACAAGGACTGTCTCTGGAGACAGCTGAAGAAGGAAAGAAGTAGGGTTTTTTGGGAGGAGAAACAGGGGTAATGTGGTTGTTTTTAATGAGAAACTCCCAATTTATTAAAAAGTATCAAATAGCATTTTCAGTAAACTCTTTTTTCTATTAACAATGACATTGTAGCAAATTATCATAGGAATTACATTATTTACAAATATAGGTTCCCCAAAAGATACATTATACAATCCAACTAAAACTGAAGTAGTCCGTGTCTAATTAGAATCATACTCAAAGACTGCCAATTTCACTCTTTCCATTTTAGTGTATTTTAAAGTTTTGTCAGCCCAGGACTACTGACTTCTAGTTCATAATCATGTTTTATTTCTTAGTATAGTTTTGCTTTTATTTCTTGTTAACTCATTGAGAAAAGATTTTTAGAGCTTCTATCAACAATTATACTGAGAAAAGATTTCCAGAGCAGGTGTCAGCTCCATTTAAACACCTGGATTAGCTTGGAGTACCAGAAAGAAAATTGTTAAGTAATCTTAAAAGAAATAGATTTGTTATTTTGCTTGTCTTTTTCCTTGACAGCATTGTTCATTGGTTGAATTGTTATTCTTTGGAAAGGTAAACTAAAGTAAATAATTGCTCTTGAAGCAGAATATGACTCCACCACAGTTCAAAGGCTATATTATAATAATGCCTGAAACCTACAAGCTAGTAGATGGTAAAAACAATTGATGAATATATGAAATTAATTAAGACCTGAAAAGAAAACAAAGACACAATGTTCACTTGCATAATTAATTAGAAAGAAGGGACCACTAAAATATTACACACAAAAAAGGGTTTATCATCAAATTTGTATGACCACAGAAATGCTTACGCAAGGTAATGAATGGAGGAATCATTCAATGCAGCTGGCTGGCCAAGGAGTAGCATTATTTCTAATAGAGGTCATTACAATGTGCCTCCTGAATACTTTGCCAAAGAATATCTGAAGTTCTCCCCTTGTGTAAACAAGTGTTTCAACACAAGGAAAGACCAAAATGCCCCTTATCCCAGAAAGACTTTGATCCAGAGAGGTAAACAAGAACAGAGTGCTGGAAATACTGGGAATAAAGGATTTTATGACATTCTCAAGCCTTTCAGTTTTGTCAGAATTTCAAGAGATAATTTTATCATTCCATTGAAACTTTCCGATGACCGGCCTGCCAGTATGGTTAAAAGCCAGGCATCTGCCAGCAGTACCCTCTCAATGGGGAAATTAGAGCATAAAGCCAGCTGGTTATCTGCTTGTTTCAGGCCTGATACAAGTGGTCTAACTGCACATAGAAATAAGTGTGAATACCTGAACTTTGCTGCAACATTAACTGCTTTCTCATTTTCTAAGTTAATTAACAATAAAACCAAAAGCTAACATTCACTGAACATGTTACCATGTACCAAATACATGGGCTACTTCCCTTCTATATATTACCTTGTTCATTCTCCTAAACAGATTATGATGTAGATATTACAATTATTCTTTTTTTCTATGAGAAGATTGAACTATAGAAGAATTAAGTATATTTTAAAGTTCACATAGCTAGAAATATGATAGAATAGGGATTTAAACTCAGGCAGTCTTACCACAGGATAAAGACTTTAAACCAAATTTAGAAGGGCACCTGGCTGGCTTAGTTGGAAGAGCATGTGACTCTTGATCTTGAGATTGTGAGTTCAAGTCCCGTGTTGGGTGTACAGATTACTAAAAAAAAAAAAAAAAAAAAATTTTAAAAAANAAGATAAAAAATAAACTACAAATTTAGAAGGAATTATTAGGTGCACTTGGAGATGATTTTTTAATACAAAACTTTATCTTGTAGCAATGTTTTCTTTCCACAATGGAATTATATTATTTTTTCTTTTCAAAGTTTTTAGTACTTAAGATTTAATTCCACATATTTGATTGCATATTTATTTGTATCCTTTTGACATCTTCTTTTGAAGAATTTATATATTTTTTATTTCTTTGCATTTTATAAATAAAAATATACCATTAGTCTTCACTTTTTCTTTCACCATTTATACTTCTAGCATTTCTGGGGATTTTTCACTTTAATTTTATGTTTAAAATGTGTTTATTGGGGTGCCTGAGTGGCTCAGTCATTTGAAGCTCTGCCTTCAGCTCAGGTCATGATCCCAGGGTCCTGGGATAGAGCCCTGCATCGGGCTCTCTGCTCAGTGGGGAGCCTGCTTCTCCCTCTCTCTCTGCCTATCGCTCTGCCTACTTGTGCTCTCTCCTCTGTCAAAGAAATAAAGTCTTAAAAAATAACATAAAATGTGTTTATCATATTTTTTCTCTTTTTAACATTTAGGATAACTTTTTTTTTAAAGATTTTATTTATTCATTTGACAGATACAGCCAGCGAGAGATGGAACACAAGCAGGGGGAGTGGGAGAAGAAGAAGCAGGCTTTCAGCGGAGGAGCCTGATGTGGGGCTCGATCCCAGAAAGCTGGGATCACACCCTGAGCTGAAGGCAGACGCTTAACGACTGAGCCACCCAGGTGCCCCTAGGATAACTCTTATGATTGTTTCTTCCAATATAACAGACTAAATGTCTTAAAAGACCTCTTTATACCAACAAGAATAAAATGGAGCAAAAGTCCTTCAAAAGGCATTGCTAAGCTGGTACAAAAATAAGGAAAATCCCTTCAGGATAAAAGTTAAAAGGTAATGGAAACCAGAGTATGAAACTGAAATTTTACTTCTGTGTTTCCTGTGGGTCCTTGTCGATTCCTGAAACCAACAGGATTGAACATTATAAAGCCCAAAGCCAAGAAGATAAAGGCCATGGGCCTACTCAAAGGGTATACCCAGAATGTAGACTCCCAGATTCAGGACCCTCACAAAGCAAGAACTTTAAAAAACTGCTTTTGCTTTATAGCAAGGCAAGATAACATACTACCAGTGTGATTTAAGAAATCCTAAAATTAAAAATTAAGCTTGTCCTGGGTTAGTAACTTGCTGAGACACATGTGAAAAACAAATGTAAATCTTAACTAGGGACACACACTAGTGTCGATCTCCCAATATGCCCACAGATTAAGGCCCCTCCCTGCAATGAGTTTATAATAAAAAATTACAATACATGAAGAAAACAAACCACTGTAAGCAAGAGACAGCAAATGAATAGTCAATATAAATACAGCAACAATAATTTCAGACATCTCTTTGTTGAGTAAAGAATATAAAATATGATACCTAAAATGTATAAAAAGTAAAACATACAAATGAAAACAAAAATAAAGAATAAGAGGTTTCCATCCTTGACCTCCTACAGTCTATTCTGAACATAGAGTCCCAAGTGATTATTTTAATATATATGTCAGATCTGATGATGCCATTGTTTAAACCCTGTGATGGCTCCCTTCTCATTCAGAATAAAGATGAAGTCCTCAAAATGGTCTATAAGGCCCTACATGATCTCACCACCATTACCTCTCCCCACCCTTTGTCCTCCTTCATGAACATGTTCCAGCCAGACTGGCCCCCTTGCTTCCCTTGACCCCACTTAGTGCATTTGCACTGGCTAACAAATTGGCTTGAAACAGTCTTTTCCCTGTATCTATGTCCTTCACTTCTTCACATCTTTAGAATCTTGCTCACCTTCTTAATGACATTTTTCATGAACATCCTTTTTAAAATGGTAACCAACTTCCAACCACAGCACTACCAATATCTTATACCATGCTCACGTTTACTCTACGTTTTCTTTTACAGAACTTCTTGCCTCCAATGGACTTATTATACCCATTGTTTACTGCCTACCTTGTTCCACTATGCTTTATATGAACAAAGATCTTGCTTTTGTCTGTTTTTATTTTTCATTAAAATATCCCAAGTGCCTAAGAAGTACCTGGCAGAGTAGGCAAATTTGTTGAATCAACACTATCAAATAAAGATCAGGCATATTTGAAAAAGAACTGAGAATGGTGAATTTTCACTATTACTAGACTTTAATCAATGGGGTGCCCATGGGGCTCAGTCAGTTAAGTCCAACTCTTGATTTCGGCTCTGGTCATGATCTCAGGGTTGTGAGATTAAGCCCCATGTTGGGCTCTGCACTGGACGTGGAGCCTACTTAAGATTCTCTCTCTCAGCCTCTCCCTCTGTCTCTCACCCCTGCCCATGCTTTCTCTCTCCCTCTCTCTCAAAAAAAAAAAAAAAAAAAANAACTTCTGAAGGATGAAATTTCTTTTTTTTTTTAAGAATTTATTTATGTATTTGACAGAGAGAGGTAGCAACAGAAATAATGAAAGAGAGCACGAGCGGGGAGGAGAAGCTGGTCAGAGAGCCTGATGCCGGGCTTGATCCCAGGACCCCGGGATCATGATCTGAACCATAGGCAGCTGCTTAACTGACTGAGCCACCCAGACACCTGTGAAGGATGAAATTTCAAAGGGAAAAAAAATCCAGATGGAAATTTTAATATTATAAAAGTTATAGTGAATAAAGAAATTGGTGGACGTCTGTATAAATCTAAACATACATTTATTTTATAACATGATAATTTTAAATTTAGGGGATTCATAAAATAAGGTGGAACTAAATACTTGAAAATGTAAAGTAAATTAAAATTAAGAAACACACAAAAGAATCCAAAAAATAGTGACACATTGTCTAGAGATAAAGCAATCAAGAAGGGTAGACTCAGTAATGACCTATACACTAAAATTACTAGACAAGAACATTAAAATAATTATTATTACCAGATTTTATGTTATAATCATATGTTAACAATACTTTTTTCTCAAAAACAGAAAAAAAGAGCAACTAAAAATAATTAATGCAGTAGATTATAAATATTGATCAATGGAATAGAACAGAGTTACCAACTAGACCCACACATATACAGTCAATTGACTTTGACAGAAATATCAAGATAATTCAATGGAGCAAGAGTGGTCTTTCTAAGACAATCATCATATGGTTTCTCTCATCTATGGAACATAAGAACTAGGAAGATCGGTAGGGGAAGAAAGGGATAAAGAAAGGGGGGTAATCAGAAGGGGGAATGAAACATGAGAGACTATGGACTCTGAGAAACAAACTGA